>NW_024582056.1:3770309-3858169 GCF_017639235.1 Corvus kubaryi | reverse complement strand
CTTTCTTTCTTTCTTTCTTTCTTTCTTTCTTTCTTTCTTTCTTTCTTCCTTCCTTCCTTCCTTCCTTCCTTCCTTCCTTCCTTCCTTCCTTCCTTCCTTCCTTCCTTCCTTCCTTCCTTCCTTCCTTCCTTCCTTCCTTCCTTTTCTTCCTTTCTTCCTTCCTTTTCTTCCTTTCTTCCTTTCTTCCTTTCTTCCTTTCTTATCCATCTTCAATCCTGTCAAAATATTATTTGTTGTGATGTGATCTTCATGGGTTAAAACAGTGTTCTGACCCCTTGTGAAGATTGTATCGTTATTTTGTTCTTCTAGTACAGTTTCTTGTTTCTAAATGTGTGTTTGTTCATAGATACACATCTTAATAAATTTGCCATCTTTTTCAATTCTCAATAACATTGGAAAACTAAAGATGGATTAATCTAGAGTCTGATTTTAACATTCTTTGTCCTTCTAAATGGGACTTGAAAGTCAGATGGAAAGTACTTACAATACCTTGCTTTGTCCTGTAAGCCTGTATTTAACTGCCTGTTGGTCAGAATAATGTGCACTTATTGCAGAAAATTGTGAGCCAAAAGAAATCTTCAGACTGCCACTATGAAACCTATGCACCTTCCATTTTTTTTCTGTAGTTCTAGAAATTGCTTTGCACAGTGATAGAAAAATCTTGGTGAGGAAGAAAATTCAGGACCTAGTTCACAAGAATGAAATGAGTAGAAAGAACTGAAATAAATGGATTTCCCTTGCAATAGGTTTATACTACTCTTTTGATGCTTTTTTTCTCTATTTTTTTTTTTTTTAGCTTTAGCAGAATTAATCTTGATATGCAGTAATTTAGGGTAAGCAAAAATGACATTATAAGATATCATTTCAAAGAATAGCCTGATAAAGTTATAATCTGGCACTCTTAGCTTCAAGCAAGTAAAGATTTGGAAACTAAAGTATCACATTCTTTAAAAAATTACATATATTTAATAGGGAAATTAAAATTCCTTCTCATTCAAATAATGCATATCAATCACATGAAAATTCAAAACTCTTTTGACTGTTCTAATTCGGTGTATTGTTCCTATTCAGATTAATACTTCAAGAAAATATTTGGATGCCTCTAATTTTAAACTACTGGATTTAAGTGAAAAACTGAAAGTTCTTTGCCATATAATAATCTCACTGCTGTTCTTGGATCTACACTGTATAGGAAGAAGTAGTATGGTTTAGTGAAGACCTGCAGTCAGTGGAGTGGAAAAGAAAGTGCATTAGACCAGAAATAGTAGCCTCTAAAGGAATGTGCCATAAACACAAAAGTATAAATGTTATATACAGCAGAGTATTTGAATTTCTCTTGTACATATATATATACACAAACACACAAAAAAAAGAAATATTGTGAATCCACACATATAAAATCACTGTTTAAAAATAGAGTATAGCTGTTCATGAAACAGTACTTAAAATAAATTGCATCCAAATAGCTAATATGTGCTACTTTTCTACATAGCAAAATGAGAGTTGTCCCTACCAGACTTACAAAGGGTAATGACTTGTTTTCTAATGGTTGATGCAGACATATTAACCACCCCAAAATTTCTCTTAATTCTTCTGATGGACCTTGGTCTAAGTCAGAGCATCCTAACCCTGTCTGCCACCTTCTTTGTTGTAATTTCAATTCACCATGTTTCACCAGTTTCTTCATGCTTACATATTTCTGCAGTTTTGCTTTATCTACACTTGGAGAGAAAAATTAAATACTCAAAATCATACATCAAGCTCAAGACTAATTTTGAGATTGTTCTTGAAAAGCCAGCTTCTCCTCCAAGTAAGTCTCATTCTATTACACATATCTCAAACATTAACTGGATATTTTTGCATTGCATTACATCTTCTGTGAGCTACTAGATTAGGTCCTGAGTTCATCTTAATCTTCATATAACTGTTCTCAGATACAAGCTTGCGGCCATTAAAGTTGCCCCTCAACAAAAGCAAAGCACATTTGCTTTTCTGCTTGCTACCTTTCCAATTGTTCTACTGATCCTATGATTTTTTTTCTGATCCAAATAGGAAAAAAGAGCTTCTGTTGGGTTGCTGAGATTAATTTACTCTCTGTTTGTTCCACTCCTCAACAGTCAGTCTGAGTGTCAGAGTAGGCATGTTGGCATGTAGGAGGTGTCAGAATGTTGCAGAATTTCAGGAAATGCACAAGAGAACCTTGTGAAGAATAAAACCTCTCGTTGTGGTGTCAGGAAGCTACTAAATGGACTCACCTGTATTTTTTAGCCATGATCCATTGCCCTGTTTGCTAGGCAATGATTTTAATCATTGTTTAGTCTAACATAAATAAACATCAGTGGTGTGGTTCAGACTTCTTGTCTGTTCCACCTGTGAGTTCAAAAGAGTCTCATAAATACATTTTTGATTTCATCAGACAGAAGAAAACCACACACCAAACAATTGAGTACCTTGCCCGTCTTTATAACACAATGAAGATATTTCTATTGACATCTTTCCTATGTTCATTATCACTGTCATTCTCCTGAAAGGTTAAGGTATTCACAAACTCATTTGGACTCATTTAACACACAAAAAACCCCATTTTTCACTTCCATCTGTGCAATGATACTAAATCATAATATACTTCAAATTATGAGGTCTGTGTTAAAAAACAAACCAAAACTCAACCCAACCAACAAACTGAAATTCATTTCCATTTTTTTCAGAGTTCTGATTTCCATTTGTGTCTGGCCATCTTTTGCAGAGAGATAAAAGCAGAAATGTTGAGGGAGTAGGCAGTAGTGAAGGAAAAAGAGGAGTAGAAGCTATTCCTGTCCAAAATCCAAACAAGAGCACACCCACAGGGTTCTAGATCATGAATAGACTTGGGTAAAAGTATTGTTTAAATAAAAGCTGTGGCAAAAAGAGAATACTCTGATTGTGCGTGGTAGCTGGAGCTGTGTGCTTTAATTCACCACGTTAAGGACTGTTCTGGTCCAGTTATTCATTTGTCAAAGAGATACAACAAAGAAGGTACAAAAAAAATGTGTTCATCACCCATCATGTACAACTGCCTGATGTAGTTGCTGTCTAGTGCAAAAATAAATAAATAAATACATACATACATAAATATTAGGTTTTTTATGAAGAGGTGCCTGTATATGAAGAGAAAGTGGAAAAGTAGTCAATGAAATTTTAGCCAGTCCCAGTAGTCAAGGTAATAATGCTCATCATCCACAAGGCTTTGGATTGACACATTATTTCCAAGTTTAAAACATCTATTAATGCTTTATTTCATATTTTCCAAAGATATTTTTAAGGTTGTTAAGTTGGCATTTGTACAATTTTGAGGATACTTCTTGTATGCCTCTCATCAAGAGGTAGGTACTTTCCAAAGGTAAACAGGAAAGCTGATCAAGTTGACAACAGAAGCAATGTGTAATAAGCTAAGAAAATTCACAGGGAATGTCAGGATTGTCTCTAGGACCCTTAAGTAAGATGTTGTTGTCAGCTGAAAATGAGCTAAGACAATTCTTCTAATTGCTGAAGAGATGCTTCAGGGGCCTCAAGTTATCACCATAATTTCCTTTTCAATCTATGCAAAATGCATGTATGAACCAGCACATGCATTTGCTACATCTAATAGGAATACCATCACCATATGGCAGTTTTCCATTACTTCTAGCCTTAAATAAGTAAGTACAATTCTATCCCTCTCTGCTGAAAGGCTGCTCACAGTTGGAAAAGCAGAATGATGTTGAAAGAAGGGTTGGAGAGACAAGACTCACAGCTGGAACCTAAACAGTTTGAAGAAAACCAAGTTGGACTTGGTCAGTTACTGAGTCACCTATATTTCAGACTTGTAAAAGGTATCTTTGTATCCAGAGCGATCAATGACTTTTTATTCAGTAATAAAAACCAAAAGAAATTAAGAAGATGGAGCATTTTTACTTATAAATAAAACCAAATCATAGAATCGTAGAATCCTTGAGTTTGGAAAAGACCTCCAAGATAATTGAGTTCAACCTTTGACTGAACACCGTAACGTCAACTAAACCACAGCACTAAGTGCCATGTCCAGTCTTGAACACCTCCAGGGATGGTGGTTCTACCACTTCCCCGGGAAGACGGTTCCAATGTTTAACCACCCTTTCAGTCAAGAAATTCTTCCTGATGTCCAACCTGAACCTCTCCCTGCCACATCTTAGGACCATTTTCTCTTGTCCTGTTGCTAGTTGTCTTTGAGAAATGGCCAACTCCCACCTGGCTATGACCTCCTTTCAGCAGTCGTAGAGAGGGATAGGGTCTCTCCTGAGCCTCTTTTACTCCAGGCTGAACAACCTCAGCTCCCTCAGCTGCTCCTCATAGGACTTCCTCTCCAGACCCTTCATCAGCTCTGTTGCTCTTCTCTGGACATGCTCCAGCACCTCAATGTCTTTCTTTTGGCGAGGGGCCCAGAACTGGACAGGGAACTTGAGGTGTAGCTTCAGCAGTGCTGAGTACAGAATGACAATCACTGCCCTGGTCCTGCTGGCCACACTATTGCTGATACAGGCCAGGATGCCATTGGCCTTCCTGGCCACCTGGGCACACGCTGGCTCGTGTTCAGCTGGCTGTTGACCAGCACCCCCAGATCCTTTTCTGCTGGGCCCCTTTCCAGACATTCTGTCCCCTAACCTGTAGCACTACATGGGGTTGTTGTGAATCAAGTGTAGGACTGGGAACTTCCCTTACTGAACTTCATACCATTGGTCTCGGCCCATTAATCCAGCATGTCCATATCCCTCTGCAGACCCCTCCTACCTTACAGCAGATTAACACTTCCACCAATTTAGTGCCATCCTGAATGGATGCACTAGATCCCATCACCCAGATCATTGACTGGCCCCAATAATGAGCCCTGGGGAATACCACTTTTGACTGGTAGCCAGCTGCATGTAACTCCATTCAGCAGGTAGACTAAATCCACAAGTTTTCCTTTATCCAGTAGGCAGGTCATGAAGTTTTGTTTACCTAAAGTCTTCCAAATATTTATTCCAAACTTTGTCAGCTGCAAACAATATATTGCAACATATATTTGTTTTGCTGTTTTGGTTTGAAATTTAAAAAAAAAAAAAGGTCTATAGTTTAGTGTCTCAGAACATATTTTATGCAGAAATAATAATGGCCCAATTTTCACATTCCTGTCTGGAAATGTTTTTCCACCCTCACCCTGGAAAAAGAGCAAAAAAGTCAGTGTGAATCCCACAGAATAACAGAAATAACAGATAGGTATATGAGGCCTCTGGTCACCAACATTCCTTGTCCATGCATTCAGGAGACATTGTGTTTAATCACAAGTTAAACAAAACTTCTCACAAGAGTATTGTGGTCTGGCAAAAACAAGTTTGGAGGAAACATTTTCTATCAGCATTTTACATTTTTCTCTATGCTAGTGTTGTATGTTAGTAGATTCCACGTGCAGTTGATCACAACTGTGCAATTCGTAGCCAAAATCTCTGAAATTACCTAGAGAAAACAAAACAACATGCGGATAGTCAAGCCCTGCATGACAGCATGCACAGCAGTGGGTGTTTCAGAAAGTCAGAACTCAGGTTTTGACTTTCATAGAGAAGTTCTCCCTCACAAGATAATGCCATTCACTTTATAGTGCAAACCCTCACACAGTCCCTGGGAAATAAAGACCTGTTAAAAATGTGTGAAATAACTAACTAGCATAAAAGTAAGGAGCAGTTCACAAGGTACAACATCTGTAGAAATAAGGTGTGAAACACTTTTTCAGAAGGGTAAATGAAATAACCATCAGTGGTTTTTAAAGAAAATTGCTGGCTATTTTCCCCCTACACTGAATTTTGCAAACAAAGGATATTTAAAGAAATAAAACCAACTCGATGTTTATCTGAAAAAAGTATGCCAAATTTTGATTATTTCTTGTTAAAAACACAAAGAAATTAATTGAAATGTGCTTTCTCTCCTTCAAAAATTTGCATGGAAGAAAATTAGATCGGTTTCACTGCTGCAAATGTTATGAAGGCAGAAGCTGAATTGCCTAAATCATGTGTTTTATTGCCATGTTTTAGAAAGCATTTTAGGAAAGATGAGATGCTATACAAAACGATATTTTTTCTCAGCCTGAAAAATATGTATTCCATATTCTGCAACAGCTGATGTGGTTCCTTAGAGAAATTATATATCCCACGTTTAATACTGCAAGTGCCACAGTAAAAGATGTCTAACATTTAATGAGAAAGGTATAACGCTTCAGAAAAACTTTGAACACACTTGCAACTTCATACTTTGATGTTTAAAGAAACAGTACAGGTTCTTTACACATTAAGTGAATCTTCCCAAAGGTTTTCCACAGAAGGAATGAATAGTCATAGCCTCTGGCATAGACAATCTGACCAAGAATGAGCAGCCAAATCTTGAGTATGATGACATGGCCAGCTGAAAAAGACCTAAAACTGTTCTGAGACTTCAACCCAGAAGAGATGCTAAAGAGCCACAATTTTTTTGTCATACTTACGATTTATGTAAAGTATATTGAGAGGTTCCTAACAGAATGTCACTGAAAGTTATAGTATGGGGTTGGGACATGACATTTCTTTTCTATGAAGATAGTATTATTTAATATGAACACAAAAAAAAATGAACAACATTCTAACAGATATTTCTTCAGTATGTAGAACCACTAAACAAACACCTGGATTTGGTCCTTTTTCTAATTCTTCCTGGTGTTTTATATTTTGCATTGATAAAGTTACTACAGGACATCTAGTCTTGATTATACTTTAAATAAAAGTCTTAATAGGGTTGAAACAACAATTATTACGGCAATATAATCTTTCATGCAGAGGCAGTTAATGCCATCATTATGTGATTGAGTCCAAAACATTAAGGTGAAAGCAGTTTTGCAGCATTTTTGCACAATATGCCTCTGCTTGAAGCATCAGTCCAGTTGAAAAAAGATAATGTTTGGAGGGGGAGAAATGGGAGAAGGAAGATGAAAGACATATAAATCAAAATAGGAGGATTTGAAGCCCATATTAAAAAAAAACCCAAACTTTTAATTTCCAAATATAGAGCATAGATTTGGTTGTGGTTTAACTTTTTTTCAGTTGGCACATCAGTTATACTGAAAAGGACTAGAAATGTTTCACCACGTACATGCATTATCCTAAAGCAAAACTTCACTAAATTAATAAAACATACAATAACAGTTTTGTATATGCTAACATAAACATATTTTAATTCTCAATGTAACTCCTCACATGAAGCAGTGTTGAAGCAAAATGTTATATTTGGAAAGTTGTTCACTTGAGCATGAGGATTAATTATCATAAATTCAAATAATGGTTAATTTTGTATTTGTAAAATGAGTTTATCTAGAGAAGAGATTTCAAATGCCCTAATTTGTAGTTTGTGAGCCATTTCCTCTATATATATTAGTGAGATAACAGTTTATATGTCTTGTGTAGTCAGAAATCTGTGACATATTTATTGAGATATTCCATCTTTGTGAAATTTATACTTCTAATGATGTTCTGAAATGTGAACCAGATATGTTTCAATAGAGAGACATGATCAGATCTGTCTTATCAGAGAGGGATGATATACCTACACTATGAAAATGTTATGACATATACTAAAACTTGCGAAAAATAATTTTTAATATTCCTGTACAATTTTAAAATGTGTCTTCCTAAAACACAATATGAGGTTAACACGGGAGTCAGCAGTTCAATTTTATACTAGGTCTTGGTGACATCACAAGACCTAATTTTAGGTGGCTTTATTTTTTTTATGCTGTAAAAATATCATTGTTGCTTGCTGAATATTTGGATTTCTATTTAAGTATACTCAAGATGATATAACTGAAATATGCTGATATTTGCATATCATCAAGAAAACAGATGATATCTTCCAGAGACATTAGAAATATAGAGCTTCTTACTGAAAGTCAGAAATATTTGGTCATATAGAATATGTTTTAGACAGCTGTATCTTGAATTCCTCCTGAATGGCTTAGGTGATATTGTTGAAATGTATACATTTCAGGGGGAGCACCAGCAAAGATCAAAAAATTGACCAAGTTTGTATCATTCTTGCCATTCTTCATAAGTCTTCTGGTTGAGAAGAAACTGTAACCAAATATATGAGAATCAAGTAATAGCTGTGCTTTGCTATTAACACATATATCTGATTCTCAAAGTGATTATGAAATATTAACAATGGAATTTCCCTGAAATATAATAATAACAGGATGAGATGTGGGTTGTCTTCAGTCATAGTAATGCCAGGCAGAGATACAGATAATTTTAGGCCTTGGTTTTCTGAAAGTGATAAGTAAAAAAAATCTTTATATTGCTTCTAGCTGTTTTTATGAATCAGGCAAGGGTCACAGACTTTGCACTTGAAATTTTCTTTTCCCTAGTCTTGTTTTGCTCCTTATCCACCTGGGACTGATGCCTTTAAAGTAAATGAATGGTGCTTCTCTTCGGAACTGCACCAGGACATAGTAGTGGACTCTACTACAGCTCTTTTTCAAAGGTAGTCCCCCTCATGCTCAGAACACAGTTTAATTTATGCCCATCTCTGATGAAGAAGAGAGTTAAAAATCCACAGCCCACTGTTTGTCTTTTTAAACCTCTGTGACTGCTCTTCTATACTGAAGAACAAATGAGGGCAAGGTAGGCTTTCAGAATGAATAAGCAAGTTGATTCTACCTTGTACATACTGGTTTCTCAAAACAAATTTATTTTAATAGAAGGTTTTATTTATTCATATGTTTTTATCTTTGCATGTTCTGCTTCCTTGATTGTGCATGACAAACCCCACTATAGTTATGAAAGAGATGAAACACTCAGAAGTCATAAAGTGAATGGTCCTAACTCAAATTGGATGCTGCTGAAATTACATTAAAGTTGTCTTATGACTTAGGGTTCTATTTTCTTCAACATCAGCAGTGGAATATCAAGGTGCCAAAAGGGACAAGGGCCTAAAAATATTCAGTTAAGCTGTGAGTGGCTCGTTGATGGTTATCAGAACGGAACTGAACCTGTTTGAGGTAAAGCCACTGGAAGAAATAAAGCTGAGCCAATGATCGAAGCAAACATTGGCCATTTTTTCAAGTAATACAACAATATTTTATTGCTACATTATTTTAATACTTTCTCCTGTTGTAGTGATGCAATGTTTTTATTGTATTTTTATATGTTCTCTGTACCCCAATGGTTCATCCCTACCTTCCCCACTCCTGCCCCCAGTTGGTCTGTCCCAGATCCAAGCCGCGCCCCCGGTGCTCCCAATATGGTTATCCCCTCCCCTTGTTCTGGGTCTTTCCCTATCAATCACCCAAACTCCTCCTGTTGTTCCTGAAAGTCCTGTGCCTGTCACCGAAGCCCTCCCTAATTATCCTTATGGTCCTTGTCAATCCCCCGAGATCCTGCCCCCTCGGATACCTCCCCTCTGGAAATCCCCTAAACCTCGATGCCCCATTGGGGCCTGTGACCCCTTTCTCTCCACCCCTCAAGACTATTGGCCCATGTGAATGTCCATCCCTGTCCACATCCCTTTCCTAAAGATCCCTATTGATCTTCTGTCAAGCCATCCCCGTTGTAACGCCTCCCTTTATAAATTGTCGTGCAGACCTGATCTGGGCTTGTCCTCTGTGGATACCCTCCAATAAGCTTGTATTATGTCCCACGGCAAGCCTCCCTGCTACTTTTTATCGTTCCCTTCCTCGAGGGCTGCTGACTGCTGCAGTGCCTGGAGCCGGTGCTCCCCTGGGTAGAGCAGAGGCTTCAGAGGAGCAGCCTTAAAGCTCCGTGCCTCCAGCTGCTCCCCACTCCTGCCGCACACCGCTGGAGCCAGCCTGGGCAGTGGGCAGCAGCGGTCACTGCGACATCCTGTAATAACACTTCAAAAAACAAACAAAAAACCAATTGTTCAGCTTTCATTACTTCATAAATAAAAATTAATTTATATTTAATGTCCGGTGGCAGCATGAATTGCTGTTAATTCGTTTCACAGCGTTTGAGTCCTAGACAAAAACTAGGCTGCTCCCCTCTCCTGTCTGACATTTTCCTTTTAAACATGAAATGTTTTTCCTTTCATATCTTGCATAAGATAATTGTTTGTGCATTAAATGGCTTAGATATATGTAAATAGGTGATAGTTATTTTTGGTGGGCTTAAAGAGATTTTTATCTGCATCTATGAATGTTGATTACTATTGCTTTTACTTACATTAATTAAGGGATGCAATCACAGAAATATTTTGTTTTCATTTAAATGGACTGAGCTGACAAATAGCTACAAAGCTGAAACTTAACTGTGCAGATTCCTGTAAGTTCTGTAGGTTGATTTGTTTTTCCTTACATAAAAACTTTGAGAAAAATTTTCTCTGTTTTTTCAGTTACAGGTCTTCAAAGTTACTCTCAAATTTGGTTTTAGGCACCTTCAATTAAGCTTGCTAACATTAATTTTAACAGTGTTAAGGCATGCTTGAGAAATAGATGGGCTTTGGTTTGTAACATTATGTACTTGATGCTGAAAGAAATAACATCCTTCTGTAACGATGCATAATCAGGCAGGTTTTTAGCTCTGGAACTACAAAGATTTGAATTCAGAAAGCAGATACACAGGACTGTTTGCTTACTGTCTTGGTCAAAACCCAGTTTCAGTTTGCAAGCATGTGCACATCTGCAAAAACGTGTACTGAACCAAATGTGGAAGACTGAAGCACTTCATGAGAGCAATTTCTCATTAGGTAATTGATTTTATTCTGACAGTTCTTAAGAGCAGGGGTAAGGCCTGTGGTATTGGTCAGAGCATGCCTGTGAATAAAATGACAACAGTAAGTCATATTCTTATATGAGGGTTTCTTAATGTGTTGTCAGAAAGGAATAAATATTGACAAATTGCTAAATCTACCTTTAAGAATAGTTAGAATTTATTATTCAATTGTTTTTATGCTATGAACTGGAATTTTAGGGAAATAGAATTTGCTTTTATGTCTCTGCTGATAATAAGGCTTTTCTTTTTTAATGTTTTATAGTTGAAGGTTTAGGGTATTTTTTTATTCTGCTATATCACAGATAAGAAATCTAAAGTTTTACTAATATTAATATTAATATAAGATTCTATTTTTTTCAGGAAACAATAATGTGGTAGGCCCTTACTTACACTAAACAAAGAAACAAACAAATTTTCCTTGCATTTTAAATGAGCTAAAACTACAAGGAATCTTAGACCAGTCACATTTGAAAATTTTATGTATGAAATGGTTCCTTGCACTTTACAATACAGGCAAAACTGAATTTGTAAGGAAAAATCTGATTAATTTTATCATCTACTAATGGGAATAATGCTCAAACCCAACATTAGCAAAATTGAGGTTGTAAAGGCAACTCAGAAAACGCTGTTATTGAGGTTGTGCTTATTCCTTTATTTTGTGTGTGTGTTATGGGTGAGTTTTAATCATGTGGTGGTTTTTTTCAGGTTTTTTTTTCTCTATAGAGGGAAAGCTAGCCTGCACTTCATCAGTAACTATTGACTTTGTCCAATGGATGGCCAAATATTTAATTTGCCTTATTATGCTTAGAACGGGCTATATCAAGTATTTTGCTTTGTTTTGCTTTGTATTTTTTGGTTTTTTTTCCTGACATTCCTATTGTGCTTGCCACTATAGAAGACCAGTGTTAGAAAATTAATTTAGTAATAAAAATCCTCATGGCCTAAAAGGCTTATTTATATATTTTTTTACAAATAAGATCTGAGGAATAACTACTAAAGTAAGAAAATACCTTCTAGCTGAGATATGTAGTGAATTCTTGGTTTGAAGGGCTGATGATTTTGCCACAAGCTTGGAGCTCAGAAATTCAAACTATATAGATTATGTTTACCAATACTTATTTTATTTTAAGACTCTCCTTAAAAGGAGAGTAAAAGTAGAAATTGAAAACTACTTCCTTGGGAAGCGGTATTTTTGTTGGAATATTTTTACTACGAATGACAATCTCTGTATGAAATGAGGCAAATCTCTACAGAAAATAGTCATTATATAGTAGCCTCAAACTATTCCCAAAACAAGTCTACACAGTGTGGAACTGAGGAAAATAGAGCAAGTAAAATAGGGAAGCATAAGAGCTACCATAATACTTGGAGTATATGGAAATTTGCAATAAGGAAGATTTTTCTCTCTCTCTAGTGCACTAGTGTGGAAGAAGCCCAGACTGAGCCCTTAGCTAAAAAGGAACACTTTTTTACATGAACTGTTTTTCAGATGATATAATTAAAGGTCAGAAGACAACCTTCATGATTCTCTTTTTTTTCTATCTTCCAGTCTCATTTGTACAAAGGCTGCTCAGGTCACTGTTTTGAGTTGGTGATGCAGGAAAGTTTATGTATCTTTGGTGTAATTGTGCATAGCAGTTTTCTAAAGTTTCTCTGCTGGGAGTGTCATCTAGAAAGGTTACTGTGACATTTCTGAAATTGTATCTTGTTAATAGGAATGAAACATGTTTGTTTCCCTTTTAATGCATCTATATTGTGTACTTGTTTATCTGTATTGTGATATGCTTATTTAGAACATGAATACATACTTGTGTGTATATATATATATATATATATATATAAAATATTGATTTTAGAAATAGTATTTTCTTTCGGATATATTTTGCTTTGAATGTACCATAAACAGTAGTAAGCAAAACAATACTTCTCAAACATGAATAATTTGGAGGAGAGAAAGAAGTTGGACAACAGTTTCCTTCCAATATTAGTTTTCAGCAGCCTCTGAGTTACGAAAAGGTTTTGCCAACTGCCATAACTAAACAAAGTGATAGTTATGGCAGCTAAATTATCTATGATATCCTTGACTATGTCTGATGGAGGGAAATATTTTAAATTCCAATTTATATTATAGTCTTATTAAACCTAGTGTTTGCTAGCTATTATGCTAACAATGTCTTGGAAAAGTACCCACTAAATTTTCTTTGAATAAATTTATATTTTGGCCCCACTTATATTAAAGTGCAACTGTAGTGAAGGGAAGGTGAGTTGAGCTGAGTAAAGGTAAAATAGAGCTTTTCTGTCAATACCATCTAACGTTTTCCTGGTCTACTTCTATTCTGGATACTGTTAAAACATTTTCTGGCATGACAATTCAGCAGCTGTTAGAGATACCTCGAAAGAATGTCAAGGATTGTTGATCCATTTGCACTGAGAATTAAATGGTGGGATTTGTTTCTGGGGACAGAGGGAATGTCATATAAATGAGAACATATTAATCATTATACCAGAAATCCAAATGTCTAGATCATCAAAGCCTGTCTTTGATGGTGGCCAGCTGTGGGTGGTTAGGAAGAGTGAAAGCATAAAATAAGCATGTAGTGATAATTACTTATAAAAGTTTCTTCTATGATCACTGACAGCATAAAATTCCAGGGCTTCTTGATTGATTATAACTTACATGGAGGAGCTCTTGAAACATTTCCTTCAAAAATTTTGTAATCCATTTAAGCAAAAATGGATTACATCTACGTGTAGATTAAGCATCTACAAAATCTTGCAGCAAGGAACTCCACAGTCTTAAGTGTGTTTTGTAGCTGAAAAATAATCTCCTTTTCTTTTTGAACCTGATATTTGTTGTTATTATTAGAAGATTCCTGATTCTAATATTCACACAGTGAGTATTAGATCCTCCATATAACTCGTGTTTTCATAGACATCTATCTCCTATCAGCTGCAATATCCCAGCCTGCCTTGTTTTTTATAGAGAAAACATTTTCTGACTTTGATCATCCCTTATCCTCTTCTTTATCTTTGCAAGATGGAGAATAACTTTTCTAGGGGAGGACATGCTAATGACAACAAATAAAACCTTCAATATAAGGACATGACAGTCAGTAGCATAATTTTTTTTTTTGTTCTTTTCCTGATAATTCTTAATATATTATTTCCTTTATTTACTTAATACTGAGGTAAGACTTTCCCACAATTAGCTATCATAAATACAAGATCTCATTTGTGAATAACCATGTTGTATCACTTCATCAGTTCACATTCTTTTGAATGGCCTTTTTATTTACTCAATAACAGTCCTAAATAAGCTCTCATACCCATTATTCATTTGCTTTGCCAGATCAAAAGAACAGATCTAGAAGAATTCCATTTTTGTCCTTCCTCTATTAGGATTATTTAATATTTACTTTAATTGATTTTTCTGTATTTTGTTGAGAAGATTTTCTAGCTTAATTTCTTTAGGAATGTTGGTGATAGACCTTGCCAAATATCTTTTGGAAAGCTAAGCAGACTGTGAAATCTGAAGTTCCCTTCTCTATATGTAAAAACTGTGACTGCCTTAATTCATAGCATGAAAATGAAATTCCTGTAGGTGGCAAAAATCTTAATTTCTGTCCTTTGGAACAAGCAGATTACCATACTAACCAGAAACCAGCCAATATTATGAATGTTCATTACTTTTGTAATTTTTTACTATTTTGAAATTAATGGGATGAGAGACATAATAGCCACGTGCAATATGATGGAGATATTTTTTATGCATATATGTTAAATACACCAAAGTTCCTCTGTAAATTAAGGTTTGTCAACAGTGTCATGACTTCCAAATCTTTTCAGTTGTTACTGATTAATCGATTTGTATTTGCTGTACTTTCTGTGGCTGCAGAGTTGCAAAACATCCTACCTGTTTGGAATAAATAAAACATACATATAACATATATAAAACATATTTTCTAGATTAGCTGCTGACTTTCCTCTGACTTTTTAATGAATATAATAAATTAGAACTTGTTCTGCTTCCCTCAAAAAGTTTTGCTAAAAGTTTCCACACACAGTGCCTAGACATGGGTGCAAAAATATTTATAAAATGCTTGTCTTCCAAAATTTAATCAATAAACAATATACTGGTTTGCAAACATGAATGGAAATGTAAAAAATTATTTTGCCAAATGCAAGTTCAAAATTCAAACGATTTCTGGTTTGTAGTCAAAAAACAAATATTTCAGATTTATTTTCAAATATTTTTTTTCCTTGTTGACTAAGCTTTACATCAATTTAAAGACAATGAATTTTCTCAAAAAGTAAATGTTTGGTTTGATTTTTTTGGGGAAAAAAAAAGAGAAACTAGCATTCAGAAAAAAATATTGGTTTAAAAACTGTCATTTTGATTTCATGGTTGACTATATTTTTTTAAAATGGAAACAAAAATAGCTGTGAAGAAGAGAAACCAAAAAAATTTAGAAAATTCTCTCTGGCTTATTTTATTTGCGAATTCCCATGTAATTAGTTCTATCTTCTGTCATGTAGAAAGTGACTTTTCATCTAGCTTCACCATGTTAGAATAGAGTTTAAATAAGCTTCTGAAAAACTGGAGAGACAATAGAGAAGCCCAGAATACTTTGTTGGAAAAATAAAAGTTGTATTCACATGTCTCCTTATATTTCGTATTTTCTCCTTATGTTTACGATTTATAGGACGGCTTTGAACATAATAGATAACACTGTTACGAATGAGTGAAATTGTTTTAGGTTGAACATCAATCTGTGCATCTTGCTATGAACAGATTACAGTTGGGTGATTTCTGTGCTGTTCAAGTGAGCCTGATAATGGTAACACAGTGTTTGAAGGCTTCTGGTAACTTTTGTTGTCTGATCTCTAATTCAACTTATTTGACAAAAAGTAAGGAAACCTAAGCTCTTGATATTCTTATATCAGATGTATGTTACTAACTAGCTTCCTGAAAGGGTCATTGTTTTTTTGTTTTGAGTAGTTAGTGATGGGCCAAAAGAGAGCATTTACTTTTTTCTCACTGTTGGACAGACTTAGAGGAACACTGTCAAAAATTTTAATGCTGATAGAATAAGGGCAAACCAGTCTGAAGCAACCTGGAGAAATGATTGCATTTAATTTTCTCCATCATTCATGATGATTCTTGTGGGTCCCTTCCAACTCAGAATATTCTGTGATTAGCATAATGAGCAGCTCTGTAGCCATTAACAAGTGTTTATGTAGTTAACCCAGTAGGAGAAAATTATAAGAACAGGTTTGAAGGGAAATAATGTAGCAAATTTGGTCCTCATTCTTCCAACTTTGTGTGACAGGTAGCATAGGAATAATTTAAGAAGTAATAGGAACATCTGATTCAAAAGCAACGAGAGTCACACTGGAAAATGAGTGAGAGGAATGAAAGGTAAACTCTTGGCAGACAGTAATGTAATAGATAAATAGTTTGGTCTGGGAATACTATTACATATGACTGAAGGAGAAATGATGGAAATATGATACCTTGTAAGACTGAATGAGTGAAAAACATCTGCATATACAGAGATGGAAGCTGGTGGGTATTGACCTGATCATTTGCAATGTGAAGATTTTGTTGGTTTAAGTGCTTGTTTTGCTTTCTAGGTTTTTTACTCTCCTTAGACTGTTCCTACTTACTATCAACCACTTTCCTGAAGGACCTATGAAATATTACTATTTACATTATTGTCACTAACATAAGATCTTGTGCACATCTCCTTCCAAAAAATCCCTTTAATTCTTTAATTTTTTAATTTTTTTTTTTTTTTTTTTTTGCAACAGACTCCAAGAACTCACTGTCCAGGTCCAGTGGCTGCAATAGTTTTTATAGGCTTCTGACTTTTTAAACATTCATAAGGTGTGTCTTGTAAGTAACATGTAAGTTCCACCTGAAATGCAATATTAATGCATTTTCTTTGTTTTCTATGGTCCTGCGGCATTTTTGTCTTAAGAACATATAGAAAATTCATTCAGACTAAACAATACCAGGATTTTGTTTACTAAATGTTGTTATATTTTGTTAATTTTCATACCATTTCGTGTGGCTGAGCTTAGGAGGTACTACTTAGGAAGCAGGAATCTTGTTTTACATTTTTTCCACTTTGAATTGTCTAAGAGTTTCACTTTCCAATTCCTCACTACTCTGAGGGTGTAAGAAGACATTGTGATAGAGTCCTTGATTCCTTTCTTCTCACTTTCTATGACATAGGATGCTCGTGGAGATGATCTTTTCCTATATGGCCTTACACTTGACCGAGCTGTTGTGACCCATCCATGGTGTGTAAGGCCATGGAGAACATTGTGGACTATTCCGGGGTTGCCTGTAATATTAAGAACCAGAGCCAGTTGTTTGTGATACATACAGGTCCTAAAATAAATCAGATATAACAATGAATTTTGACTTCCAGAATGCTTTTGTAATGATTTGTCTGCACAGATGACCTCATATTCCTGTACCCACTTCCACTAGGCTGGAGCATTGTATAGTAAAACATTGTATATTTGTACAGGGAAATTCTATTGTCAGAGTAGCATCTACAATGCTGAAATGAAAATTTGTATTTTAACTTTTTCCTAAAATGTACTGAGAAATAAATGTCCAAGGATATGGCAACAAACTTTAAAAAATTCCGTTCATACTATTTATATAATAATGGTAGTAGTATGTTTATATATGGTTATATACTTTCACAACGTATACTAACATTTTATTTAATAACACATACAGGATTAAATTTAAAACATCAGATTCAGATTCTGCTGAACAGTTATAAAATAACTTCCTTGAACACAGTGATAGACAAATATTTCCTTATAGAAATTAGTACTGTAATGTAAATCAAAGTTATACAGTCTCATTTGATGTTTGCTGATATGTATGAATAGTGAGGGAGATGTGTGAATTTGTTTTTTTTTTTTTTTTTCTGGAAAAAAAAAAACAGAGATTTTTACTGAGTTATATGTAAAAGTGTTGTCTGGACCTTTTAAACGAAATCTTGTTTTTAGCAAAGAGGGTAAAAGCCCAGAGGTTTTACTGCCATTTTATCTTCTGTCCTAGTACATACTCAGTTAAATACCTAGGGTGTCACTGATCTCAATGTTGCTGTAGTCAAAATTAGTTTAAGAAGAGTGTCTTTTATCTATGTACTTAATGGATGGATATTATTTGTTTGCTTCTTTCTATTACATGCTGTTGGAGACAAATGTAGATTTGGAAGAAAAAAAATTTAGTCCTGTTCACTAGGTACTCATAAAGAAGATCAACTGTTTGTATCACCTGTAAGACTTTTAAAAAGCTTTGTAATGCTGATTATGTAAGACATTTCTTAATATTCTCAGATTCATGTTCTATTAAAGAATATAAAAAATCCTTAGTTAATAAAAGTATTATTGATTGAAGAAAAATCCATAATAGTCACAGTTTCTTAATAGATCAAATAGTTTAACTTGATATCAAGTCAATAAAAATTTGGTCTCTATTGCACCAAAATAGATTGCATAATGGTACTGTATTCAGCTTTCAACTTCATTGGGTTTTATCAACCCATTAAGAAGAAGAAATATCCAACTAAAAGAGAATGCAGCATTCCACTTTTCAGAGGACTAACGTATTTCCAATATCTCTTGGTTTTATGCCAATAAGCAGCTAAGAGAAAGAGAGGAGGAATAATCCTTCAGATGTGTTTCTCCCACACTAGCTAATACAGACCTTGTAACATACTGCTTTGGCTCTGAAATTACTTGATCTCAGCAGCATTTCAAATTTGCAGTGCTTGTCTAGTACAAAACTTGTGTAACCTAAAGATTAAAAGAAAAGAAGAGACATTTCAAAATGCTTTTGGGTACCGATTTTGTCTTGTAATATCTAAAGTATAATTTTGGTTACAGTTGGCTAGTTGCTCAGGTTTCTTTTTACTAGACTTGAGAAACCTCAGTAAATTGAGGGGAGGGGAATGCCGGTTTTTGTGACACGTTTTGTCTTCAGATTGACAGCTCTAAAGGTGGTTGAAATGCATCACATAGTAGCTTGTCAGCAAATGATTTGTCTTTGGAAAAAAAAGAGCTTAAAAATGATTGAGCATCTTTTTACGCTGTATCGGTTGCAATTACAGATCACTTCTGATGATGTAATTATGATTCAAAATGGAGAACTATAGAACAAATAAACTGAGATTTTGAAACTAATGTTATATGTTTGGATAGATAAATTGTGCCAGCATATTTTTAGAATAAGGCTATTCAAGATAGTAATTCATCTTTCTGGACTAGAATATGATCAGTTTAGTTAAAAAATAATAACAAAAAATTCTCTTAAGCATTGAACTGTAGACAGCACTTTTGAGCAAGTAAGTGCATAGCTTGTTCCTCTCTCAGTAAGCACAAGCACTTCAGTCTGTGTTGTGTGTATGGACAATATTTCAGCACAGAAGTACTAGCAGTTGGTTGTGATGTCACTGGAGAAATTCCATGTTCTCTTCAAGCTTGAAACTCATGGCTAGAACAGGCAGGCAAGCATTAACATAGTTGTAAAAACTGGTTTATTTTTTAAAAATAAATACAAAAATATAAATATAAAACATTGGCAGATAGAATTTGATGAAATGAAGTTGCACAAACTTTTTTTAAACCAGCTGCATATTACACTTATTAACACCACATGTACATTTTGTTTTATTTTAATGTACAGAACAGGACATACTGGATTTTTTTTCTTCTTTGCCATCTTAAAAGCTGCACTTGCAGGGATAGGACATGTACCTAACAGAAGCGGCTTGTACATGAGGTTGCTTAAGGGATTATCACCCTGTTCAAATTTCTGAAGGTAAGATATTGTTTATTTTACTTACTAAAATGTACAACACTGAATTTCCATAGCTTTGGCTCTTGGAAGTTGATTAAATAAAATGTTGTATATATTCCAAGTGGCATCCTACTAGAAAGAATGAATGACATTAATGGACAAGTTTAAAACAAATTTTAAAAGGAAACCATTGTGCTGAGTGGCAGGAAAATTTTCCTGAATGTTAAATACTGTTGAGTGCAGAAGGTGTCTGTAAAATTACTTCCGCTTAAAGGAAAAGACAAAAGTAGCCTACTGTAGGTTAAGAAGTGTCTTTGTCACTTTCTCCTCCACCGTACATCTCAGCTAGCTTATTAAACCGAGGGCCCCACTCTCGCAGGTAATCATAGTTTTGGTCTCCTTCGGTAGTACCTGACTCCAAGGAGCTCAAGGATTCAGCTATGGAATCATTTCCTTCATAGGCATAGGTTGCAAGTGAGTCATACGGCGGCGCAGAGGGATCAGTGTCATGCTCTTTTAGCCTTTGGTTAATGAAATCTCGGACATCCGTGTTGTCTGGGGCCGAAGGAATCCTCCGTGGCACAAACAATGTTTCAGGGATAATGTCTCGTCGAAGCTTCTTATCTTCAATAGCTGCTGGATTCCTCAGTGTGCCGATATCAAAGGCTTGGGTGTCTTCCTCTCCGCCGCCTTCGTCATTATAACTCACAATGTTGTCCCTGATGTCCTCTTTAGAGAGGATCAAAGGCTCCTTCTTTCGTTGCCTCTTCAGAGCAGCAAATAGCACCACTATAACTTAAAGAGGGAAACAAAGAATGAGTAAAGATCTCTATTTAACAATTTCTTAGCAGCAAATCCATCAGGTACAAGAACCACATTTCAGCTACATTTCACCAACTCATTTTTTTGATAACTGGATAAACACCTCTATCTGTATAACGGTGGCACAGTACAGTCTATATCAAAAAGCTATTTTGCTTTGTGTGCTCTGCTTTACAGGACCATGAGCTTGTCTGCATGCTCTTTCTGTACCTGTAATGAGCTTTAAATAGCCAGGTCTATTCTGAAGATAATTTTCCTCTTTCAAGCTCAAAGGACCTTGCTAAAAAGTGGGTTTCAGTTGAATTATAGGTCATTGAGAGTTATTCTGAAAACCACAAAATGGAGGTTTTACAAAATTTTCCTTTTTTTTTTTCATTACAGCACTGAAACCACTAGATAGGTAGTGCTTTAATATAGTAAAATTACTTCTTACTGTTATATTAGATGTGAAATGTATACTGCATATTGATCTTTAGTAGTTATTTAAATAAAAAAGAGACTTTTCCTCAAAAAAAAAATTAAAATGAAAGACATGAAAGCAATTTTTGGTTATACTATTCATCCTCTCTGAACTTTTTTTTGGACAACTTAATGAAAGAACATAAATGAGCTTCTGGTTGCACACTGATAATTTTACCAGTCTGGGCCTTGAATTCTTATTTACAGTGTTCAATTAGCAGATAAACAAGGTTTGCCTTTGTTTTTCCTTTTTATTTTAAGCTGCAGTTAAGTTCTTCTTGCAAAATCCATCATCATTAATTTTATCAACCTGCATAATTTTGTGGAATGAGTCAGGCCTGAAATATTTGTTCCTGGGCAGAGGAAGATGTGTTTCTCTTCTTACCTAGCAGAATAATGATGCAGAGGAGAATGGCCACCAGTGCCCCCGTGCTGAGGCCGGCAGGGAGGAGCAAGGCCTCAGCGCTGCAGGACTGCATGTTCCCCCGGCTGTCACAGGCGCACACCCGGATGGTCAGCGTGCCTGTGCTGCTCTGGATCGGGTAGTCGTTGTCCGATATCACCACTGGTAGAAGGTAAGTACTTATTTCATGTCGACTGAAGCCATTCCTTCTTGTCAAAATCCTGGCAGTGTTATCTAGATTGATTAAAAATATACTGTTGTAGACTATACGAACAGAAACCACACCACTTATAGTAAATGCAAATTGTCATATTTTATATCACTGAAAAATAATTCCTGATATCATAGTGATACCTCTTGTTTTTTCTAACAACATTCCCATTTGATCAGAAAGCTATTTATGATTTTTTAGGTGCATCTGGCCCGCTCCTCTGTGCCTCTGCACCACTTTTGCGTGTGATTTGAAAAGAGGATTTCTCAAAGCTTAAAGTGCTTTCTAGATTAATGCATGCAGTGTGTGACACAGTTACAGTTCAGGGCTGAAACCCTGAAATACAGCGGCCAACTGAGGAAAAATAACCTTCCACTTTGCGCAGTTCAAAAAGCACTCTGTTCTGGAAGATTCTTTCTATGGATCATCTGTGACAACACCCACAGGAATGCTATCTGTCAACTCAGTATGAGATTTGCTACACCAAACCACTTCCAACACGCTGTAGAACAATGAATATGTACCTCAGCACATGAAGTAGATTTTTTTTTTTTTGGATAGAAATTGACTTAGGAATTCAGAAAATGTTAAAGATGGTAAGTATTCCTGCATGGTTTTGAGAAGTGAACTTACTAAACTGAATCTGTAGCAGACAAATCTTAGTTGTATGCAGGATACTTCAGCATCAAAAGCTGTTCACTGAGTGGCCAGAGGAAAGGGAAGGAAGAGAAGGAATGAATAACACAGAGAGACTATTTCTTCTACTGTTAGAGCCACAATGCTAGAGTGTCAGCCAACACCAGAGTTGTTAACTTTTTAGTCCAAAAGAGAGAAAAAACAGGTTTAGTGTGGACTAAAAGCAAAATTTAATTTTCATCATAGTTGTGGATTGCTTGAGCTATGTGGTTAGCTATCTTGACAGCCAATCTTCAGACAGAACTAAAATAACCCATTTGCAAAAAGAAAGAAAATAATTACAGACAGCAAGGAAATACCAAGATCTGTAACTCTCTGAACTCAGGACCTAATTTAAAACATTAAATCATATATTTTTTCATAGACTTCAAGATGTGAAACACAAACTTTTCTTTTCTTGCTTCCCTTCACTGGTTTTGTGTATTTTAACACTATTTGTTTTCACTCAACATCAAAAATTATGTGTCTTAGGCATCTTTAAATAGCTCTCCCACAAGTGACTTTATAGGGTACCCAAACTATTTGATTTACTTCACTTTCCCTACTGTTAGAAATTTTTTTCTGCTGTTGTTTGTAGTGTATTACTTCCTGAAATCGTCATCAGGCGTAGAGGATTATTCCTGCTGCCTTTATGCTTTTGACACATTTGAAGGCTGATACCATGTCCCCTCTCATTTCAAAATTCTGTAGTTTAGAGTCCTCTCCATTAGTCATACTGATAATGAAGGCCAAAATTCATAGTCTCACTTCCTCAACAGAAGCTTCTGAAAATTTTCTCTGATAAAGACCAATTGAGGAAGGATCAAAAGAAAAGCCAAAGTGCCTCTCAGAACCATTATTTTCATCAACGGTCAGAAAGAAGCAAAACAGAAGGCCAGGGCAATCAGAACTACTTGACAATAGGCTAAAGTGAAAAATCTCAACTTGTCAGCTGAAGGAATTTTTGAAAGGTTTTTATTCTTTTGCAGTCAAGCATTTCATCTGTCTCTTACCCCAAGCCAGAACTTTTTCTGATTTTCTTTATAATTTGTTTTATCACATTTTTGCCTCACTTACACAGATAAAAATGTAGAAGTCTTAAACCTCAAACATTCAGGTAAAGTATTCTTGATAGTAGCAACCTTCACAGCTTCTCTACATATTGATAGACATCAAAAGCAAAGATATTTCAGGAATGTAGCCAGACAGCAAAGATAAAACTCCTTCCTTGGAACAGGCATGAATTTTACCTTCGTTATCCTGAACAGTGAAGTTAGGGTTAACGGCAGCTAAACTGAAGAAAAATTTTTGTCCACCAAGAGGGTCATCTTTGTCTACTGCACTTATGGTTTGAATAAGCTGCAGGAAAAAAAGCAAGCAAACAAACAACAAAAAAACCCAAATACACCTGGGTTTTTGATACAGCTGTCTGATCAAAGAAGATGAAAAGCATTAAATTAACTTAGCATTCAAACATATTGACTTAATATTTAATTGGTAAAATATAAAAACTAAGCAAATGTTCAACAAGTATCTTATATAGTTTTTTTCAACAAGAACATCTGTATTTTTCATGTGGTAGTACATGTGCACCTATATTTTTATAGCTACAGAGTGGACAAAACTTGCCAAAAATAGTTTCAGCTGTAGCCAGTAGTTTTTATGCTTCATTGTTGATTCATCATTTTAAATTCTCATCAACACCTAAGACAGTAATTCACATTACTTTTCTCTATTTTTGTGATAGAAATGGTATTTTATCAAAGCAGTATTTTTGATAGGGAAGTTAACATTTCAAATTAAATTTCAACATTAAAGCATCTTTTCTTAAACATGATTTTTCCATTTATTAATATAGCAGAACACACCAACATGATTCCAGAGATGAAAAATGCCAGTTAGATTTTACATATATTTCAGCTCTTGTAAAACATTGTAGCACACCCTAGAGATGCACCACCTTGGACTGGGATGAGAATCTGGTGTCACAATTCTCGGACAAAGCTGCACCAGGTCAGTCCCGTACTCAGACTCAGAGCTTTGTGCAATGCCTACAAAAGATTTTGGGTGTTTTTGGGGAAAGTAATGGCAAGCCCTTTGTCAGCACTTATTTGTCTGTCAGGTAAGGGAATATGTGGCTTTTTCACTGAAATTTCTATACCTAACAGTGGCAAAATATTGTTTCCCAAGCAAAATGCATTTTTTAACTTTATTGCTTAATTTCACACTGGGGCTTTTTTTATACCATAACATATAAACTAAATTTAGGACTGGATTTTTGTGCATGCATGCTTGAATTTTCCATTATGTTCTTAAGTTTAACTTCCAAAAATAGATTAATCTTTAGTCTAGATCATTTTTATTCTTCATTTCTTATCCATTATTTTAAATTGCACTGCTTTTTCAACCATGGAATCACATCTAATTTTTACCCCTGCTCCTTCCCTGTGTACTTGTTAAACCCTGTTTGTTTTTCCTCTTCCAGTTTTTCCAAATGCAGCCATTTCTCTTCATATCACAGCTTTTGTCAGGTCTGATCATCTTTAACATCAACAGCTGCAATGCACTCCTCTTTGCCTTAACAAATGCATGACCAACTCCCAACTTCTTTCTTGTCCATCCAGAAAATAGCAGTAAATTTCTTGATCAGGCAAGGATGGGATTTTTTTTAATATTGCAGCTTCCTTGCTTTTTCAACAAGAGTTTTTTCTTTCTCTTCTTTCTTACACAATCCTCCAGTAAGTTTCTAAATGAACAAAACTGATAATGCAAGCATAGAATATTATTTGTTTTTAAAGAATGAGTATTTTAATTATTTAGTGAGCAATTAGCATATGAGTTTTGATAGCTATTTACAAAATGAAGTCAGAAAAACACTAGCTTATTTTACTTTACAACTAGAGACCATGAATATGGTCAGTTGCAGGTGTTGGGCTGATGAAAATCAACTGATTTGCTGAGTGTCCATACTCATAGTTTAAAAAGAGTATGTAGAATTGGAAGCATTAAATTGCAGTTTGAAAACTGTTTCCTGATAATATTGATTACTATGTTAATGTGATATATTCTGGTTTAGATGTAGTTTCAAACAGTGTTTTTTCCTTTTAGACCTGCCAGCCTTGGGAAACCCCAATTACCTTGTAAATAAGGGTATAAGACTCTTAAGTTGCTTATTCTTTCTAGAAATGCCACAGAGCAGTAACTGCAGGGAAGACAAGGATGTTACTGTCTAAGATAAATCAGAAAATTAAGGGCCCGGAAGTAGTCATGAGGATTTTTAGCCACTAAAAAATTGATAAACCAGTAGAAACAAGTCTGTTGTATGGTCTTCTTATTCCAACAAAATTCATCTTTCTGCTTGGTAGGACCTCTTCAAGCATCAGTTCCATCAACTGTTTAGGTAGATGTTTTTATCTAAAATATGCTGTACATTTGCTTTTAAATTCAGGTCAAAGAAAGAAAATATAATGTGCTATTAAGGAAAATAAAGCAGAACTATTTAGAAACCCTACACCAATTTGCAGTTCAAAAATTTTTCTTGCCAGTGTGAAAAAAAAAGTAAACCTTTGAGAGTTTCTGAAAAAAAGTAAGGCAAAGACAAAATTCTGATACCCGTAAAACCACTGGAAGATATAAGATCTATGGCTATATAGTGAAGAAACTAAAGTAAGAATGAATCAGGGGAACTTGAAAAGAAAGAACAAAATTCCAAGTAAATTGACCACAAACTGTCATTTGTCAACATAAATGAGGGAGATGCAATAAACAAAGATAAAATAACACTTCAGGATTAAAGAATTTAAGAAATTTCTATAAAAACATCTGAAAAATAGGAAGAGAAAATTGAATGCTAGAAAACAACTTCAAGGAATTTAGTTTTTTAATAGATACAAATTTTAGCTCATTTTAGAGAGACACTTGGTGAATAAGACAAGGAAATTTCTGGAAATATAAAGACCCCAAAAGCCATGTTTAAGCAAGATTATGGTGAGAAAAACCTCTGATAAGGATTGTTATATGGGTCAAATGAGCTGATAGCATGAGGAGCAGCATAAAAAGAACTAGGTTCAAGAAACCTAGTGTGTTTATATAATCTATGCTGAATTAAGTTATAGGGAAAAGGAAAATAGATTACATCATTCATATTTTAAAATGTATTTGAAAGAAAATCCATTATGAGCTAGACCTATTTACATAACATTGGGCCATGTGAAAAGGGAGTGGGCATGTACGGACTTGGTAAAATGAAGGCTAATAACGGCAGGATAGTAACAAGCCATTTAAACATCACAATGTACTTGTGCCAGGTGGAGGTGTCCGAGTGCTGGCGCGGGGGCAGTGCCGGGGCTGCCCGGGCCGGGCCCAGGCGGCGCCAGCGGCTGCAGCGGCCCCAGCGCAGGGCACGGCTGAGCCCCTCAGCCACGGGCGGGCGGGCGAGAGCCCCGGAAAAAGCCTGGCCAAGGGAGGGCAAAACGCTGCCCGGCAGCCAGGGCTGAGCGGGGGAACCGTGCGGGAAACAGCCCTGCGAGCCTGAGGGGACAGCGGGAGCGGGGACGGAGGGGGGAGAGACCCGGCACGGATGGCCCTGGGCCAGGCAGAGACCCCGGCGGGACAGGGGCTTCCCTGCGGACCTGAAGGCGATCCCATGCAGTAGATTTATGCTGAAGGACTGCACTCCATGGAAAATACTCACACTGAGGCAGAGAAAGTGTGAGGAGGAGTGTCCGAGAAGAAAAAAGTCAGTAGTGAAGGGGTGAAGGTGAACCTGGGAAGAAGGGGGGTATTAAGGGAAGGTGCTTTAGTTCTTCTTTGTTTCTCACCATCCTACCCCATTTTAAACGGACAGTATATTAAATTAATTTTCCCCAAATTGAGTCTGTTTTGCCAGTGACGGTAATTGGTAAGTTTGTCTCAAGGCACTTTCTTTTTCACCTTTTATCCCCCTGTACTGTTAAGGAGGGAGGAAGTGGCTGGGTGGGCACGTGGCTGCTGACCAAGGTCAACTCCTGCCGCCTTTTGTTTTTGCAGGTCATTTACAAAGAGAGAAGCGCCTCTCTTCTGACGATTACGATAGGGAAAATGAATGTATAGAAAAGATATACTCAGCTTCCATGCAAAATCTCTCTAAAGCAGAACTGACTTCTGCTTTCTAAACAGATTCTTGTCTTTTGCGTTAGAGGATCTTTGGAGACTGGCAGCTGAGCTGCCAGATGTGTGACAGCTGGGAGCTGACAAAACCAGTGGGATTCCATCTGTCCAGATGCCCAGCTCCTGGCTCTTCTCACCTGGGGGTGGAGGACAGCTGAACTTCTTGGGTTCCAGGACTGCAGAGGTCTGAGCATTTTGCTGCTTTCTTTTCCTGAACTTGTACTGAGTCAGCCTTGTGTAGCTCCCATAAATGCCTGTGTCCTCTTTACACCGTCACACCAAGACTGTCCTCATTTTTGGGGGGGTCAAAACAATGGCAACCACTAAAATAGCAGTCTGCCAGAGGTGCTGCTTGTGTGTAGCTTGAGCTTTTTGAGATAGGATACCCTCATTGTTTGTAAGGTCACGGTACGATCTGACATCAGCAGTAATAGCAAGCAGGAAAACAATCACAGACTACAAAAGTCACATTTCTCTCCTGCTATATATTTGCATATATGTGTATGTTTGTATACATGTGTATATGTGCACATGCCTAGGTATCATATATAGTATATATAAATGTACATATATATACATTTATATGCATGTATGTATAAAATTTAGGCTTCTGTACAAATCAAATAAATGGAAAAGTATAATATTCATTACAATGTCTGTCTTTAGCAGATGGCAAATGCTGAAATGAATACCACAGAATCTTTGACTGATAAAGCATCATTAGCTTCAGTGGCCTAATAGAAGATATAAATTTCATGGATCAAACCTAATCATGAAAACCTGAAAGGGAAGAAGAATAGCAGAAATGTGGGAGGAATCAAGCTTAAACAACCATGTTCAGCTTGGATTGATTAGATTGTCTCAGGACAGATTGAATTTGAAAAATAACAAGTCTTATTTATGATCTGCCAGTAAACAAGAAGAATATAATTACATTCAAATAGATTATTCATGTTATCCTGCATTACATTTTTTTCTCTTGCTGTGAATTGTTTTCTTTAAGCAATCATTTGCAACTCAGATTTCTTTAAAAATGTTTATATTTATGGCCCTCTCAATAAATTTGGCAGGTTTTTTCTGATAAAGACACTATTGAGCTCTATAACAAATAAGCATTTGTGGATGTGTAAACTTATTTAGCATCTCATTCATTAGTTATAAATGATTAGTGCTATTTTATTGAACTTTTTAACTGATGGCCTATTCTGAAAGTAAACAGAAAAACAATGAAATGTAGAAATAACTTTTATATTTACTTTCAAGTTATACTGACATCAGTAGTCTAGATAGCACAAAAACACCTGTTCCTCAAAATACATTTATCTGGAAATTTAACTGTTCTGTTAACATTTCTTGTACCTTCTAGAACCTGCACAGAAAAAAATTCTGAAACCTCAGATGGGTAAAATTTGTGGATTAATGCATTTTTATATATATGACTTTTTTAACACAGGATTTTCTTTTGTGAAACTGGAAGAGGAAAATTCAGTGTTCTTCTTTTGCAATTCTTATTCCATATGGCATATTGAAAATGATTAAAATATTATTTTAGCATTTATAGTAGACACTTGAACTGTCAAAAATTCTACATTTTTAGCCAGTGATTTCTCTTTATCTAACAGCTTGAATTCTCTTACAACTGTCATGGCAGACAAATGCACTTGCTCAGTACCTTTAGATACTTTATGCATTATAAATTTGGGCCTTAAATTTTTTGTTCTAAGTTCCAACTGATGTCACTTTGGAAGGAAGAATGGCAACCTGGATGTGAAGTTTGTAATACAACCTGAATGTTATACCTGTGGGACTCCAACAGTTAGACAAGGTGGCACTTCTGCCACATTCTATTCAAAGGTACTGAAAGGGTTGCACTGAGGTACTACTGCTACCATTTTAAAGGTTTTATTATTGGCTGATTATGCTCTGGGACGTGTAATAGGAAAACATTTTTTTAACAGTTCTAATAAGCAACTGCCTGTTGGGATTTAGGTATTAAGAAGTACAGTCATTTCATTTAAATTGACGTACACATTGTGTAGTCTCTAAGAACCAAAAGAAAATGTTACCATTTAAAAAATGTATGTTTTCTTTTCAGAAATTTTTGATGTGATAATGAAAGAGAAATTCAACAATTTAAAAAAAAAAAAAAGTGTGACAGATTTTACAGTTTGTAATCGCAGTCAGTGTGGATTGAAATATTTTTGAACTTTGCTATTGGAGAATTACTGAAAATATAGATCAAACTTTTTAGTTACATATAGTGTCCTACTTTGTGAAATTAATGGCAAAGTGAATCATGACCATGCCTTGGACGTATCTCATCCAGATTTAACAGCAGTACAGGGTTCTGTAAGGAAAAATGGTGATTGAAACACTGATGTGCTTGTAACATATTGAGATTTCACTCTAAGCCTCATTTACAGAGCTACTTCACTTTCATTTTTAACATTTCAAAAGCTATTTTGGATATGATTTTTCCCAAGCAATAGGCAAGAATGAGCTACAATTGAGTGCTGTAGCAAAACTGGATAGTGGGAAGTGTTTATCAAAGGCATACCTGTCCAGCTCTTGCATTTTCACAGACAAAAGTGTCGTAGAATACAGCAAACTGTGGGGCATTGTCGTTAACATCCAAAATTCTTACATAGACAGGAACACGAGTAGTATCTTTGGGGTTGTCTGGCAGCATAAGAGAGAAGAAAAATGAGATTATTTTCTTATTAAGAGTTTTCTGTTTTCTTCCAAATTTCATGAGCAATACCCATGCAAGATGAAGTTTGAATCTTGTCAATATTTAGCATACAAACCAGTAACAGGTCAGAATAAGTCCTTCTGGAAAATAAGGAAATTATTTGTGTAGAGTAAAAAAAATGAAGTATTGGGATCTAGTGAGCAATTAAGTTTTTCATGAAGATAGGGGGCTGCAATTGTTAATAATATATTCAAATGCTGTGTATGAAAAGTATGCCCACTACTACAATAAAAAAATTGATCATTTGGTGGGCTCAAGGTCTTGCAAGGTTTTGATTTCTGATTTTAAAATTCTTTGTGATCTAGTTTGTTTTACAAAGAAAGACATGATTGACTGTGCATTGTGTTGGTTTTGGCTGGGATAGAGGTCATTTAGTTGATGACATGCATACATATTTTGAAAAATGTTCAAGTCTGACTTTCCTTTCTTGGCCAACAAAAAAATGAAATTCCAACAAAATGAATGAAAGTAACCCTCCAAGTATTTGGTAAAGAATTTATTAGAATAAGATTTTTTAATGTTTAAATTGACTTTTAAAATATGAATGTAGGTTTTCAGACCTTAGGTTAAGAAACAAGAATAACCTCTCCCTTGCCAAATGCCAAGATCCTACTATTACTCAGAGTGCTCTTTTGTTAGTTTAGGTTAGTTCAGGAATACAAGTGTCCCTGTCCTCACTTGCTGATCTTGCTGCCATACCAAAATATGAAATAATGCCTGGGTGTAAAAAAGTGCAGCTGTTTCTTGGAATTCTGCTGGATGGTTGCTAAACACTATATGATTTTGCAACATTAATGGAATTGGATAAGTAACAACAGTAACAGATTGTTCCAAATTACTGATTTCCCCCTGCTTTTCTTCTGCTTCAGATAAAACAAAAGACATTTAGGAGCAGCTGGAATTACATTTCCTTGTTATCAGTAACACCTTTGCTAAAGAGCGTGATGTGGATCTTTTTGACATCCTGATTGTTTAAATTTCCAGGTTTAGGACACAGTTTTTCATAGCCTTCTGCATGTTTGTAATAGCTTTTCAAATCAGTTCTAACACTGCTTTCTCATTGTGTCATGCTTCACAGGTAACATTTTAAAATATTTGAAGGCCTAAATCTCCCTCTTCACTTCTTTCTCCAAAACTTACCTACCTCTCTGGAGAATGCTAGCTACTCCAGATATGTCCACAATGAAAATTTGCTCTAAGATTCCTGACAAGGAAATAAGTTTAGCACTAAGATATAGTCATACAAGGATACTAAGTTTCATCATTTTATAAATCTGAAAAGGATTTGTACAACATTGGACGGCAGTCTGGATGGTTGCAGGCTCAGGACAAAGCATGACAAAATAAAAAGGGTGTTGAAAAAAACTACAGGTTTTTTTGGTTGGTTTTTTTACACAGAATCTTTAATTGGCAGGACACAATGTTTCATTCAGTTCTCTGCAGTGTAGCTCTTGCCAGCCACACTTCACTGCTGGTCAGTATGTTTTCCTTTTTTTTTTTTTTTTTTGACTGATATAGAACTAGCCCGAAAAATAAGTGACTTTGAAAGGAAGTAATTCTTAGTAACTGATTTCAAAGATCAGACCTTTTTCCCTCAGAAAATGTTCTGTCCATTGATTAAAGCTAATCTCAATAATGTAGTAGGTTTAGGGGGATATCTGCTTTTCTCTTTATACTGTTAACATTAAAATATCTACAGAGAGAGAGATATTTTAAATGGTCCAAGAAATGCTACAGCTTTGGGATCAAACTGGATGGAACTTGTAAGATTGATTCTAAGAGCTGTAGTTGTAGATACCATAGGAAGGGATAATGAAAGTACTTCTAAAGAAATGAAGAAAACAATTGAGACAAAAACACAGGTTACCATGCTAAACTCAGCTATTTTAACAGCAAAATCATGTTATTGTCCTCCAAGAAAAGGAATAAAACATAATTACTCCAGTCTTATTATTTAATTGGCTAACATTTCAGAAGTAACTTGGACATTAAAGGTCAGTGATGGGTGTAGGTGAGAACAAGAGCAGTGAGGAGACAGCTGCTGTTAGCTACCCACAATTCACTTTTCCAGAACATCCAGTAGAAAGGGGCATGGGGCAACGAAAGGAGGGGTTTTATTTTCATCACAAAGTTCCAGCTGTAACTTTACAGACTAAGGAAAACTGAAAGGAAAAAGAAAAAGCAAATTGGCTTACTAATCTCAGCTGCTATAACGCTAAGATTGTGCCATTGTGATATCTCACGGTCAAGTGGCTTAGAAGTATAGATGGATCCATTTCCAGAATGAATGTTAAATATCCTGTCAAGGTCAGTGTGACGATCCAGAGAAAACCTAAATATAATAAAGAAATAAAAAGTATTGTCAAAATCATAGAAAGTCAAATAAAACATATATTTCACAAGTCAGTATAGGTTTTATGTTCTACAGTACAAAGGTTAGTTTGGAAAGACATATATTTAGTTTCTATACACATTTCTGAAAATTCTGAAGGTTAGCTCCATAGAATAAGGAATTAAAATTTGAATTTTAAAAATTTGATACAAGTGTAATATTTGATAATTGGAGCTTTTACAAGAATATATGAGAATTATTTTAAAAAATCAGAATTTCAAATGTTAATATAAAGATATTAATTAAATAATTATTTTAATCTTGAAAGGAAAATGGTCTTTGATACAATGTTTCTTCAGACTGAGACTGACAGCTAATTTACAAGATCTTCAAAAGTATTGGTATAAGCTCAGCTTCTACTATTTCACTTGAGATCAAGTTAAAACAACCTGTATAAAAATAAGTTCACATGCAGAACTTTCACTTTCATGCACAGATGTTAAAGGACCTTCTATATAGCTGCCATACTTCTGCAGGCAAGATGTCCACCAACATGATATGGTGGTGTCAAACTAGTATCAGAAAATTGCTCTTTCCTCCATTTTTTTTTTTGCTAACATTTAACATTGCCTTAAAATTAGAACTGAACCTTTGATGTAGAATTAAATTTAGGATTTTGCCAAATACAGAATGTTTATCAGAATATGTGTCAGAATTGGGCCGCATTTTTTAAAAAGTTATATAGTACACTTGTGCAGTACAATAGAAACAAATGTTTATGTTTCTATGAAAATTTATGAATGATCTAAACTATTCATCAAGTGGTTTCACTTACAGTACTTAACTAAACTGAGCCAAATTAAAAAAAAGCTGTTATATGAAAATAATATCTGTAAGGTTTTGGTGGCTGCAGTTTGCTCTCTCCACCACACACAATCAATGTAAATACGTAAGAAAAACAAATAAAACCCCAACAAACAATTCAACACCAAAATGACTACAAAAACAACAACAAAAAAAGGAAATTAGAACAGCCAATTAAAACTTCTGATAGTACTACTTGGCTTGTATGATTAGCATTTCATTTTACTTCACACATGATATTAATTTTATTGAAGACTAGAATTTATTTCATCATCACTCTAGAAGTTTTTCACAGTGTGAAGCAAGAAACAATCCTGAAGGGCCTACTTGAAATCAAGTTTTCTATGAATTGAAGCACTGGAAAACATTTTGTGTGTCTCTTGTGTGCAAATAAATTGCTGTTGCCTGGCATGTTTGGAGGTTTACAAACAGCACCATTCTCAATTCTGTCTATCTCTGGGACACTAATAAATATTAGAAAAAGCCTCTATGTGAAATTCATGATTTATTGCTATTTCTCTTAATTTCTTTAGCAAATAATGTGTTTACAGACACTGAAGCATTACCTTATTGGACTTGAGGCAGAATCAGGGTCCCGTGCCATTACTGTTCCTATTATTGTCCCTAACTCGATATCTTCATGCACCTCAAAAAGGTAAGAAGACCTGCTGAAAACAGGAGGTTCATCTACATCTTCTACAGAGATTTTCACAATAGTTGTGTCTTTGAAAGGCCCAAGGTAATAGAAACGTGGGTCCACATGGGTATTTTCAGCTTCTACTTTCAAAGTATAAAGTCGTCTTGTCTCATAATCCAGTGGCTAAAAATGAAAATTGTGATAAATTTTATTAAATTATATTTACATTTTGACAGATATTGACCTATATACATAATGGAAACAAAAGAGGGCTCAAGCTTTATCAGACCCTGCCCTGCATTGTGGGAGCACTAACATAATCAATACGTTCCCCACCACAGGACTCACTTTGTCTAATAAGAAATTACCACTGGTTTTGGAGGAAGTATCTTTTCCTAAATATTAGTTGAATTATCTCATCACGAATGACAAAAATATTTTCAGTGCAAATTAACCAATTATTCAAGGAATTTTGCAGCTGTTTCACAAGAATATGGATTTGAAACAATCATATAATCATTTTAAATGCTTGAGATATTGTCTGGAAATACAAACATTCCAGAACAAGGTATTTAATACCTGTATTTCATAGGAAATACTGAGAACTCCTGGATAATAAAAATGGCCAGAGTATTCTTATTGTCAAGCCTATGTAGCTGGCCTTAAATATCAGGAATGTTTTAGGTGTCTTTTGAGGAAGGTGTGTGTGTCAAAGCTCTCTATATCTAGAGGAACAGTAAGGTTTAATCTTGTTCCTTTTCATTTAATTTAATGAATCCAACATCAGAGGGGGGTTTTTTTTAAAATATATTTGACATTTTTGTCAGTAGTTCCTTTTTAAAATGGAAGGAGGAGCAGTTCACAGTTATAATTAGAAATCATGTTGGATAGAAAAGAATTCTATTCCTTCAAATTTTTCTAGCTGTCATAGATGAAAAGCGTTAGCTAATTAATGATTCTAAGGAAATGAGCAAGCTGAAAATCTACCTTTCTGACACAAAGAAGATTTTATTAACTCCCACAGAATCTCAGAGAGATATAGAACTGGTGGTTTTCATTCATCAAAATGGGTGGTTGATGACTTATCTTTTTCTGCCTAGCTGCTTTTAAATACCAATTAATGTTCACGAAAGATGCTGAAGTGACAGGTTAGATATTTAAATACACTATTCAAAAGCAGAAAGATGCAGTCCAGTGAAAAAATGAGTTTCCCCACTGACCCAGACTTGTTTTAAGAAAGTAGTCAGAGCAGATGGGAGAGTATCTATGAATACAATTGAGAAATGCAACTATTTAACCTAGATCTGAGGCTATTGCTGTGTCTGTAAAGTGCATCATTCAGCTGTTAAGGGAGGCTGACTTCAAGCCTAAAAGCATAGAAGACATGCTAGTCCTGATTCGTTCTAATTGGTTTAATTTGACAGAATGTGCACCATGAATATGTAAACTTGCTACTACAACATTCACATCCAATTTGGACATCTTGGCCATCTACAATGCAAAACATGGATATGAAACCTGTGGCTTATACAGGAATTCCAGCACATCAACAGTAATGAATAAAACTCTTGCCCAAATATATGAAATTGTGGAAAATCAATTATTTTGCCTGTGAGAAACTGTATAGAAAAATTTGTATAGAAAAATTTCTTTTACAGCAGATAATAAATTCAGACTTAATAACTTACAGGCTCTGTAGAGGAACACAAACTATTTGTAGTTATTCACCACTGAAAACAGAAATTACAATCAAAGTGGATAAATAATAATAATAAAAAAGGGAGTATTTTAATAAATCAATGAACTGAGCATTCTCATCTCCTTCCTTGCTTGTTAGTGCTGTTGTCTGTGGTATTGAATAAACTACTTATTCATCACTGAGAAAGCATCATGAAAAATGCAAATTCTGTCAGACTGTTAATGACAAAATCAGAAGATCTTGTTCATTAGTATTTATTGGTGACATTTTTGGAACTGCTATATTATAATTTAGGAAATTTCTTATGTTTGATTCAGCTACTAGACTTTTTTTTTCCAAGATGCTATTGATTTAATATAATAGTCTGTGTGAAAAATCTGAAGCAAGAAAGAAAAGAGCATCTCCAGAGAAGCCTTCAAAACTTCTAGGAAAAATATTAGATCTCAAACTTTGTTTTTTTCATTTTTTCCCAGATAAACAACTACACTGACTATGAACACCATAAAACACAGAAATTAAAAAGGAACACTCTTGGCAGAACTTACCACTTCCTTGGTTGCCATTATCAAGAGATGTGGAGTTATGTTTTGTATCAGTGTTTATTTCATTATCCTGTGTTTAAGAACATTCATTTGGAAAGCTAATATAAACAGTGCTTTATGTTAAAAATTATGCCTGAATATCTTTTCTTTAGAAGCACATCTCAAAATCCCAAAGACAAGGACCAAGGGGACTTCTGGAAGGGAAATTTTTGAGGAGCAGGAGAGTGGCACTTCTGTGTGTGAGATCTTAGGCTTTGAAGACAAGCATCTGAAAGTGCTCTGACAATGCAAGACAAAAGGTAGAACTAAAGCTAGTTCTGGAACAGGAACACCATCATTACATACACATTGCTCAAGTTGTAACCCTCTCATATGTTGGAAACAGGAACAAAACCATATAGCTTGCAACACAAGTCTGTTCTGGCATACATTGGTCACTTAAGTAGATGAGAATCTCACAGAGAAGGAAAATCTCTGTCTTTCAGTACTGAGTGAGCTGCTGATTGCTTGCTGAAGAAAATAGGTTGGATAAGTACTAAAGAAGTCTGCATTTGAAATCACAGAGATAATTAGTGCTAACACACTGAGGCTGGTCTACTTTTTCATACTTTGCTGGCAACAATGCTTTAAACCTACGCTGCATCTTAGAGGTGGTCACCACCTTTTATTTCCAGTTAATCTTTAATAGGAAATAGTACCTTTCAGTCACTGATGGGGGATGCTTGCAAATGTTCAGCAGTTAGCACATGTTATCACATGATCTAAGCAACGAACATTTGTGACATAACATTGACATCAAAATCATTTAGCAAATGCTGTTAATAGACACCTTTCTCACAGTGATGATGCCTTCCTGCGTGTCTTTCTGTGTCACAATATCAAACATATCGGTCCCATCGCCATCTATAATTCTGTACTCTACTTCTGCATTTTTTCCAGTGTCCGCATCTGTGGCTTTAACACTGCCAATGGCTGTCCCAACTGGGGAGGACTCAGGAATGCGGAGATGGATGGTACCTGTCAAAGACAAAGAGCCATTCAGGACTCCCACAAGCTGGTATACATGCATGGAGTAACACTGTGTGACACAATAGCTGATAATATAATTTTGTATGTTTTTTATTCTAGAGAACTTGCTATTTAATATTGAGAGGATGGACAAAATATGAGGTAGAGAACTATGCAGAGGAAAGCTTTATATAGAAGATTGAAAACAAAATTGTAGAAAAAACATTAATAGAAAAGTAGGGTTGAGAAGGACCCTTATTCTGTCTCAGAGTAGAATCAACTATATTTGCACCCTTCTTGCCTTTCTTTTCCTTGTAATTTTCTTGTCCTCATTTTTCTTTCATTCCTGAAATATCATCTGGAAAGACTGCTTTGTGTTCTTGCCAGGTTTCACTCTTCTTTTTTACCCCATAATATCTAAGGGTAATCTTTGAGATATATTTTACACATATTTTGTCATGGAAGCAGTAACAAGAATAGAATTCCTTGATTTTTCTGGCCAATTCTATGCAGGAGACTGACATTTCAGCTTTCAAAAATAGATAGTAAGATATCATATTAAATAAATTTGAATAACCCATTAATACAGGGGGAGGATTTTTAAAAATCTACAAGCAGAAATTGTGCCTATACATGCTAAAGCAGTTAATTCATACTCAAATAAGCTTGTGAATTTTGCAGTTCCTGGTTTGTGCTACTTTTTCTATCTCAGTTATATCCCTTTATTGTGGTGTCATACAGCTGATAAAATACACAGGAATAAAACTGCCATCATTCAGACATGCTGCAGTAAATTGAAATAAGTATCTTGCCATATATTTTAGCATTCTATGTCCTAGTCTTAGTGTGAAAACTGTAAATAAGTGTTGAGATCTTTGGTCCCATCTGTTGGAACATACACTAGATAAAACATGTTGGGGACATAATGCACTATGACGAATTCTCAGAAAAATATTTTTAAATTGATTAAAATCTACTGTTGTCATTCCAAAGATGAAAGTGAAGTCATCAACTCTCTCTTGAGCAACATTTTCTTCTCTGGCCTTAGTTAAGTTTTCCAAGGTTTTCTGTTCTACTTAGAGACTACCTAAGTTAAATGAGTTAGAAGTATACTTTAGTTGACAATAACACAGAAGTGGAAGTGGTAAAGGGCAGCAACCTCAACAGTAAAAAGTTGAACAGGGCACCCAAAAAGCAACACATACATACATTGCAACAAATGAGTAGTACAGAAAAGTCCATTATGGGAGTTATCAGCTTTGTGCAATAAAGAATCATGGGGAGAGAGCAATGGCAAGGCTGTATGGGAAGGTCACTGACAACATGACTTTTAACATATCTTCAGGAAAGCATGAGCCATTTGAGGGTTATTGGTGTATTACAAGCCAGCTACAGAGTGACAGTCACTATAAAAAATGCCTATTATTCATTGGGTCATTTGAGATCTTTTTCTGTTTCTACAGAGTTATTTTTTTCTGTTTGATTATGTCATTATTTGACAAACCTAAAAAAACCGCAAAAATTAAAAAATAAATGCATTCACATTTAGTTTACAATTAAAATTGAATGAAAAATATTGAAATATTGAAAGTCAATTTCTTCATTTATTTTTACTTGAGCAGTTTTTAATATGAAACTGACATATAGCAGCAGAATGAATTCTTTATGGCTGTGTACACCCCACATTCTATTTATATGTGGGTTTTTTTGCTCAGCCACATTTTGATGATCAATCTACTACTTTATCCTGCATTTTCTCTAACATTTTCATTACCTTTCTCTAATACATAAACCTGTATGCTTCACTACTAGAGAATCTCTCTGTAGTCACCTAATGGTTAAAAAAAAAAAAAAAAAAAAAAGAAAAAATTAGCACCAGTTTAGTACTTAAACAGTACTGTAGGAGACTATGGTGAAAAACTGGGGTTTTTTTTATCCCCCATTAATATTTATACGTTATAATTATTTTTATGAGGTGTCAACTATTCCCCACGATTTTTTCTGCAGTGCTTAAAACTACATCTCCAAGCTATGCCTTGTGGACACTACTCTGACTCCCAGTGCAATACCCAAGTCATTAATTTAGTCTACAGTGGTAAGAGCTCATATCATGAACTGCTAATAAGGTAGTAGAAACAGAGTGAAAATAACCAGAAATTTATAATCTAAAAGATAATTTTTAATCTACCCTATCCATTTATAGAAATCTCCACCATAGTATGAGACACTTCATTTTATTATTTTTGTCACTGAAGACATTTAATGCTTTGACTAAGTATGGGATACAGTGCAGCTTTAGACACTGTATCAGAATACAAACTACACCAAAGTAGAATTATCCTTGCAAAACTCTGCTGTCAGTCTTATTTCTCTCTTCTCAAGGAAAATAGTCAACTCTTGCATTTACTCCAGTGAATGATGTCCTTTAATTTGTCTGTCAGGAAAAGAAATGGGAGAATCAAGGAAAGGAACACTTTTCCATATACTAAGGAGAGCAGAAATCAGCTCGAAGATTAAAGTCTACACACTTGGGATTGCAAATACTTCAGTCAGTCATAAAGAATGAAAAAGCAATCTTATTTTGCTGTTTACCCTTCTTCCCATTCACTCTTGAATAGCCATATAATGTAAAGGTAAATATTATAAAGTACTACAGGCTATAGTCTCACAGGAGACATGGGCTGCCATAAATCAGCCAGGACTGAGTTTCATTCAGAATCAGGCTTCTAAGTTCATAAATCACATTTTCTGTTTATGACTGATCAACAGTATCTCCTTACTTTTGAGAACACTTGGAAATATTACAGTTGAAACAGAGATCCAGTGTCTGAGGTCTTTGAAGACCTTTCTGTAGGACCTTGAAAAAGTTTTCAATCTCATCACCACCATTATCTATGTGGGTTTTAGCATATTTTTAAGATGAGAAAAATATTCTGAAGAATCTTTGCTTCATAATCTAAACAACAGAGGAATTAGGGGTTCTTATGTATATATTTTTTTTTTGAGAAAGTACGATACAATACAATATGTAGAATTTTCCACAATTTTAATATGAGTTTCTCGTGGGTGACATTTAAGCTGTTATTAAAAATTTTATTGAAACATATAGGTGTAATATGCTGAGTCCTATGGAAACATAATGGGCATTCTAATACTTAGTCTGGTAATTTATAAATATGATATGAAGATTATGGTCTCATGAACCTAATACATCTAATTTTTTATTAATGGAATAGAAGAATAGTTTAACTTAATCAGTTTGAATTCTAGAAGTCTTACTGAACTCTGTTAAAACCATGAATCATTATAATGTCTATCTGCATTTTGAGATTAAATATAAAGATTTTTTTTAAAAAAGTCAATAGCTATTTTTACTTTCATATATCTAGTAAAATGTGTCATCTTTGTAAATGTTTTATTTTTCATCTTCAATGAAACATACATTTCTATCTAACAAAGAAATTGTCAGAGAGAAAACAGAGAGAAAAAAAACCAACAACATCAAAAGCCCATGAGAGTAAAATTAAGTCTCCTTAAAGCAAATGACAAATCTGATTTAAGCTGGCATTAAAGAAAAATGCAGAGATGCTACATCAAATCCTCCTCTCACTCAAACATTATGTTGGACTCCCAGGTGAGTCATGTAAAAATGGTCCAGAAAGTTGATTCCATCATTCTGACTTCTAATTTAGTACACTCTTAGAGAAACAAGAAAAAAGAAAGAAAAACATAAGTATGCACTTTTGAGTCTTTTATGCTGTCTTAAGTTTAACCGGGTTTTTTTTTCTGTAAGGCTTTGAACATGACACCTCTTTGAGTAGTCTTCTTCAGTATGTCCAGAAAGGAGTAATACAGCATTCCTCTCCTACACACCAATGGAAATACCATAATCTTCTATATACAAAGGGAAACAATAAAGATAATAAATAAAAAAGTTGAGGGGAAAAAAAGAAAATAAAATTATAAATTAACAATAAATTCTGCTCAGAACAGAACACTTGTAGAAATACACAAATTCTAATTACTCAATGGTGCATGATTTTTTTATTTCAAGTGTGTAAGTGAAATGACGTGCTGCAAAACATCTTAGCTAAACACATATATATTAACTGCAATATTAAATTGAACAAAATTACATACTCCAGTTGTGCCATAAAGAGCATAATTTGAAGCTGATTCTGTTATTTTGATCCAGAAGAGTGCATCAGTAACTACTGGATTGAGTAGAATTATACAGAACATATAAAATATGTGGTGAGGATACTCTAAATCCTTTACGTATCAAGTAAGTCTAAATCATCCTGTAAGTATTGCAACTTCAATTTATTCAAAAGGCCTCAAATGTATTTAAAATGCTTAACTGTTATAAGTTTGATGTTACATAGTTTAGTATTCCCATATTAGATAGAGACCAAGAACATTTTAACATTTTAGTTTGAGGATAAAAAGTCTTGACAGCTGTATTATCAAAAGGCAAAAAACATTATAAAAACCTCCACTAAAGCTGTAAAAAACCCTAAAAAAGTTAAATGTCATTTACTTTAATTTGGGAAATTTTCTATGATGTTTTATAGCTCTTATAGCTGAAAAAGTACAAATCTGTTTGATTCTCTTCAAGTAATTTTTTTCCACGTTCTTCATGATTAAATACTTAAGCAGATACTTCAATTCAAACATTTCTGCATATCTAGAATTACAACATGTTTTATTTGCCAGTGGGAGAGCATGTAGGATTTAAGCAATAGGTATGGAAAGAAAAAAACATTGCTCTAATGCTCTTATGAGTCCACCTACTATTGCTCCCCATATTATTGGGAGGTATTCCAGATTTACTGCAGTTATATTTGATCATGTAACTGTTTTCTAACAAACAAATGCTGTAACATTTAATATACTGCTTTAATAATAATAATCAGCACATAAGCCTTTTGTTTATGTGTGCCCCATAATCTAGATTTACTCTAAATTAAACCAGATGGTGATTGCTTAACTCTTATAGCACAAGTCAACTATTAAATGCAGCTTACTCTGGGGGAAGCGAGGTGGATTGTCGTTGACATCAGTCAGTGTGATGTTCACGGTGGTGGTCCCTGATAATCCACCCATCTGGCCTCCCATGTCCTTTGCCTGGATAACTACTTGGTACTGCTCCCTGTTTTCTCTGTTCATGTTTGGCAACGCAGTTCTGATGATACCTGAAAGAAATACATTGAAAAATAAAATCGCTAATGATGCATCTTTTTTTTGTATTAGTCTTCAAACATATTTCTAAAATATTCATTTAATGTTTCAAGGTACACATTTCTGTCCGTAAGTTTTATCATAGTCTACTTATAATTATAGTCTTTAGTCTATAGTCTTTAGTACAGGCTATGTCTTGGTTGAATACTTAGGTTTACATCACAGGTCCCTTTCCAGTTTCACGCTAAAAATGATTCAAGATATTTATGCATAAGGTTTAGGAGAAAGATCACCTTCTATTAATCCAAGTAGAATCATTAGAAAAAAAAGAACAATATTTTCTAAGAAGAAACCTTTATTCTTGCCTTTATCAGAAATGTTATTTAGATCTTAATCTATAAATAGTACTGCTGTAAAATCACTTATACTTAATAATTTCAGCTGTAATAACTCTTGATTTTTTATATGTATTATAAAAATTATACATCATGAGAAAAAAGCAAGAAATGTTCTTTCATTTCTGTTAGGCTTTAAAAATAAAATCTTTAGGTGACCTAAGGTCTTTTAAATGAAAGAATTTAAAGTTTATGATAAATGAAAATAATCAAAATTTTCATGACCTGTTTCTGGTTCCACAGAGAAATATGGCTGCCCTTGAAGTATGCTGTAAATTATTCTGGCACTGTTTCCATATGAAGGGTCATCAGCATCAGTAGCTGTAACTTGGACCACAGAAGTACCTGAAACATCCAAAGCCAACTTAGTTTCACATGACACTATGTGGAGATCTTAGAGCATCAATTTCCATTCCAACAGACACCAAAGAAAATTTCAGCTAATATCGATTGGATTTTCCAAATATATTTGTGATCTTATAATCAACATCAGGTTAATTTTGCATCTCCTTCTAAACAAATTAAAACTAAACTTCCCTAATCCCACGTGTGATTAAGATTTAATCAGAAAATGTAAACAATAGCTATGTCTGAGATTAATTCTTATCCTTACCTAGTTACAATAATTTCTTGTATTCACATCCTCTTTTCAGAAGATTTTTTTTTTTTAATTGCAATAAATACCTGCTTTCCATTGCCTAGAATGGGTTTGGGGTGTTTTGTAGTTTGTTTTTTTTTTCCTTTTGCTTTGTTCAGTAATATCAGGATGATATGAAACTATACATGCAGGAATATGACAGACAAAGATGATTAAACAGGTCAATGGAAGTTGTGAAAAACAAGTCATCAGTTCTCCCTGCTTTCTAAGTGTTACTATAGATAGATACTACCAGAAGAAACATTTTCACATGAACTTTGAAATCTGCTGATTATTTAGGCTACAGAAACTTTCCTAGCCTTAAAGACCTCTAAATTTTAGTAGAATATACCAGTCCTTCAAAACATGAAATGTTTGCCATTACTGCTGACGGTTTTTCCTCAATCAAAATATTTTCTACATCCTGTTCAACTCTTCCATCAGAGGAATAAAGTATGGACAAGAATCTCTCCTACTGTGCATCCATAAAGTGCAAATACTATTTTAAGCATATAGGAAAGAACTGAAAAAAAAAGGGAAAAAACCATCATCATATGCACATGACTGGCTAGCCATAGGCTAATCTGAGGATCAGAAGACTTTAAAACTTGTTTCTCCTTTTATCCCAATTCTTTCAAAATTCTTTTCCCCACCAAATACTGCCAAAAATGAAATAAAGCACCTGTAAATCCAAGGCCTGTGGCACAACTATTTATTCCCTCTCGTCTTTCTATACTATATATTTATTCTAACATACATAGAAAAATGAGCAGGAACAAACGCTATTTCTCCATTTATTTGGGATTTCATGACATGATGACAAATATGCTTTTAACAAGTAAATTGTTCAATCACAGCACCAGTATCAAGGGAATGAGCATGTGCCTAACTGTTGAAACAGAGATGAGTTCTCAGAAATTTTCAGTTCTCAACTGCTAGAGAATAGAAATACTTCTTTCAGTGCGTCCCCGAAAGTACTGGTATCTCATAAAGAAGGCAAAACAGGCATTTTCGTGGTTATATTATTCCATATTAAAATGAAATGAATCACGGACTTAAGAGAGAAAAGCCCCAAACACAAAATAAAATTTTAAAATATAAAAAAATGCTACAACAGTATAAAGAAAGTAAGTTAAAATAACTTTCTATTGTATTAAAGATTGCTTTAGTGACCATCTGAAACATGGCTGAACCTGAAAATCTGAACTTTTTTTTTTTAAAAATAAGAATGTAGGGATGATAGATCTGTTCTAAAAGTTTTGTCTCTACCATTCAAAAATGTCTCATGTATTCTGCCACACCAAACCCCATTTGTAGATATATGTCTATACAAGTATTCTGTTTAAAGGTGAATGGCCTTTTTGTTGAATATATTTAAGTTCTGAGGAGTGTTGTCTTGTTTATGAAATGCACTTTTGGATCATCCTACTATATATCAAACTGCAGTGCTAGAATGTATACTTGTTCCTAAAGAACATTTTCTCTGAAATAGTAGAGTTGTGTAAAAGAAGGATAAGACAAATCATGTTCAGTAACTGGAGTGCTGCAAGTTTAAAAAAAAGGCAAAAAAAACCCCAAGCCACTGAGTACACTGACCAACATGGGATTATACACATAAAGTTTACAACTCCCTTTCATATCCATAAAAACAGAGAACAGTCATAATCAAGGTCATGTCACAACAGCATGATGTATTAATCAGAAACCTCTACAGTGCAAATCCATGAAAGGAAATACTTTGTCTCTTTTCCTAGTTTTCACATCTCCTTCATTTGTGCAAACGAGACATATCTATTAATAGGTCAATTGTATGAGACTTTTATTTCATTTTAGTTTAAAAAAATAAGGAGAATCAACTTTGAAGAAGAATTTGGAAGCAAACCGAAGAACATATTTAATAACTTTAAAATATATTAAAATAGTTCCATTTTAAATGTAATAATATATGTCTAGCAGTTACTGCTGCCTTGAGTGTCATAATGAACATATATTAATTATTACTATCTCAGTACACATGCAATGAGACAGAGCAAATTATATCATCTGTGCTTCTCTCTAGCTGCAATGAGCATGGATGCATATGTCCACCCCAAAAAATCTATCAGACACTTCTGAGAACTGAAGATTTGCACCTATTCCCTTTAAAGTCTGTGGGAAGAGACTTGTGCTCCTTAATTTCATCACTATCACACTGCAATTGGTGGGTTATGATCAAGACAGTATACTCTCCATTAACCAAAAGCAGTAAGGATGAACTTTACTTTTTAACGTTACCTCTGCTCTTTGGCTTTTATGGGTCAGGTAGTTGGCAGGAGAAGTGCAAGGGCACCACTACACTTCCGAGTGCCATTCAGGATGCAGAACTCTCCTTTGATCTTGGCCCTTGCTATGAGAGGAAAAGAGATGTGTTCTCTAGGCTTCCACAGGGGGATCAGCAATTCCCTATTAAAAACCTGACAGAAGCCACGTCAAGAAGTGAACAGGAGTAGTGCTAGCAGTGTACCAATTACATTGTGAACATCAGCTGCTGAACCACCAGCTGGTTTTGCTTTGCTTCAGTACACTGAAGACCACTGATGCTCAATAAAACAAATATATTGTTTATTCTGGTCTGAAACCTGGACCAGAAATCCAAAGGCATTGAAGATGATCAGTTGTGCCAGGGCTTAAAAACTACAGTATAGAGATCACTTAGTGATCATCACTTGGTCTAGACCTTGCTCTTTTACATAGTCACAGGTTACTTCTGATGAAGGTAGTTGACTTCAGAATTTAAAGCCTGATCTGAACTCTATCGGAGTGCATAAAGGAGACACTGATAACATACCAGACAGATGGAGATGGACATTTTACAATGGCATGTAGGGATAGGACAAGGGGAAATGGCTTCAAACTGAAAAAGACCAGGTTTAGATTACATATAAAGAAGAAATTCTTTATTGTGAGGGTGAGAGTGACTGAGACACGGACCCAGACCAGCAGGGAAACTGAATTGTTTATTCAAAGAAACAAGCTGGTTTTATTTACTTTTTGAAGTCACAGTATTTCCTTACATGGTAATTCTCACTATGTGACCTACCCCATGTTGCCACGTCAGCAACACAATTTCTAAATGTCCTTCCATGGGGAGATCAAGCGCTGTTCACCCGTCCGTCAGCTCCCGGCAGGCTCCTCTCCGCAGGGGTCTTCCCTGTGACACCTTCTTACCCCAGGGTCCGGTGGAGACAAGCCTCTGTGTGCTGCCATGTGCTCCTTTGTGCTGCCATGTGCTTCTGCAGGCACGTCCCACAGCCCATAACCCAGTTCTATCTTATCTCTCCCCACATGAGGGTGGTGAGACACTGAAACTGTCTTGGGATGACTTTATGATGTGTATCCCCTATCACCACCCTATGCCCAGACATGATTCCTGTGCCTTTCTGCATCTTTAAAACTGGGTGTGAGAGAAAGAAAAAAAGCCAGACAAACTTTTCAAAGCAGTTTGTGCTCCAAGGACACAAAGCTAGTTGCTGCTGCTGCTGCTGCAGAGAGAAGGCAAGCACCTTCCTGTTTTTCCCAGCTCTTGGCTCCTTTTCTTGGAAGAGAAAGATGGAGAGTTAAACTCCTTTGTTTTCCTGGTACTTTGGTTTCTTCTTCTTCTCTTCTGGACTGTTCAACAACACCGGAACACACCAGGAGACCTTACACTGTGGCCTGGAGGGGCCCAGGCCAACCTGGCTCCGAATAGGAGAGAGAGAGACCACACCAAAGAAAGGACTCTAAAATCTTATCAGGTTCTCTCCACAGCAGGTTCTCTCCACAGAGCGAGGTTTTATTATCTGGCATCATTCTTTTCCATTGTGCATTGTGTCTTTTAAATAAATAGTTTTTTCCTTTCACTTTCCTCCGAAGAAAATTTTTCCTGAACCTGGTGGGTGGGGGTGGCTGTAACCTGCCTTCTATCAGAGGACGTTCAAATTTGGACATTCCTCCAAATTTGTCTCAAACTGGGACAAGCAGGTTGCCCAGAGAAGCTCTGGATGTCCCATCCTTGGCAGTGTTCAATGCCTGGCTGGATGGGGCTTTGAACAACCAAGTGGGTGTTGGAACGAGAAGATCTTTAAGGTCCATTCCAACTCAAACAGTTCTATGGCTCTATTAATATGGCACCATGTACCTTATTAATAACATACCAGTGAATTCTGTTATTTTCTCCTTGCATAATCGCCAATTTTACGATACCGTGAACTAGAATTCAACAGTGGTAAACCTGGCCCAGAAACAAACAGTCTTTTGTCAGATTATTGTAGCTCTCAGAAGGCATATTTTAACATAACTTTAATTATAGTGTTTGACTCTCCCCAGGGTCTAGGACTATAACAGTAATTAATATATTTGGCCCTTGCTGATGTTTGCTGCAAGCATCTTCAAACACAGTACAAGTATTAATTACTTCGACCTCACAATTCATTTTGTGATGCATACATATTAGATAAAAATCACCAGAGATAATTATCTAGGAAAAGGAATACACAAAATATCCACTGTAGAGCTGGATTCTAAACTTAGATTTTGGTTTCTTTACTCCCAGCTGAGTTATGTGATATTTAACTAGAGCAAGTACCCTCCATAGTAAATTATCCATACAAATAACAAGACAAATTAATAGAAATTTTCTGCTCTTTCTGGTGGAAAAGACAGGAAATAATGACACCTATTTTCCCCAGAAATAATGACACATGTTTTCCCTTGAAATAATCTATTTCAAGCTGCAGAATACAGAAAAGAACTGAAAAGGGCTGCATTTTCAGAGAACTCAATGTCAGAAAGATCTTTGACTACATGGTACTCATGCAACTTAGAAAACAATAAGTTGTAAACAAGCACAGAAGTGGATAATTTCAACTCTTTTAAGATGTCCTTTTAAAGGAAAAATAATGTTTCATCTTAGGTTATTTTTGCTTTACTTTTTTTTTTTATTATTTTTTGTCCCATCTCCTTTTGGCAGGATTTGTGTGCAGAGTGAAATCAAGCTTTGTAGAAAATCTAAAAATATAATAATTTGTGTTTTTGAAATGTCATAAGTCAGAAGATGCAAAAGGGCTTGCTGAGAGAACTTAATATGAAAAAAAAAGATTTTAAAATATCTTTGTTAATAGGAAACCAGAAGGAAGTGTTGTAAGATGAACTCTGTGGCAGAGAGGACTAAGCATTGGAAACTGGTAAACTGCACTAATGAGGGAGTATATAAGAAGCCAAGGTAGAAAGTTAAGGAGCTCTAACTGCTGTCCAAAGAAAAAGCATGTAAAGAGGTAGAGATGACAGGCCAACAGGGCACCCTGTACATCACATGTATACCCAGAAGGAGGTTACATCTTCCGAAGCTTATACTGATAATTTAGAAGTAGAACACTTACAAGATGAAATAAGGATAAGGAATGATTAGAGGATACATAGGCTGTGAAGATATATAAATATATAAAAAGAAGTCTAAATAAAAAGTTCTGGAAACTTTTCTAAAATACGCTAATAGGCAAAATCCACAGGAAAATCCATCTAAAGGAAAATAGACTATCTGCAGTTCTGAAAAGAAATCTCCAAATGAGCAGAAAGAGATAGGTGAAAAATATGATAGAGCAGAAGACTGTTGTCAAAACCTTAAGAATATTCTGGGTCATAAACTCTGAAAGTAAGGAAAGGAAAGAGTGAAAGAAGATGAAATATCCAGTAATCAGTACAAAGACTTCAGGAGAATAAGTTGTCTTCTAGGATATCGATCCAGCTGCAAGATCCTGAAGTTGGCCCATTTGTCTCTATTTTCTATGTTTAATGAGCAACAGAAGAAAGATGAACAAGAACAAAGAATTGTTCTTGTCAAGGCACTCTATTTGATAATAGCCATATTCTCAGGTACCCATCTGGTACCACAGCCCGAGGAAGAAATCTGCTGTTTGTGGTCTGAAAGAGGCTGGTGTATGGCTACATCACGATTTGCTACCTTAAAGATAGAGGCATATGGAATAGATAAAGGCTTCATAGTGTTTTTCTGACCTCCTGATCATCTTATAGTTCCTTCTAGTACAGGGCACTTCAGGATGGAGCAAATCCTGTACTCCAAGGGTGCACAGATTTCAATCACTTCAAGTTTTTCTACATAAGCATTTATTTATTTTCTTTGTATTATGTGATACCCTGTTTGTCGTCTTTCTGGTGTTCAGGTAAGTGCATACAGGGTTCATATGAACACCTCATCATTGTGGCTCAAGTATAGATGCATAGAAATAGACAACACAGTGGCAAAACTGCAGAATTGTTGACTTTTTGGGTTTTTAACACTGCTTAAAGTAAAGATAAGATTAAGCCCATTTGAAACATCGGTATTCAGTACCAGGACTGAGAATGCCAGTCACCAGGTGATAGCAGAGGTTTTGAGAACGCAGTCACAGAATAGCATAAATAAAAGGCACAGATACAAGTTGTAAGTTATTAGTCGTATTAAAGACTGACATGGATTTAAAGTATAACAAAAAAAAAAAAAAAAGAACAAATATTTATTATCTATAAAACATCACTTGTGTGGTAAAAAATACATATAAAAGATGATGACAACATCTACAGGAATTCGAAACAATGAACAAAGAGAATTATTCTAGTGTTGTGTCCTCCAATAAGAGGCATGACATCTGATGTCTGTTACCATCTATCTGCAGTAGGTCCTCTTTCATCTTTGATAATGAAAGTGACATGTCTTTTATTTTGCTTTTCACCCCATTTTACTATTGCCACTCACCCATCCTACTTATATATAAAAGGGTCTTTCTCTATGAAGTCAGTTTGAATAAACTGAAATTTTATAAAATACTGTGTGGGTATGTTTGTGTGTCTTTCTAGTGGTCCAGCCTTTGTATCTGATTGATAGTTGTGCTAGCTTGAAAAGAAACCGGTGGGAGATCACAACTCAGGATTATAATTTAATAGGAAAATTAAAATAAATGCAATAGTACAAGAACACCAACAGAGTCAGGATATAACCTGACACCCTGTTGTGGTGAACCATGACCAACCTGAGGGCCGGCCCCAAAAGCCTTAACAGAGCACCCAAGAGGCTGGGATCTGTGCCTTACCTGTAGCTGCAGCTCTCCCTTCCTCCTATTTCTCATATCCGGTTGTATTTCCAAAGAATTCTGTGTTCTTCAGCAGCTAATTGGTCTATGTTACTCCTCCCCTCCTACCACTTTCCCCATGGGCTGTAATCCCTTCTCCCCACCCTTGTAACACCCCCTGGCTGATGTATCATTGGTTACTGTGTGTTTTCCATGCTTGCTTGTCGGGGTAGAAAACCAGCCTGGCAGGTAGGTGGCTGGGTCTTTCATCGTGGGTTTCTACCCTGCAATGAACTCTGTTCCCCCACGTGGAGTCCCTCCGCTTTATCCTGCCTCCTCCGCACGCCTAGCCATCAGGGAGCCAGGCGAACACAAGCAGGTGCTTTGCCGGCTTCCCCCATGCCACCATTGGACTCCATCTGTCCCGCTTGGGGCAGGCAGCAGTTTTCTTGGTACCAGGACAATGTGCTAGCCACAGGACGGTACTGCAGCAACACCCTGTTAGTCAGGGTGGTGGTAGCAGTCCAGATGAAGTGGTCCTGTTGAAGCAGTGATCCTGTAGAAAAGGGTCTGGTCTTCACCTGAAGGTCCAGTGGTGTAGCTCTTGTCCTCTGAGAGTCCCATAGGTAAGGGCTGCTCCTACTGTTCCAAACCCCAGATTATATCCAAGTAGGAACGCTTGGCTCCTCCCCCTGGGCAGAGCATCTCACAATGGGTTGATGTAATTCTGTGAGTCATGCGGTGAGTCCCTGATTGCCCATTAACAGAGATAGCCCCTGGAGGGAGTTATCAGGGATGAATCATGGTAGGAGGTAACAAACACTGCCCCACCTGCTTTAACAGCTTGTGAAGATGATAATACAATACTTGCTTTTGGTTACATCTTACATTGTAACCTAGGATAACAGTAAACTATCAAACTTGGTTGTACCAATAGTAGCAGGAGTGCAAGTCATTCTATAAAAATAATGATGTGGATTTTAGTGGATAATTCTATCATAGAATCACATAATATACCGAATTGGAAAGGACCCATAAGGATCATCAAGTCCAACTTCCTGCTTCTCAAGGGACTACCTAAAACTTAACCAAATGACTAAGGAAAGCATTCAATACACTCTGACACTTTCCTGGGGAGCCTGTTCCAGTGACTGACCAATGTCTCAATGAAGAACCTTTTCCTAATGTCAAGTCTGAGCTTCCCTTGACACAGTTTCATTCCGTTTTTGTGTGTCCTATTGCAAATCAGCAGAGAGGTGAGGTCAGCACCTTCCCCGCCTGTTATGCAGGGACACCTGCAACAGTGAGGTAGTCATGGAATAGATGCACCTGCAGGACTGGGCAGGAGCTTGTCACTGTTCTCCCCTATCCCTTAAGTCACTGCACTCAGCTAAGTGGAACAGAGTGAGGATAGGGAATCCTTCACATGATGTGCTGTCTGCTTGACAGGTCTGACCCAGGAAAGGCAGGGTGTGGTTCCAGTAATCTCTCTCTCAGACTCCCAATGTATAGCACAGTGCCATACTGTGTTGACTATGCTGGATTAGGTAATGAAAATATTACAGTCCTGATAGTATCATACTTTTTATAGAACCATATAACTCGTACATACTCAGGTAAGGGCCATAGTAATTTAGCTTTGTCATTTCTCTTTCTGGGACATACCACTGAGAAAATACTTATTATCCTAAACTCTGCTTAATGTTTCCAGACACTTATAGAAAGATTAAATGTTTCTACATTCTCACAGAAGTGGGTACTGCAGGAGACATTCAATGCAACAATGCAATAACATCCAAGACTGCAATTTCTATCTGCATTCCTTACATCAAACCTAACACTTTCTTAGCCCGTGGCCAACTGTACTGGGCAAGTAATGGGCTGCTCAAAATAATATAACTAAAAAAAAAAAAAAAATAATGTGGAGAGATAAAAATAGAGAAATGCAGGAATTTCTTCCTATTTTCCTTTGGATGGGGAAGTGCAATTGTCATAAAAAAATATAATTGTTTCTTCTTTCATAAATTTCTCATGTAGGCTGCTGTACTAAAAATGCTTGAATTGTACAATGTCAGAAAAATACTAATTTAAAAATATTTTGTAATTAATGATGTGATAGTATATTATTAATGTACAAATATGTGAAGAATTTTAACATAATGACTTCACAATCTCTAATTAATTTTCTCAATCTTCTAATTAATTTTCTCAAAAGTTTCATGCAGCTTATTCTTTTAGAAGATTTCTCCCCTTCTACATTCAGCCTTTAGTTTTGAGATTACTGAGTAGATTTTTTTAAGTTGGATAATTAAATTAGTGTTATTAAGAAATGAATCAACTTTGATGAATACTTTATAAAATCACGTCATTCTCTCATGCACCACAGATGAACATATACCTCTAGGGATCAGCCATAAAGCTAAAAGTAATAAAGGTAAAAGAAAATTCTACCTATCGGGTAGTCAGTCAGTCACTCTAGCAGCTGAATGGCCACATTTATGAAATCCAGGAACATGATAGATTTGAACTGAGTTATAATTCTCTAAATTATTTCCATTTTTTTGACAGAATAAAGTCCATTTGTTTCAGCACAGCTATTTATGCAAGATACAAGGTTAAAACACTAAGTGCACCCAAGCTTTTTTTTTGTTGCTCTTTATTTTTCTATACAGTTTTCTTATCATCTTATCTCTTTTTTGTTGTTGTTTCAATGCTGAAATTTTGCAGTTTCAAAATTTTATCATCTATATACAGATGTACAAATACACTGGAATCTTGGAATCTGAATACTTTAGAATCATTGAAATAATGCCGTGAATGTTTGAGAACACTTAAAGAGAAAGATGATGTTTTTGGAATTGAGACCGATAAAATTAGGAATCTATAGATTATAACTGAATATTATATATTTGCATAATATTTAATGAAAACACTGAGTAACTTTTTTAAATGTTTCCAATCACATTTTAAACAATGCATTCTGTAATTTATAGAAAGAACATGAGAAATAAAGTGGAAACTCTAAGCCATACTTTTTCAACCCTACTGTAATCTTGCCATAGGCTTCTCTAGAAAACGCAGCAATGTTCTGTCAGGATGCACTTTCAAGATGCTCTACCTAAAGCTGTATATGTTTATGGAAATTTAGAACTGATCAGTCCATTAGTAACTTTGTATGACATTTTATTAGATTTTGGAACAGTAAAGGTGGAAGACTTTTCAATTCTTCTCTTTACATGGACTGATTTGATGACATTTCAGTGCAGGCCTACATAATCATCTGTCAGATTTTTTTTATCTTTCTTTTTTTAAAATTTATTTTGCTTTATAATAAAAACGACTTGCTGAATGCTGGAACTTTTAAAAATTATTCAACCACAAACTGAAAGCAGATTGAGATATTAAGAATAAAAAACTATTGGTGTTATGCTTCCATACATTGCTGCACAGATTTGCTGAGGTCATTCTCTTTCAATAGTTTTTTTTTTCTCTTTTAGCGTTTTCTAAGGCCCAGGAAGGTAAGTACTAAATCTTCAATATCTGTGTATATAAAACGTCTCAAAAACTAATCATCTCAACAGGCTAATTTAGTAATCTAAAACACCTGTTTGATCTATTCAGGCAGTGGAAGTAATTAAAATCCTAATAATAGCCAAAAGTTACATTGAATTTATTGTTTGTTTTCTGAATTTTTAGAATTTAACATTATAGTAGCTACAGTTACACAGTGAATAAATTAAAACTAATTTTTAAAATAAACTTCATATATTTTTAAGTTTTTCAAAATTATTCCTAAAGAATTGTATGCACTAATATCAATAATAGCTCATATTCCAAAATGTTATTGTTTATAAAATTCACCAGCTGGCATGATCCAGGCCACAACTTTGTACTTAAGATAAGAACTGAAAATACGTTGCAAACAGAAAAAGATTTACTCAAACAACTGTTTAATATTCTTGAAGGCTTCATTCATGGATGGAGTTAAAGGAGGGTGTGAAAGTACAAGAGGATTTGGGTATACAGTAAAAAAGTGAAAAAAAGAAAATAAAGAGGGTGTCTACCTTCAGACAGTGCATCAACATCACATGAGTCAATATATAATTTTCCTCAGCCACAGAGAGAGTGGCGACAGCTCTCCGTTCAGTTCTTATCACCACTGGAAACTTCCAGTGAAAATGAAAGAAAAAAATTTATTGAGCTTTCAACAGGCTAATTTAGTCATCTTATTCTAACAGTTCTTGAGGAGGAGGATGATTCACCATTACCTACTATCTATTAATATTTATATTCCAAAGAACTGTAAAGCTAATAATTTGGATGTTCCAAGTAGAAATAGATCTCAGATAATAGAAGTCTGTTTCTGGATGCAATTTCAATATTTGAACAAACAAGTCAAAATGAAAATTACTTAAGTCATCAGGTAGAATTCTACATGACTGACTTTTGAGAGGACAGGGAAATAATTTGTCAAGTAATGGAGAACAGTGCTTCAGTACAGAGAACTCACCTACTACTGACATTTCAGGAACACTAGCAGTATAAATTTCTTCTGGAAATGTTGGTTCATTGTCATTGATGTCATGGATCTTGATGACAAACTCAGATTCAGGTTCCACTGGTCTTAGAGTTCTTCTGTTGATAGCTTGGGCACGCAGGGTGTAAAAGGCTTTCTCTTCCCTGTCAATTCTCCGAGTTGCATGAATGTCTCCTGTTTTCTCATCAATTATAAAAAGAGTACCAGCCCCATCTCCTGACAAAATGTATTTGAGGGATCCATCTCCCTTATCCTGGTCAGAATGAAGCTGAAATGGAAGAATACAGAATTTTGTTTAGAAGCAATGAAACAGATGGAGGTTTTAAAAAAAAACATTATTATATGTTAAATTATTCTGTTTGTAAAAAATGTGGTTAATACCCTTAAGAAAGTAATTTTCATTCACCCTGACTGACAGACAGTGTTTCCTAACTTAGCTCCAAGCATCTTTTCACTTGACTATTCTGGCAGATTTTGCTTTTGCAGCAACACCTGTTCTCTGCTAAGAAACCTTTGCACCACAGTTCTTAAAGTATATTTTTATGTTAATACTGACCTTTTCTTTCCTTGAAGAGATCCTATTAAAAATTCACAACTGCTGTGCTAGTTGTAAATTCACTAAGCAGATAAAGAACATGGCTAAATACAAGACAATTAAGGAAAACAGAACCACTGGTTTCATGAAATAATAATTTTTTAAAATTTCATTTCATATTATTTATAGTTCTCCTAGATTGGGGAACATTTCATTTTAAGTCATTATCACTTTCACTCCATCAACTAATGTAAATAGCCTAAAGGAAAAAAAACCCCAAATTTATTAAGCATTCAATACTGATTTAACACCCATTATATAAGTTGTATAAAGCTTGACTTCTCATATATAACTTGCTGCCCTGACCGTCTTTATATAAAAAAATATTCAATTATGTTTTTTTGTTCAGTACAGTAGTGTGGATGATGGCTTATTTGGTCTTTTGGATACAGTTAGCATAATTTATCTCATCACCTTGTTGGAAAGGTCTTTCCAATCTCATTGATTTTATAATTAACTGAAAGAAACTGGCACTCAGATTTATTTTCACCATGAAATATATTCTGTCTTTAAACTTACTTTTGACTTCAGCAGAAGGATCAAATCAAGCAGAAGCTCTTTTAACAAAAATGAAATGCAAATATAAAAACTTTTTTTAAAGTCACACCCAAGAAATATCAGAATATTCCAAAAAGTTTGACAGAACTAGTGCATTTTTTATTTCTAAAAATAGTTATTTAAACATATAATAACAACATCGATTAGATCTGCAGTAAGATTATATTCAGTCATGTGAAGAGCTTCGGTTAGTTTAAGCTTACATTTCAGATCATGAAAAATGTCATACATGCCTCATAGTATAAATATCCCCCTTGCTATGCAGCCAAGAATATATTTCTCTTTTTCATCTATGATCCCTTTGTATTGTCTTCCATAGCACCCATTTAAAGTATTAGAAGTAAAAATATTCAATTATTATATACTATATTATTTTGAATGTGTCGTTCCTTGTCTTTTGTGCTGAAACCAAACATACAGAGTGGGCTGGTAGGATAAGCCGAAGTCAAACAGTAAACTTCTATGTTGTGAAAAATTTTCAAACACTGAACATTTCCCACAGACTTGAAACATGTGGAACAGACAGAACTCACCAGGAATCTTGGATCAAACCCTTCATGGTAGAAATTTGAATACTGTTATGTTCTGAACTTTGATTTTCTACAAAGTATTTAGAGCTATTAAACTTCTCTTACACTACACACATGTATGTTTACTTTACGAAGTGAGTATTTTCTTACTGCTTCTTTTCATTCTACAATAAATAAAAAAAATAGGAAACTCCACCAAAAATAAAGAGTAGGAAGGTAGATGTTAAGAAAAATCTTTTGCAAATAAATATATTTCTTTCTTTTGCTTCTATTTCTCTTGATGACTTCAAACTGAAGATTTCAAGCCATCCTCAAGCCTCTTCTGAGGAATGAATTTTTAAAGTGAACTTTAATTCCTCAGTCTCCTCCCTTGATGGTCCACAAAAACTGTGACCTTTCACGCCTCCAATTAACCCTTTCACCCTTCTTTTTAAGGGACTCAACAGTATCTTCCAGGCTGTGTCCCATTTTAAAAGGTCATTTAGTGTAAGTAGTCGTTAAGTGTTTTCTCCTCCATGTCTTCCTAGAATATAATTTCATCTTCTAAAACATTTTGGTCCTAGGAACTTGCTGCTGGTCCATGACCACTCTATGAAATATTTTCACAGCAAGAGTGATGAAGAGCATGATAAGAGGCTCCTCTTCCTTAGATGTCTGACAAAAATATAAAATAAGGTCCTGTTTGAGAGGGATCTTTAAATGGGCACATTGCAGTTTTCCCAGATGCTTTCCAAAGCCAGGTCTGGTAAATTCTCACAAAAGTTGACAATAATGTATCGATGCTGCAATATCTGTTTTTTGACTCAGAAACCAGTTAGCAGTCTGACAAAACCCATTCTAATAAGCTATCTCCAGAATAGCATAACTCCATGCAAACAGTTCCCAGCAAGAGTGTTTGGACAAATTTAATGTACAAATGATGCATGGAAATTGTTTTGGAGAGTGATAGTTAACAAAACCATGCCAGGAATTCGTAAAATAATTTAGCAATCCCAATAATCATATTCTGGTGCCTTAAAATGTTGCCTGGCACTACAAGCCTGAACAGAGTAGTGAGGAGAACTAAATCAGAAAACTAAGAAAATCCCTGAACTAAAAACTATGAAGCTTTTGAACGATTATATTTCGATCCAATTCAGCATGAAAAGATCTTTTAATATACTTATTTGTCTAATATGTAAGGTACTATCATTTTCTATGGCTTTCCACTGCCTCTCCTGTAGCTATGTGTAAATCTTAGTAAGGTAATTTGGAAATTATTTTTTATGCCCACAAAATTATTAACCTATTACCTCTGCCAAATTCAAACTTTATACTTGTGTGGGTTTTTTGGTTTGTGTGGATTGTTGGGGATCTTTTGACTGTTTGTTTGTTTTTTCCCACACATATATTAGCCAAAAGTCTGGAAGGGGAGCTGAGTAAAAGACTGAAACATCCACATAAAGACTTCTAGGGAGATGAGAGTTGCATTTCACAGTAACATGTTTAAAAGGAATACCAACCTTCATAGCTTAGAAGAACACTTTAAGCTATAACACTGTGTTGTTTAAAAAAATGTTAATAATGCCTTTGGCAATCCAATTTAAATTGTATGCATATACATAAGAGTCCAGAGTTCTTGTAGAAAAACTTCAAATTCAGAATAACATTTCCAAAGGTCTTTTGGGGTGATCAGGAAACACAAGCTATAGATACAATGAGCAAGTCTTCCAGATATAATTCAAGGGGTGAAAATGCACAGTATATATAAACAAGGAAAGAGAATGTCTCTCATTTTGTTTTTTTATCTCTTAATTCAATCCAGATGTTACTAGAGGAATCAAGGAGACTAAAGGCTGCCCAGTGTGCTTCACAGCCCTTTACAGTGAATCATTACCCAGCTTTGAAATGCATGAGCAGTGTGTCAATCAGCGCTGCAGAGCTTTTTCATTTTACTCAAGTACTAAAAAAATGTTCTGCGAAATATTTCTCTGCTACTTTTAGTATAAAGTGTTTCCTATAGTTATTTTGGCTAATGGGCATCTGTGATTCATGTCAGCCAAGCTGAGAAACAGAAAGACATCTGTTTCGTTTAGCAATTTCATTGCGCAAAATGATCAGCTGTGAAGATGTGGTTTTGTTTTCATATCTGTCACTGATATTTTGCAAACTCCTATTTCTTGCTGTTCTTCTACAGAAATGCTTCCCTTTTCAGCTGCACTGGTATATGTATTTTAGGTACATTTTTTCTCACTTTACAGGAAATCAGAATGTCAGCTGGTATTATTTTATATAGCCCTGTTTCATCATACAGAAATTGCAATTACCATGAAAGACATTTTTGCATATCTTCTATCTAAATTGGTTGAACAAACTTTTTAATCCAGAAGGATTTCATATAAATAGAAAAGGAAGGTCTTGTTAAACAGAAGATAATATTTACAGAGGGCCACAAAATGGAGTGTTATGTGAATACTTAAAAATGAAACTGAATTACCAATCCAAGACAGAGACAAAAACAGGTTTTAAGAGACAGATATACTTTTTCTTCAACTGCAGGAAAAAACCCCAGAGTTAATTAACATATTATATTCTTCTTTAGGGTAAGTGCAACCATAAACAAAATGAGTTCATGAAAAGATACCCCAATCAAATTCAGCTCAACAACTTTTTAGATCTGTAAAAGACCTTTGTAAAAATACTTTCAAAAGACTTTAGTTGAACAACATAATTATTCCGCTTTGGAAATTACTTGAAAATTACAACACAAGAAATCCATGTTAATTGGCATCCAGTGATTCAAACTAAACCTGTCCACTCAGAAATTTAGGGTTTCTCCCCACCTTCCTCCATGAATTCCACTAAATTCTGAAATCTCCCAGAATGAATATAAAGTATGTGGACTTTTTTTCTAATAGCATACAAAGTGCTAACCCTATTTTCACCAAAAAGCGACAAGATGCTACTGTGAAAAACAGAGAGAAGATTGGGCTAGTCAGATCTATTTTATCACACAAGCTACTTCTGGAATTCAAAATGATTTATGACAATGCCAGATAAAGACTTTAAGATTTGTCACACCTATTTCTATTTGAATTTCAAATTCAGAAGTCCCTCTATGAGTTTTTAGTGATTGGTATTCAAATAACTAGACACCAGATATGACTGTATTAAGAAACTTCCCTTTAGTTAGAAAACTTACTGTAGGCATTAATACAGTTCAAGTGTTTTTTAAATCTTAATTTAATAGGCTATAATGTATAGGACATTTTCCAATACAGTTTAAAGTTTTTGCAGCCTTTGCAAAATGACAGACTATTTTAATATTAACCTATTAAATGCACTCTTACTCTCTTACTTTATAGTAGCCATTTTTAATTGTATAATGCAGCATTTTTTTTTCTACTTTCTTCTGCAATGTGTCGGTATTTCAATTTTATCCAAGTATCACATTAACAATGAGACCTCAGTACACTCTTAAATTACTCTATCTTTTAGATTTTATTCAAATAAGCTTTGAATGTCTCCTCATTCTGAGGACAAATTGTAACCTATTAGCTTTTTTCTAAGTAATTATATTAGCAATGTGAAGCCAAAACACACCATGGAAGCATTTGCCATTTCACTCAGTGTTCTAGTGCACATTTAATATTAGCAGCTTGACTGGATACTTAGTTGAATAATAATGATTGTCTCTCTAAACATTGTCACAACAGTTGCCAGATTTGACATGAAGTTAACAAAAAATAATTGATATAGAGTTTCCACAATGGATATATTTATTTTAAGCATCATGAACTGAACTGTTAAATGATGCAGTTGTTTAACATTAGCTGCACTTACTGTAAAAGATTTTCAGTAAGTAAAGCTGTAAAAGACCAGCTCATAGTCCTGTGTGGTATTCCCTCAGTTGGCAGATTTAACTGTCATGGCTTTAAGCCATATTTTACTCACCAAAGAGGTTCACTTATTTAAATTTATCTGAAAGGTAACCTTTTAAGCAACTCTTTTCAGTGATTCTGTAATTTGCACTAAGTTTTATTGAGACTTGTCACACATTAAATTTTCTCACTCAGTTATATCGTCCGTTTGCCAGGGCTGTTCTACTGTGTGTTATTTAAGAGAAGATGGGCAGAAAAGAAAAAGACCGATTTCAAACAATGCTTTGTGAGACTGGGAAGGGTAAGGGGTGAACAAACTAAAATGGAAGCACAACAAGTAATGTAAGATGAGGAGTATTCTGAAATTCTTTTGTAAGAAGCGGAAATGAAAACTCCAGTCTGCAATGCATTTTTAGACTGTATTTGCTTAACTTGATTCACTGTCAAAAGGAAAGATAAAAATATTTTCCACCATTTTTATTGATAAAGATCACAGCAGTTCCTTGTTGTTCAAAATTTGTGTTTGTTCTTACCAATGTTTTAAAATGGTAAGAGATAAATTATAATTAGTAATTTTTTTTTAGCATTTCTTTCCACATCCCTGGATGTAATAATATCTATCACATAAATAGAAATATTATTTTCACAGCCCCCTACAATCTTCACTATGGATATAATCTTGAGAGTTCTCAGTTTCCAGAAACTAACCATACAGCAAATAGATTTTTTCATCAGTAGATTTATATCTTTTTCCTATTACTGTAGCTTATTCTAAAGGGAAAAGTCAGAGCAGGTAGATGGTCTTGTCACTGACAAAATATTCTAAGATTTCAGGTGAGAAAGGCAGGATTTTTTTTAAAGACACATCATATGAGCAGCAGCAAAAGGTCTTTCATAGATGCACTAAGTCAATATACCAATACCCAAACTCCCTCCACAAGCCAAGATCTTTAGCTGATGTTCAGAGAGTTAAAACAAGAAAGTTTCAGCTTCATTAGGTTGTGGCAGCTTCCACTCCAGAAGACACAGAAGCATTGAGCTAAGATGGAAGACTAATTGAATGCCATACACCAAAAAGTTATTTCATAAGCCAATATTCATATTGTTTTCCAATTTTAATGTAATAAATACAGCCTGTACATCAGGTAAAGACAGAAAGCAGAGAAGTGCCAGTGGACCTGAAGTGCCCTTACTTCCTGGCACCTCCAATAGATGTCCGGGTATGAGTAAGCAGAAGGGAATTCTTGTGTTAAAAAGAAAAAAAGAAACCTGACCTATGGCAGTTGTTCAGGTCCCCATTCATTAAAACGCTGGACTGAACAAAGAAACATTGTTTGGTTCTCCTGCTGCTGAAATCAACTTGGCACAAGCCTACATTTCTACTTCTATGAGTAGACTCTGTACACTATCCTGTGGTCTCAGAATGAAAATACGTTTGATAAGATTTTCCTCAGACTTGGTTGGAGGTTTTTTTAATATCCATATTTTTTATGTGTTATGTTTTTTGGCTGTTTTTGACTAAAATAAAAATCTGCACTAAATATTTTATAAGGGATTAAGTAGTTTCCAGAACAATCTCCCTATTCCACCAAGGAACAGCCTAGGAAGGCAAATATGCTAAAACAACACATGCTTTTCTTTTACTGAATTCACAATAGCTTCATGTATTTTAAAAATTAGAGGTTTGTCTGTTTAGTTTAAGGGTTTTTTTTTAGGAAAAGTCACCACTTATACTCTCTACATTAATCAAAACAAAGTGGTTGTAAGAACCAATTGTCAGTTTGGAGTTTTTTTGCAAAGAAGAATTATTTTATTAAAACATATGTATGTTTTCCTAAAGTAGCCTAAAAATAACCATTTCCTAAAATAGCCATTAAAACAGAATTATTTTTTATATATCCTAATGTACAGTTTGCACTATACATATAAAGCATTGAATTTTTTAAAACAAAAGCAGAACACATTTAAAATATTGATGCTTAGTTTATTTCACCTACTGCTGGAGGCCACTTAAAAATATGTTACACAAGATTGTCTTTGTTTCTGTCTGAAATCATTGTAACATGTAAAATGGTAAGAGTTTGAAGGTTTTCTGCCTTTGTGATGCATTTTCTCCTCATGTATACTCTCTATTTATCACACAGAACTGACTGACAATGTCTGTCAACCCAGGAAGTGGAAAATGTCAACTTCAGCAGAGGCTGTATATCAGAATTAAGGAACGAAAACCATTTTAATCATCTCCAAAACAGTGATATCCATGATAATATAGTAGTATTATTAAACTCAATCCCAAGGAAGGAAAGAGAGGGAAAGAGAGAGAGTTTACGTATTTTTTCATACCTTTCAGGAGACTTCTGATGAATCTGAATTGTTACTATATCTAATCATAGCAATTAAAACAATGAGGGATAAAGATGTCCTGCATCAATCCCGACTTCATTTATATCATGTTGAAATCAATGAGACTACAGCTGGGAGAGAAATCTTATAACCCTAAACTGGTAGTCAAGGTATTAAATGTGGATTGGTGATAGAAGAGATGGGGAATATCTTTAAACTCTTAAATGCAACTCATATTTTTATTTTTCTGTCAAGTTTTCCTCTTCTTCTACTAAATTATTAAATCTGTTTTTCTAGGGAATAGTATTCTCAAGAAAAATCCTATCTATATATCAGTTACTAAATAAAGAATTATAATTTAAATCATTACATAAAGTTACATTGCAGAATGGTTGTGCCACTGCTCAGTCACCCTCACAGGGCAAAAGTGTTTCCTGATGTTCAGAGGAACCTCTTGCTTTTTGGTTTGCACCCATTGCCTTTGGTCCTGTCACTGGGCAACTCAGAAAAGAGGCTGGCTCTGTCCTCTTTGCACCCTCCCCTCAGGTGTTTGTGTGCATTGATAAGAACTCCCTGAGCCTTCTCTCCTCTGGTGCACAGAGTTGCAGCTCTCTCAGCCTTCCCTCGTATGTGAGGTGCTCCACCGCCTTAATCATTCTTTACTGGACTCTCTCCAGAGTGTTCATCTCTTGTATTGGGATGCCTAGACCTGGACACAGGACTCCAGGCATGGCCTTGCACGTGTTGAGCAGGGAGGAAGGACCCCCTCTCTCAGCCTGCTGTGCATATGAGGCCATTCCTATCTGTTTTTCGAGAGCCGCATCCACTTGTTTTTCTTCATCAAGTGGCCTATAGCAAGCACCCATAATAAAGTCGCCTTTGCCTGTCCTCCTTTTAATCCTAATCCATAAACTCTCCATTGGCTCCTCTCCCATCCCCGAGCAGAGTTCCATGTACTGTAGCTGCTCTCTCACATAAAGAGCAACTCCCTCACTTTGTCTTTCCTTCCCATCCTTCCAAAGGAGCCTGTATCCCACCATTGCAACACTCCAGTCAAGGAAGTCATTTCACCAAATATCCATAATCCCAATGAAACCATGGTACTGCAGCTGTATGCAGATTTTTAACTCACTGTGTTTATTCCCCACACCTCATGATTTACTATATAGGCATTTAAGAATGGAATCCCAGCATGCTGAGGTCCTGGAGACAGTTTGGGGATTTATCCACAATGGTGCTTTGTAGACATCTTGTGGGCACATCATAGGGAATTACAATCACATGATGAAATTTAATTGAATTCAATCATGTTTCTATTAACACTTTGTAGGTAGCTATAATCACAATTTAAACTTTTCCTACCAAAGCAGCATATTTCATTCCACTATCAGAGTGCAAAATAGCAAAACAACCAGATTTGGATATAAATCCTGGCACAAATGACACAGAGAATTGTATGTTATGTGTGTATACATAAAAGACAACATCATCAGCCCCAGTGAACTCTATTCCTCAAATACTCTTACTGGGGACAAAAAGCCCTTCCTGATCATCAGTGACACAAATTAAGAACTGTACTCCACAGTAATTATTTTCCCTTGCAATGTTAATTGCTGGTTTAAAGAAAATGTGTTCTGTGGACTACATCACTGATGAAAGATTATTTCTAATTTACGTGAACTGTGGTAATCAGCTGATAGGCCCAGCCAGTATTTCCATAAAGCTTCTGTGACATTTACTGACATTTGTAAGACATCAAAAGCACCCTTTACTTAATCTCCCTTTTCCTAATTGCTAATAAAGTACACTATATTCATTATGCTGCTGGTGTTTCATTTTCTTTGTGTGGGGTTTTATATTTTGTCTATAGAACAAAAGAAAATCCTTTACATTGCCTTTTTTTTTTTCCCCAGAATTAGTTCATTTTCACAGAGCTTTAGCTCTTGCCTTGTGTATTATTTGCTCCTACTTTCTTCTTTACATAGTAAAAAGAATTCTAAACTATCCCTGGAAAACTTCCTGCTTCTCTTTTATGGTATATAGACTTACATGGCACTTGAAATAGTATTCCTTACTCCTTTAATGACTTTGTTTTCTATAGCATGTCATTATCCTTTCCTAGGAAATACATCAGTATTACTGAAATCTCTTCCATTATTCTTAAATGATGAGCCTTGATTAATCCTGTGCAGCTCTTTCCAGTGGCACAGCCATCAGCAGTCCTCTAGCTATTCTATTTATTTTACTTGGCTTTTAGTAGACAACATGCCACTCCTGACACATAGAGAATGGTCTGTCACATAACCTGACCTAACTAAATAGGTCATTAAGCACTTTCCATATATTCCAACTGTATTATGTATACAGCAGTCTCATTATCCTTTTTGAATGAATGACCTAAGATACCCTGCTGATTGCTGGAGGTATTTCTAAGTCCTCTATGGCATCTTCAGTAGCGACACTGTGTAAAAATGTAGCTGTACAGTAGTTCTTACAAGGGACAGGTATTTTAAAAGTACCAGAGGAATGGAGAATTCTGTTAAAATTTTTAAGTAAAAAACCCAATATAAATTAACAAAAGGTCTTTTTTTTTCTGTCTCCTCATATATGTATTTATTTGCTGTATGGCTCTACCCAAGTGGCCTCTCCTGCAGCTCCCATATTCTACTTGCCACATTATTTCACATTTTACAAGTACTTTCACTTAATTAAAACTTTTCTTAAATTTTAATAACATGGCTTGGAACACTGCCTTATTCTATCTTTCTTTCCTGTTTCCTTTCTCAAAATGGATTTTCATGACATTTCTTTAAATTCCTACTCATTAAAGCAAAATTTAAAAAATAGAACTCTCTTTTTCTCTCCCTATTAACCTCACCTCTCACAGAGTTGCATTAGTCAATTTTTTTCACTGTCAAAACTTAAAATATCAATATAATTTTAATAATTTAGTACTAAGATAGGTAATTTCTATCCAAGATTGCCTAGGTAGTAATAGTTGCCTATTATTATATTCACTCAAAAATAACATTTCTTAAATATTTCTAATTCCTAAGGATACCATTTATAATGGAATTTACAATCATCAGCATGGAGCCTCAAAAATTTGAATTTATGCATACTTTGCAGCAAATGTCATACCTCAAAATGGATATGCAAACATTGTTATTAGAGGATGGGGTTCTTAATATAGAAAGAAGAAATCTGTATTACTACTCGATGTTTCTGTATATCAAGTATAATTTATTCTATTAATCCCTATATTGTAATATATGTACTTCTAAATTACATATAATTACTAAAAAAAACCTATTTAAACATTTTAGGAATAAAACACAGAAAAGAACTTTGGTAACATAAACCAGTTTCTAAACTACATGATAGGAAAGAGTACTTGCTTGAGAATTATTAAGAAAGGACAAACATTCTCAACAAAAGAAAACCCAACCAGGACCTAAAAACCCCTCAGATCACCAAAACATTGGCAGTGAAGGACAGTATGATTACTCCTAACTTTACACCAAGAGTAAGCTTAATATGCTTATGTCTTCCCCTGCAACTGCTTTGAGATGCATACTTCAGCAAGTTTAAAGGAACAGCAGGATTGAAGGAATAAAATTTCAGAGGCAGGGAGAGCACCTACACTACTGCCTAAATAAAAATGTCACCAGAAAAGTTAATTTGGTATGGGTCTGCATTGTGTGTAAAACAAAAATTCTAAATCCAGGTAGCATAACTGGACTGTAGGCCATAGATCTAGGAAACAGAAGAAAGGCACAGAGTATCTGTGCAAGCTAATATGAAGAAGCAAAGGTTTTCTACAACCTTGATAAGGAGAACAGAGGAGATGAACAGAATTGCTGTTGAGCACCAAGGTTTTCTTCAGCTGTTACACGTCCTTGCAAGTATGCAGAATCTTTTCCCACTCAAATTTTGCATGCCCAGTCATCTGAGTTTACAGCGCAGCAATTGTTGCAACTTCATAGTTTTAAAAACTACAATACCATGAATATCCCAGAACATTATTTTTCTTTGTTCAGCTTATATATTTCCATCTAGCTCTTTGCATAAATCTCTTCACACATGCCTTTTTAGCATACCAAGCCTCCTAACTATTCACTAATAATTTTCTAAGCTCTGAAGTGTGTTCAGATGTGTAAGGTACCTTTGTACATGCCTTTCAGGCAACTGGATGGTCTGTGAATTGAATCTTTGAAACAAAAACAAGACAGCTTCTGTTCTCAGGCTTGAAGAGTGTAGGAACTGATCTCGGGTTATACATTTAAAATTGCTACAGACCAAAATATTGTAAAATTAAAGGACAAAGTGGTCTTGTCCTCCTTTAATGCTCTGAAGTAAATAGCCATTGAGAAACTCAGGAAACAAATAATTGTTTGAGAAAGTAACACTGATGAGTTGGACAATGATGTTTATTTACCCCTGCAAGTAAATCCTACTCTGTCTTCAGGGACTTCAGATACTTACTGCCTCAAAAAAGAAGGTATTAGAGGCTTTGGAAGAACTTGCCATTATAGTCTTTTGTCATGGTTTAGCATGCTTCAGCTTATTTTTAGTTCTCTTCAAAGACAAAAACACTCTTATAAATATAACAAAAACCTTCCAGCAGGAAGACATTTTAAAAGGGTAAACATCAACTTTTAACTTCTTAGAACTTTCTCCCTCATGGGTATTTTGTTGCAAGTCACCAATTTTTCCACAGTATTAGTCCCAGATCTTCCTTGTTATCTGTGTATACAGGATATTTAAAAGGTCATCTGCATCTGATTTAAAAAAAAAATCAAGAGAAGGAAAAAAACCCCAAAACCTAAGGAGAATCAGCCTTTGAATTGCTGCTGAAATTATTGGCTATTTACACATTTATAAGTTCAAACAAGGTGTAGGTCAAACATTTGTAAAGCTCTCTTTTCTATTATGTTTTTTAATTCCTTGAGTGAATGAATGTACTGTGATGAAGTGGACTCTACTTTTTCTGAGTTGTGGCTTTGAATATAAATCATTTCAGTTTTATCAGTTCTTTCCCTTTGGACTATCTTTTTGTGACAAGCAGATACAATTTAAAAACCAAAAGATAAATTGAACTGAAAGGAACTGGAGAGTTCAGATTAAACCATTTCCCAGTTTCTTATACTCTTTTGAAGCATGATGCTGTTTCAAGTACAATGCATAATCAGATACAAACTAAATGAAAACCACCCAAGAGGGCTATAGCTGGTCTTCATAAAGACAGTAAAATGTATCCTATTTGTGATTTTACACCTGCTGGAAGTATGCCAGTAATTTAGACTGTCTTCCTTCTAAATATTCCTAACAACTGATAGATGTTATTTCACTTTGTGCTTGCACAGATCAGAATTCTCTATTTTAGAAATCAGTTTCAAAGTGGCAGACTACTGCTACTGGGATTACTATGAGAAAAATTAAAATCTACCATTTTAAAATAGTTTTCTCAGATATTAAGAAAGCCAGTGGCAGGAAACCTCCCTCAGTGACTAGCAGAACCATATTGACCCCTCAGTCTCATTTACCACTTCTCATCAAATTGATAAATGGCTGGGACTCAAGTATCAATGTGCAAAAGAAAAATGGAGAAGTCAAATAATATTCTTCCCTCTTGTATCAAAACTAGATAGTTTTCATTAAATTATTTAGGTAAAGCTAGCCTGCCAGAACTCAAGAAGCATTTGGACAATGCTCTTAGGCACATGGTGTGATTCTTGGGGTAGTTCTGTGCAGGGACAGGAATTGAACTCAATCCTTGTGAGTCCCTTCTAGCTCAGGAGATTCTGTGGTTCTACGATTCATATATTCCCAGTGTTTTCCATTTACCATGCTAGCTCGAAGCACTCAATACCATTAGATGTGTAGCTTCCATTTACTTGACAGAAGAGGAGGAAACAATATTCAGCTACTTGTCCCTACTGATATTGGCATTAGTTTATGAGTAGACTTGCAAAGTTTTTTGCATAAGGGTAAAGTACTTGAAAGGAATTAGGTGGATGGATTTGGAAATACATTAAGTGAAACACCCACACTCCTTTGACAGTGGTATTTGTGAAGCACTCAGATTGAGTATGAACGTAGCATGTAATTCTACAATACTGAGAACTATTGACATGGACAAGGAAATAATAAAAAACTGTTTTAATATACGTGAGCTAAGCATGTTATCATATAGAAAGCAGGTGCCTGGGTAGGGGCAGCGGCAGTACTGGGGCCTCTGCCGGGCATTCCCTATGCACAGTGCCGGGGCTGCCCGGGCCGGGCCCAGGCGGTGCCAGCGGCTGCAGCGGCCCCAGCGCAGGGCACGGCTGAGCCCCTCAGCCACGGGCGGGCGGGCGAGAGCCCCGGCGAAAGCCTGGCCAAGGGAGGGCAAAATAATGCCCCTGAAATATGACAGCGAATAAGAAATACTTTTTAGTGTTTTACCTCAAAAGTTAAACATACCAGTTTTAGTATGCAAAAGCTGTGCTTGAAACAGAAAGCTTTAAAATGCCTCCAAAGGGTCATTTTGGTCAGGGAGAACTATTAAATTAATTTAATTTTCAATTGATTCATAACTTTGTTTAGGAGAACTTAAAATTTCCATGAGTATCTTCCTCTACTTTGCACCTCCCACATTCAGTTTTAGTTTGTTTTCCGTAGAGGGAAAAAAATTAAAACCACCTCATTTTTGTCAAGATCTATTGCAGATTCCAATTCAAGTCCATTAAAATTTTTAAACTTGTTAAGAATAACACTTATGGTCCTATAGAGGCCAAGGAGATATAAGAACAGATTATAAAATGATTATTTGCTTGAAAGCTGAGCAAATACAATTTTAGATGTTATATCCCACTTCTTTGATTGTACCTCCTGCAGTTACCACGACCTTTAAAATGATGCAAAGTATGCCTAAAACTACCCATGGAAGTGAAAAAGGTCTTCTACTAAGGTTAATGTTTAACTGCAAGCTGTTGTCTATAAGCACATTTACGTGTGTCTACCTGAGATACAGATATGTCTACCTAAGCAATTCAGTGTCTCACTGTTCTTCTCCTCTGTTTTTTGCCTTGCTTCTCTTTTTGGAATTGTAAGGACTTAAAGAGCACAGTTGTCTGTTTTGACCATAGTTAAGGCCATGGAAGGACTTTGCCAGAAGCACAGAAGACAGTGACAGGACGGCGTGAACTCCAGGCCCAGCAGAGGGGAGATCTGGTTAGCTCATCCTGGTTAACACATCTGGACCAAAATCCCCACTGTGGCAAACTGTATAAAGCAACTGCTCGAACACGTATCATTGGTCAAACGAAGACCACCACAAGCTATGGGACAGATGGCATGTGTGACCATCAGTGACCATCCAAGCCTACCCAAACACTCTTCCATGAATACCCAAAACTTGGACTGTAAGAGAAGCCCCACAGCAGGAACTTGAGATAAGATAAAGGCGGTACTGTTGTCCAAGTGTTACCTCAGATGTAGGGAGGCTAAAAAAACTGGAAGAGAAGAGGACATCACTGATATTGAACACAAAGAACACAGAATTTATGGACCACAAGGAAAGAAAAATCAGCAACTCTGCTGAATCGGCTCTGATTGTGTACAAGGTAATTCTGACAGGGGGAGATCATGACCCACCAACTCAAAAAAAATCACTGATTCAAAAGAAAAGGACTGAGCATGTGGACTAATTGGCATTAGAAGAGAGGGAATAATTTAACCAATAGAATAAGAAAACTGTGCAGCCAATGAGCATTAATTCCTTTATTTTGAAAAATGTAGAGATGTTGAAAAGTTTTTGAGCGAGCTTGGGACCCTACCACCAAGAAGCCCAGGGTAAAGAAGAACCAAGAGGATGCCACTGGGTGGTGACTATATTCTTCTTCTCTCTTTCTCTCTCCCCCTCCCTGCTCCTTTTTTCTATTTCTTTGTATCTTCCTACCTCACATTATATTGTTAAATAAGATCCACACTGTTGACTTAGGCATATGGTCTCATTTGCACCTTAATTTGACCAGAGATATCTCTCAATAATTGGATCATAACAGGAGCCTTGGAATCTCGGAGCATGGTTTACACCTTGGAACCACGGTTCACTTTATTCACCAATTAATCACTTGCCATGAGTGTAACACAAGGTCCTCTGGCAATTACCTGTGTATGGATATGTGATGTGAGCCTGAAACTGGCATAAACTTCATTGCCTGTGAAGATTTGATGCAGCTGCAACCTGGACCCACAGAACTTCCCTCTTCTCATCATACCAGTTGGTAATGAAAACATTCCCATTTGATTAAAACTAGATTAACACTGTTAGCCAGAAAGTCTTTTTCCCTATCAACACCCATACCAGCATTGGCATGCTCTGATGTTTTTCCCTTGCGTCCTAGTCATACAGTATAAAAACATAGGACACGCTGCCTTTCAGTTCTGTCAAACCAGATCTTCTCTGCTATGGTAGAGATTAAATGACACCAGTGTTAGTAAGCCTGTTGTTTCACCTTTTTTGTCCTTTTCATTCTAATTTTGGTATCTTTGCCTATATCCTTCCTTCCTTCCTTCCTTCCTTCCTTCCTGCCTTCCTGCCTTCCTTCTTGCCTTCCTTCTTGCCTTCCCTCCTGCCTTCTTTCCTGCCTTCCTTCCTGCCTGCCTTCCTGCCTTCTTGCCTTCATGACTTCCTTCCTTGACAATATCTGATGAGGCCCAACAGATTTTGTGAAACATGGCTCTTGAAATGCTAGGTGGTTCTGGTTGCATAAACAGTCCTACTGACTTTACCATTTTAGAGGAAAAGCATGCTGCAAGTCATCTGCCTGTTAGATCTTTAAGGACAAATTTGAAGCAGACATTCAACACATCCAGCATTTCTGACTGAGAGAACAAATACTGACACTGGACTCCCCAAGAAGGGCAAAATTGCTCTGGAACATCTACCTTCAGCTCTGTTGGATGTGGCTTGCACACATGAAACAAAATCTAAAAGGATGGTAATCCATTCTAGCACTATTTCACTGTGAAACACTGGAGTTTCATTGTAGGTCTCTGTGCTTCCTCATGCTTTCCAAAATGTTACCAGTCTTAAGAGGCAACTGGGATTGTTCACTTAGGTCTTTCATTTACAGTATGTGGCACATCTGAGCAAAAACACTGTAAGATAATTTGGACAGTGGGAATCATCCCCTTAAGCAGTTGGTTTAAATATGCCCTCAGTACGCCCTACTCAAGTGACTTAATCCCTCTTTCCTTCTGAGCAGACAACACTTTAAAGAAACATACACAGACATCTTCCAGGGCTGTGAAGCTACAGTCTTCGAACAAATATATCTGACTTTGAATTCAGGAACACAACAACTGTGGGTCTTTTGGTCATCACTAAAAGACTTACGGACACTACAAAGCCTTTGCATTCTTCAACAACTGTCAGTTCTGTTCTGTGTCATCCAGCAAAACACAATGTCTTGTAGGGGTACATCCAGAATAGTAGCTAACAAACAATTCATTATTTATGAGAATAAAACCTTACTATTCAGCCTGGTTAGCTCTTTGTCACCACTACCTTCTGCTGCTGTTTCATGAAGCAAGAAATCAGAGCCTCTGGCATACACTGAGGTTTCCAAAGGAATAGTCCTTTTGCAAACAGAAAATGAATCTAAGCAGTTATAGTCATAAACTTCCTACTAAACTGAATCCCAGCAGACTTTGAGAATGAATCTTTCTCAGCACTCACTAAGAATCAATCAGCCTTCAGGACAATCCTACGGGAAGCTTTTGATGTCTCTGATGTTATGGGAAAGCAATATTTCTCTCTGACATTGTTGACCTGTTCTTAAATATCTAGGAGGTCACACATGTACCCCCAAAAGCAATCTTTCATATGCTTGAAATGAATTGGTCCCTTAAATAACCCTCTTCACAGTCTATGTTTTAAGTCTTGCTGAGAAAGAAATACATTTCTAAATGTTGTTGTGTCTGAAATGTCAATTTCACCACACTGAAGTATCTTCAATAAGATAAGGTTTTTGAAGATACACAGCTGTGAAAAACTTGGGCTTTGCTTCCAGTAGAGTTACACCAAAAACACCTCACGTGGAAACTACTAAAGGACTAGCTGCCCTTTTTCACCTTGACAGATCACTATTCATTTATTCAGTTTGCGGAATATCTTCCCTCCCTTTCCATACCTTTTTATTGATCTCTGTCACAAGAATCTGCTCTAGCTGAAAATTCAACCTCTGCAGAACTTGAGTGCCACGGAGCTGATTACCTTCACCTCAAAGGAAAGGCATTTTATATCTCTCAGTCAGATCTTCACACCAAATATTAAGCCTGCACCTTAGCATTTGCAATTCAAAGTCCTACTCTTTAGTCTCTCATAGCAGCAAACGTATGGTAGAAACACTCTTCAGAAACCAAAATGCGGAGATTTTTAAAAGGATTTGGTAAGTCTTCACCTTAGCACTACAATAGCATCACTTCACTGGGATCTTTTTTTTTTTTGTCACACCTGGTGATGAATCCTTTGAAATCAAAACATGGTATTTTGTATTACCCTCTCCAAAACCAATGCTTTTGGTAGTTGCTTCCTCAGAAAGAAAAATACAAGCAACATCTGTGGCTTTGCTGCTTTACACATTTATGACTGTTACGTGGTATATCACCCACAGTGTCAGTAGACAGTTACTAAAGCTGTAACTGCTGTTCTTGAAAATGTGTCATGCACGCACAGCTTGCTAAGTTTTTTCCTCAGAATCATGTCTGTGTTGGGATTCTCAAAGTGAAAAGGAACTAAGTGAGGTTGACATGTTCTTCTCTTTACACCATCAAAGATAATGACTACACTTACAAGCATGTGATAGTTAATACTGCCAGGATAATCCTTTCTGGTAACAGTTCTACTATGACACACACAAATTTTACATACATTTATGTGCAAATATAAGATAAATTATCCTTTGAGATACTAAAAAGCACTTCAGTGTTACTAAGAACTTCAGTCTCTCAAAGTACTGAAATATTTGTGTCAGTTGATCCTTCATGCAATAAAACTACTGTAATGGAAATTGCTAGAAAAAGTCAATATCTGTCTCAGAAAGCTAAGTGGGGAAAATATCTGCAAAACTAAACAATTGACAAGATCTGGTGAGATAATAAGGGGAGAAAATGAACTTCAATGTGGATAAAGAATTTATCTGTGAATCACACAGTACTAAGATATTATTGATGCACAGTAGTGCTTCCCTTAGGTGGAAACTACTAGAAAGTAAGGTTTAGACTTAAAAGAATTTTTTTCTCTGGATATACTCAAAGTAAATTGAAGGTTTTCAGAAAGGTTTGAAAATGTGTAATACTTTCTAATTGCAGCACTTTATTTGAAAAATAATAAATGGGCCTTGGAACTGTATACTAAGAATAGAAATAAAAATTATGAATCAGCTTTCCGTAATATTAATAAAGTGTATTTTCTGATATGATATTTTTACTTCTTTTTGAACATTCCTGCATTGTTTATCTGAAACTAGGAGGACCACTTTTACTCAGATTTTCTTCTAGTATATTTTTATAAAGATACCTCAAAGACAAATAGTATAATATATATGTACAGGTTTGGTTTTCAACATGGCTCTTTTTTATGACTTCCACTTTTACAAGAAATACAGTTGGAATTATTATTTGAGGCTCTGCATATACAAAAATCACTTACATAATTTGGATTTCTGCCCTAAGGATGCTGTGTATTACATGAAAGAAAGGATGACCATCTTCTTTCTTGTGATAATAATAAATACTGATCGAAAGAAACCTGGGAATGTCCATAACCAGTCAGTATGTACTCTGCCACCATTTCCCAAGGATAGTTGACTTAAATAAGAAATACTTCATTTGTTATGGGATTATGTATCCCATTCATTCATTCATTGAACCTCATTTCCATCGTATTATTCTAGTTCAACATTCTCAAGATGACCCAAACAGTGAATGAATGAATGCCTAAATTGCACTGTGAATTGTAGACACTTGTTTCAAGAGTATTGTGATATTCAACAGTTCTCAAGTTTCCCTGACAGATATATACATGCAGGTTAAGAAACAAGAAAAATTGTATCAGTCACGAGCTCAGAAACCAAAATATGTAAACCATAAACCCAGATGAATTAGCTTTGAAAGTGCTACTGATTCTTCCACTGAAGAAATTACACAAAAATTCTTAGTCCTTGGCCATGAATCGTTGAGTTCTAACTTTTGCTCCTATTATCTCCCAAAATTTCCAAACACCATCTTCAAACGTGTCGCAGAGAAATTAACAGGAACGTGACATTTCATGTCACCCACCTATCGAAATAATTTTGTCTCTGGATAAAATCAGGTGAAAGGAAACATCCAGAAATCTTTTGAGTATAGAACTGAGATGGCTGTTGGAAAGGTAAGTGCGAAAACAAGGGAAAGGAGATAGATACTATAACATTTATGTAAAAAATTTTTAATCAGTAATTATTTACCTAATAATTTGAGAATTTGGATTATCAGACTAAAACATTAATTAATGTAACAATCTATTTTTAATTCCTCTTATAATTATATCTCTTTCCATTAGCTTCCTTTGTGTAAAACTCTCCCTAAACAAATAGCATGCTATGATACTCTTAATTTTATATGTGTATTTTATTTTTTCATTTTATATGTTGCCTCTGCGTCCTTTTTGGAGCAGTTCCCACTTTGCCCGGTCAGCTCTGGACGCAGCAGGCTGCGGGGACCAGCCTCCGGAATCCGGGAGACCAGAGGTCTGGCTCGTGGGTCCTTCCACAGGACCGCGGCAATAGAGGCAGGTGGTGGAAGAAGGAAGCAGGCTCAATTGTGGATGAAGTCCAGAAGGTTTATTGTGTCTCCGAACAGGGGACCTCGCCCCCCGGGGGTGTCCAGCAATGAGCAACCCTGAGCGCGCCTGCCAGGGGTCTTATGGGGGAGTGGCGACAGGGGAGGGATGACAACGGCATCGAATCAGGGAAGGAGAAGGATGGGTCTGCGGGATGAGGGACACATAAGGGAACCTATCTTGGGAAAGGAAGGGAGGGATCCTCCCCCCAAGACCAATCACTCGACGCCCCTGCCAGAACTTTCTAGAAGCTTGGGAGGGGTGCCGGAGCGATTGGCAGGGGTCTGGGAGGAGACAAATAGAGAAAGCAGGGTTATGAACACGAAACCAGGAGGGTATAAACTGGGATGGTACAGTAACACAAAACCTAAAGGGGAGACCCGGACTGAACCAAACAAGACACACTCCCACAATATGTGTTTTCACAAACTTGTCAGAAAATTGCTACAGGGCAACTTTTTATACTCAGTTTAATTTTAAATTTTCTTCCTCAAATTAACAACTCTTTTAGTCTAGGCAGAGCAAAATAGATGAAAGGGTTGTCTTAAATGCTCATCAAGTTTCTTCTCAGTTCTGTACTCTTAATCTGTCATGTTACTTATCTTTACTTATCACTTCACATTTGCAAACACTTATTTTCTCTCAGCCAAAATAGTTTGATGTTTATCAACAGCTCTCTTTTTCTAATGCAGGTGAGTTAGTCTAAAAAGTGTTAACCCTTTCCCCTCTAAAGAGTATTCCTTAACTTATGACGGGAAGAAAATTAAGTAACACCACTCCCACTTTGTGATTTGAAATCATAAGTATTCAAAAATAATACAATAGGAAAAAAAAAATCAGCATGCTTCTGAAGGTACTTAAATAATATGAAGTTCAGAGTGCCCTGGCAAGCTGTTTATCTCCTAGGACTTCTGTAAGCAATATATTTTCAATACAATAGTATAGTGTTTTGATACAGTGACCCTTCTTATTTTGTGGGTAACGTCAATTTTTGTAAGCTGTCAATCTGATCCAGACTGAGGAACTGGCCTACTTGCTTCAGAACACTTGGGAGTCCTGACTTTACACTTGAGAACTGCATGAAATAAATATAGGGACTATTTACAAGACTCTCAACATGCTTTGGAAATGGTTGCATTATTTAAATGCTAGTGCTAATATTACAGACTCAAAGCAACAAATAAAAAATGGAAACTTACTCATTTATAAGCCTGCAGTCTTGAATTTTTGCGTAGTGTTTAAATTTGCTAAGTTTTAATAAGCATTTCCTTTCAAAAATCCTCCAGTGTCTTTAATTCTTCTGCAAAATGTTTTATAATATAATAATCCCATACACAAGTACATACTGGGGCCCAACTGGCTAGGTAGCAGTTTCGCAAAGTGACCTTGGTGTCTTTTTGAGCAGCAAGCTGACCAGAAGCCAGAAATATGCCCTTGCAGCAAAGGTCATCAGCACCCTGGGCTCCATTTGGAAAAGCATCACCTGGAGGTCAAGAGAGATGATCCTTCCTCTCTCCTCTGCCTTGGTGAGACATGTCTGTACTTCGGTGTCAAGGTCTGGGCTCCCCACATGACGAGAAGTAAAGAACTACTGGAGGGAGTCCAGCAAATAGCCAGTAATTTGAATAGGGAATTAGGGCATTTTTCATATGAGGAGATTCTGAGAGAGCTGAGATTGTTCAGCCTGGAGAAGGTTCAGCACAGACCTTATAAATGTATATAAATACTTGTTGGGAAGAAGTGAGGGAAACGGGCCCAGTTTATTTTCAGTGGTGCCCAGCGACGTGACAAGAGACAATAGGCACAATGTGATATACGAAAAATTCCCTTTAAGTATAGGAACAAACCTTTTATTGGGTGGGTGGTCAAATACTTGAATAGTTTGCCCAGCAAGATTGTGGAGCCTCTACCTTTGAAGCTACTTAAAATCTGACAGGACATAGACCTGAGGAAGCTCAAGCTTATCCTCCTTTGATCATGGGAGTTTGACTAGGTGATCTCCAAACATGCCTTCCAATCAGCTGCTCTGTGATTCCATGATTTTCAAAAAGTCAGAATTTCACTGTAGTATTTTTCAAGTTCAAAATCACATAAATACTGAAAATCTGCTTTATAGAAAATTGAATTTCTGTGTTTAGAACCAACAATTGATCCTAAGTTGTACCATTACTGCTAACACTAACTTTCATTTTCAAGAAAATTACCAGTTTGAATTAATATCTTGTACCTGCTTGAATATTATTGTGGCAGTATACATTATATATTTTTTAATAAATCACATGGGAAAACCTAAACAACAACAGAAAATAATTTAAAGGGCACTTCCAGTGTCCTTTATGTACTCCTCTAGTAAGCTATGCAGTCACGTGTACCATTCTGCTGTCTTCTATTGCAGTTCACTTCCTAATCACATGATTTGTATCATGTGTTTGCTAATGAACTTTATTCCCTGAAGTTAAATGATTTTCACGGATAGGTAAAGAGGAAGAATATTTTTTCTTCAAAATAGGTTGCATTCCTCAAACATGAGCGTAGAAAGAGATGCAGTATCTTGTATGAAACACGAAATATTCAGAGACAGAGTTGGAAAATTATTTTATAATGATTTATAAAATATTACGCTTTGATAACAAAGACATACTGAGTGGGCTGCTGGCTGGTATGATGTGCTGAAACAAACTAATCTGTCAAAAATAATTTCATTTGTTTCCTTCAAATATTTCTCAATAATTCTAATTAGCAACATTAAGTTAGTGATTCTAGTAGGAGAAACAGTATATATGTTGCTTGGAAATCTGCTCCTTACACATTAGAATAAAACATAGAAGGTAAGCCTATGTGGAAAGATAAGAACACTTGAAAATTATACAGAAAACCTTATGAGAAACCCACCTTGCCAACATACTGATAATCGGATCCTGTGTATTCCTCTAAAAGAAAAAACTGATTCCACATCCAGCCTCGCTTCTGGCGGTGAATTGCTTTCCCATCATTCCCTGAAGCACGTCCTCCAAAGGTTTTGGGTTTGAGATCAGGAGTCCTTCTGAACAGCATTTCTGTATGGCAGGGATGTGGCAGCCACATCCAGAGCAGCAGAAGTAATAGGACTTGCTGTATTGTCATAGTTCTCCACTGCTGATGCTCTTCAAGCCAGTCGGCAATGGAGCGTAAAGTTTTGTTTTCCTTGGCTCTTATTTTTTATGTCTCTAGTTTCTGTTGCAGCCAAGCAGTTTCCAGCAGCTCATCTCTGAACTGTATACAGTAAACAAACCCTGAAAGTAAATAGAGAAGAGACAATGTAAGTTGAAATGCATTCAAACACTAGTCTCCAACATCACTGCTACTGTACCCTTCATATAAAAACATAACAACATAGAAAGCAACCTGGTCAGAAATGTAAAGGTTATCCATAAAGGGAGAACACTGAATATATTAGGTAGCTGCTGTCAGAATACTTCCTAAAAAAAAAAGTAAGAGTGCCATTTAAAAAATTTCAATTTAGAAACTTACAAGAGTGTTCTTTATTTAGACTGGTGGATTAATATTGCTGAAACTTACACATTAAATACTGCTGCCTTTGCTTCAAATGTTTTCCACCCAATTTCATTTACAAGAATTCCAGTGTTTTATTAATCTTATTATCAAGAGACATGAAACTCTAACATAAAGTAGTTTTAGAAATTACAAATGGTGAAACACCAGTTCTCCAGGGTATTTTAAATGGTAAAAGGGAATATCATATGCATCAGAAGAACTACAACATGACAAGAAGCAAACTTTTAAACAGAGAAAGTTCTTCAGACGGTCTTGTAATATGGAGTGATGTGAGCTTAGCCTTAAACTGTAGGAAACATTTTTAAAAACATGAGGGCCGGTTTTCCAAATATCCTGAAATACTGAACTTAATCTCATTGTGGGAAATATCACAGGGAGAAGGCAAGCCTCTCCCAGCTCACTTTTGTTTTTTTTTTTTTTTGTCTCCACTTTTGTTTTTTGCTTTGCTTTGCTTTATTTTATTTCTTCCTTCATCTAACGGAACCATGAGATTTTATTTCAGCAAGAGAAATTTAAGTTCTCTTCACTTTACTTCTATCCCAAAATTTAAATAGTTACAGTTTTTGTTAGTGAGACCATTTGGTAATTATTCCCTTCAGTAAATCATAAAAGTCTATGATTCTTCATCTAAATAGGGTGTAGTTTCTGCAAACTTTAACCAGGGTCATTTTGCTATTCTTTCTAGCATATCCATAAAAAAACCATGGATGGTGGTTGCATTTCCTTGTATATTCTTGCACATGTGGCAAAAAACTCAAGTAGTAATAAGCTTGGGTTGTTTTTTCTCCTCTTTGCTAATTTAAATAGTTAAGTAACATGTGCTCTGCAAAACACTATTACCATAGTTCACTGTTATCTTAAATATTTTTATTTTTCAAAGAAGGTATATGTAAAAATTACAGAAATTCTTTGTGTGTTTCAGTTTGATATTGTGTTACTCAAGTCATTTCCAGTAAGCCTGTGTTGATTAAAAGAGCTTATAATAAAATGTCAGGATTTTTAAAGTGAGTAGACTATGAAGTGACATAGTTTAAAAACTCTGTGCCTGTGTGTACAGGCATGTTAATAACTGAACAGATTCTTTTCAGGAGCCAGTTGTTGTGTTCAAGTTATATTCACTCAGGAGAACATTTTCCCCTCTCTCCCAGCATTTGGAAGTCCAAACAACTTCTAAAAGCCAATGCTGTTTAGGATTTTGGCCCCGAGTCAGTTCTTAGTAACGCACAGATACCCATTTCCACTGGTCTAAATAAAAACCAAGTTATGTACCATTTCATTTACCCCTTTTCCCTTTCTCCTAAAATTTTGACATTTATTTGATTTGTGAACTTTGATTACTACACAGAACAATCCGTTCTAATATAAACTACTAATAACATGTGCTGAATTATATCAGCATGTACAAACTGGAGATGTGGTCTTCCACCTTGGAAATTATTTATCTCAACTCATACTTGCGTTCAAGACAAAGGTATACTGAGTGAGAGAGGAGGGTTAACATGTATTCTAAGATAATTAGAAAAGCTTCTTCTCAAAGACCATAAGAAATTCAAAGTTGAAATTTTCTCTCTCAGTTTCCCTAAAATTTGGAAAACTATTGGGTCTTTTTGAAAAGGGAATATAGAGTTTACTTCCCTTTTTTTTTTTTTTTTTCTTTCCCGTGGGGGGGGGGGGGCTTTTTTCCTTTTTATTTCCTTTTTTCACTTTCTTGTCCCATCAGTACATATATTCCATTATCCACACATTATTATTTGATGTAGAACTGTTGTTAAATGCCTCTTGGGAAATAATGCTTCAATATTAGGGGTTTTTATTGAATTTCCTTCTTGTTAAATTAGGTCAGCAGAATGAAAGCTCAGATGAAATTTGTTAAACTTACAAAAGTAGCTAATGTACGTGGACTTGGCAAGCACAGCTGCTTAATGGATGTACATACCAGCAAGGCCTTTTCCCTCCTTTGAGACTCCTGTTGGAGTTCAGTTGCCTGCTTTAAATGTGATGAGTTTGATAGTAGTCTACTCTAAAGCAAAACATTTACCTCTAAAAATAAGTTAGCAAAAAAAGTAAAAACAGACTAAACAAATAAAAAGCACTGTATAAAGGAAAAGTTTGAAGACAACTAGATGAAGGAAACCTTTTAATATATAACTACAGAAATTAAACAGAAATCTGAGTTCTGTACTACATTGCATATCTGGATTCTGTGCTGGAAGAGTCAATGGAGGAAGAAACATTTTTCGTCTGTTTGTTTTTTTGTTGTTTGGGGTTTTTTTGGGTGGTTTTGTTTGGTTCACTTTTGTTTCTTTTTAATTCCCTGGAAAACTAATTGAAAACTGTCTAACTTTTGGCAAAAAAAATTCTCTTAGGAGAGGGTCTGAGAATTCAGAAGAATTTTAATAGTTTTGCTGGCTTCAAGTATTCCTTTTAAAAAGAATTTAAAGAGTTGAAATACCTTTAAATAGTTCTAAAGGAAACTATTTCACCAATCTTTCTCCTCAAATTTCTCTCTACCTCTTCTTCCTGATGATTACTTCTTGAATTTTTGCCACAATAGAAAAGAAACAAGGGGGCGGCTAGGGGGGGGGAAGAAATAAAGCTTTTAAAAATCTATCAGCTATGTCCAATTTCTGTGTAATATCCGCCTGTGTAATGCCCATATTTCTGTGTAATATCCTTCTAAATTACATTAAAATTACTACAGAAGAGCATTGTGCCCAACTGTGCTCTTGTTTATACAGGTTTTTGTTATTAGTTATTATTTTTAATGAGTTTTCTTGGAACAATTTCCAGTATGCAAGAGATGGATCAATCATCACTGAAGCTGTTAATCACCATTAGCTTTCAGGTAACAATTTAAAAACCATTAGGCAGTACTTTCCACAGATTGATCACTTCTATATGTCTCAAAACCTAGAAGAAAATGCTTTAATGCCACTCCAAATGTATTCATCTGATTTTCAACTTGAAAAATACTATATATTGCTTCATGCAACCCCTCAATCCAATACTAAAACATACTTCATGTCGTTTGAGACTCATGAGATTTAACAGATATATAAGATGGGCCATGAACGCTTTTAACTGATGCACATGTCAAAGTTCCACTTACTGTTTCAAGAGACTGAACTTTTACACCAAGGATGTTATTTCTATATTAAATTATGTCCTCTTTTTGTCTATTTTTTGGCATACATATATAGCTGCTTCTGGAATTCAGCAGAACTAAATTTAAAATAGTAATTTTAATACAAATTGTTTGTTTAATTTTTTCTAATAAAGAAATTTTAGTAAATTTTTCTTGTGAAAAGCAAATTTGAGCAACAAAAAAATTTGCCTGGGATAGCTGCCAACAAGAATTTTGTTGTTTATTTGACCTTGGTCAAACCTGAACTGAATCTTAATTGTGTGACATTTCAAAAAACTTGTTTAAGGGGAGGTATTTATGCAATGCCGTTCCTGTTTTCTCCATTTCTCTTTCAGTTGGGAGACACCCACAGCTCTAATCTCGTCTTTCAATCCTTTTTGTTATGTTTGTATAAAAGAAAGATATTTTTGGAACTGAAGATGCTTATTGAAAAATTAGGTTAAACTGTGTTGGAATCTCATGAGGAGAACAATATTTAATTTTATTACACTGGAAGTAAGCAGAGCATATTTTGTTCCTGTTTAGTTCTTGCTCGCAGAGTTGATGCCAATAGAGCTATTCTTATATAGCCACAGTGAGAAACTTTTCTTACTTTCCATCTGATTTCTCCAAATTTTTGGACCCTCTCCAGCCACTTATTAGACTTACTACCACAGTCTGCAGACCTTTTATCATAGTTCCTACAGCCTTCAGCCTACAGCCAAAGTTCCAATGGCCATCAGCCATGAGACATAATTCCTACCATTTTGGTTCTCCCTTGAATTAAGCAGCTTGCTAAGGTGGCTCTCTTCTTTCATTAAAACTCTTGTTCCTGGCTTATGATGTCAGAAATGAAATTCAAACCTCTGGCTACATTTTAAAATAATAGGGACCATTTAACAAGCTAGTAAAAGTAGAAGTAGCAAGACAGCTAAATGCAGAAAAAGCTGTATTTTCACTGAGCCTCAGAGGACCCTTCAACTCAAATAATTTAGTTGTAGTAATTTATTTCCTATATCTTTATCAAAATCAGAAGTTCTAATGCTTTAGAGCATCATGCGATGAAGCAAGTAGTTTAAAAAGACAGATTTGCAAGAGACTATAACTCAAAACAGAACAAATCTTTCCCTCTGTATGTGTAACCTATTGGTGGAAGCTATTCCTTAAGGGAAAAGAAGACAATACATTTTTATGAAGAATTTTAGTAGTATTTGAAACAAGCAAATTAGCTTTGTCAAATGATCAATTCTTAATTGATTCTAATCTCATCACTCCTTGTATTATAGATTTATGTTCATTACTTTATGTATTATATCCCAGTGAAGTCAACTAAAGTCATTCATAATTTAATTGCTTGGTTCTGAACTAAGAAGATAATTGGTAAATTGTCAATAAGCTGCTTATTTCATAGCCTGCAGCAGAACCCTTGCACACCGCAGTGACCACACTTCAAGTTATTAAATTATAACTGGAATTTGCAGTTATTGTCAGTTATACCTTTGAACTTTATAATCCAGTCTTCTTTATGAAGTCCTGCAACCATTGATCTGGTTAGGAATTTGAGTTGAATATACATAGTTCAATGCTAAATTAAAAAAACCCAACAGTTAACATTTTAGGGATCAGGTATTATAATTTGTAATACTAATCATATTTCCCAAACATCAAAACTACTTCACTCAAAGGAGTGTTTTCTGTTATTTTCACAATTCATGGGGAGAAAGGTACTGAAAAAGAAGCAGAGAAAAAAAAGGAAAAAGGAATACTGATCATTACAACTTTTGCTAGAAAAGTTGATTTTTTTGTGCTACAGAGAGACTATATATAAGTATACCTTATGTCTTATTTTTAAGTATTTTTATGTATTAAAAATCCTAATTGTTTTTAAACAAACCCAAGTGAACATGCACTATACTAAATTTAAAGTGGAAGGTTAAAGATGCAATCTGTGTTCCACTGGTAGTTCAGTAATTGGATATCCAAAACTCTAGTTAAGCAGACAGAAATCAAAAACGTGGAAAATATAACTCCAAGCTGATGTTAAAATGAAGAGGAAGAAGGTATCAAAACTCACTCCTCCCAGTTCCCCTGCTGTGAAGAATATAGTCCTCCACCATGTAAAAATCTCTGAATGCCTCACCAAAATTTTTCCCTGGTCTTCTTAAAGAAGAGTGAAGCTCTCAGGCTTAAGACAGACTGGAACATTCAAAGGGTGAGTAGAAGACCAGAAAAAAGGCAGAAGATATTAGTAAGTTATCTTGCATAACAATTTTGACTGTTTATTAATGAGGATTTTGTGTATTCATCAGATTACATGGATAGCTAACAATAATTCTTAGTTCTCTACATACAGTGAATACACCTTTTCTCACAGTACGACATGGAGAGTATCACACTGTTACGGCAGTTCTCTACATAGATAGCTAAATTTACCTCTGTCACTAAAATTTTGCGGGAGAGGTTATACATGCAGCAGTGAAAAAATGGTAGGTGACTTGTGAACATGCAGAAGTTATTTGAATCTTTATAATTTCTGTACCTTGTGAGGTACCCTGAGCCTTCCATTACGTGTGGCACCCTACTCTCCCTTCTGGATTACTCTTTCCTACCTGATTATATATACTGAGTTAAGTTTCACAGGGTAGCTACCCAGCATTTTTCTGCATGGTAGCTACCCAGCATTTTTCTGCATGACATGAATGAACAAGTATAGAGTTAATTTGTTAAATTTATAGAGTGTATAAACCCTCCCTGCTGAATTAAAGAAAAAAAAATCAAAGTATTAAAAAAAAAAAAGTTAAAGAAACTATCTGAAATGTGCAGGATATAGCAAAAAAGTGGACAGATCATAATAGGTTGCACAACATAACAATGAACTACTGTGTTGAGTCAAGACAGGCAGGCAGCCAGAACAACCACAAACCCATGTCTGAAGTGCAAAGAGTAAAATTATTTCATTACTCACTAACCAGAGGATGCTGAAGCAACACTGGGCAGAGACACCCAAGAGGGAATGCAGGCACCATCAGGCTCAGTCCATCCTGATGGACAGCAGCCCTGCTGTTTGCACATATTTATCAAGGGCCTGTGCAAGTTTAGTTTACCACCAGGCTCTGATCTTTGTGGTTTTTTATGATCTCTGCCTTGTTCTCTCTCCCAAAACAGGGAGAGAAACATCTCCCAAAGCACGTCTGTGAGAGTGTCTCCAAATCTCTCAAAACATGTACATCATCTCTACACGGAAATTCTGCTTCACAAAACTGACAGAGGACAAACAATAGCAGGCGTTATATGGGGGGTTTCCCACACTGTTATTCTCCAGGCCTTGGCCTTCCCAGTTGCAAGGTCACTTGAGGGAATTTACCATCCTGCTCACCATTCTTCTGCTTTTAACCCTGTACTCCCAAGAACTACCTAGGCACAGTTCTGGAGAATATAATGGAGAAAGAGTATAATAGTTCTGAACAATCTCAATATAGTGAACTTTTTTATCACTTATCTTAAAAAAAAAAAAAAGAAAAAAAAAAAAAAGAAGGGGTGTCTTGGGGTGTCTTAATGTTGTATTCCCTATCACTGCTCTATGCCCAGAAATTAGTTTTATGTCTTTCTATGCCTTTAAGCTGAGCCTGAGAGGGGGGAGAGAAAAAACCTAACAAAACTTTCAAAAGAGTTTTGCAGTTTATTTCCATGCTTTTCGAGGACACAGAGATAGAGATAGAGATGGCTCTAGGCATTCAGCTGCGGCAGGAGAGTGAGACCGGAGGGAAGCACCCGGCTTGCTTACTTTCCAGCCAGCTTTTGGCCAGTTTTTCAGCTCCTTTTCCTCTGGAGAGTTGAACTTTGTTTTCCTGGGACTCAGACTTTTTTTCCCTTCTTCTCTGCTGGACTGCTTCAATATCAGAGCACATCGGGAGGACTTTCCACGAGCACAGAGGGCCTGGCTCTGGGCCAAGCCCCAGCTCCAAGGAGACCAAAGGGAGGACTCTAACACTTTCCCAGGTTTTTCTCCACAGCGAGAGATTTTATTATTTAGCATTATTATCCATTTCCCATGTGTTTGTTAAATAAATAATTTTTATCTCTTTCATTTTCCTTCGAGGAAAATGTTTTTTTCCCGAACCTGGTGGGGGAGGGGTGGTTTGTAACCTGCCTTCTCTCAGAGGATATATTCCTAAATTTGGCCAAATCAGCACAAAGGGAAAGAAGATATATGGACAGGAATATTATTCTTAAAAAATATTAAATAATCCTTCCTCTCCATTCAGCCTCATTTTAAATTCAGTGTTCAGGTTTGAGCACACATCTAATTATTTATAACATGTAAATTATTAGACACCAGGCTAGCAACAAAACCTTTAAGAAAAAAAATTATTATTCTTGAGGAAAGAACAACTATACCTAATAACCCAGTCTACAGAAAGAAAACAGGAGGAAGAAGGGGCTATGGTTGTAGTTTTTAGAAACATTTCTTGAAATTAAGAAATTATTCTCAATGCACACCACAGATAAGCAATTGACTTCAATCACAGCCACAGTGATTTAGGTTAAGCACTAAGTAAAACTTCCTATATATTTGCAGGGGTAGTTGGCAACTGAAATGAGATGTGACTGAAGGATTGGAAGAACAGTCTCAGCAAACCTCTTTCAGAAATGGGCTGCCTGCAGCTGGTATGACCAAAGTATTTCTCAAGATGTTTTCAAGCTCCATCCCATAAAGCTCTATCCCTTCTTTTTCCATGTCATTTTCTCTTCTCATTATATCTTTCTATGTCTGGTGCCACTGCTGCCAGTGACCACTGCTGCCAGCGGTCACCCTATTCTCCTATATATGAGTATGGGTTGTTCATTCCAGATCAGCCACATCCTTTACCATTTATCTGATTTCATCTCAAAAATGTCTTTAGATTTGCTTTTGTGGGTTGAAAGCACCTGAAATTCTCTTTCTTGCTAGCCAGCATAACATGCTTTTCCACATCAAATGATGCAGTCCTAGACACCTGGTTACCTCCCCTTTAGATAAGTTCTTGCCAGTCCCCTGAGTTTCCCTCTGTAAGATTTTGTAGTTGTATTTATCCCATAAATTGTCTGCTATACTTTCCCAGACAGTGAATTTAGCTCTTTCCTCCTCCATTGTGAATTCATCCCTTGCATTTCTTCCTAAACAATTATCCTCTGTGATTTTAGCCCATAGCCATTCTGTCTTCTAAAACATCCATATTTACTATTAGCAGACTTTTTTCTTTTACAAAGAGGGTAGTCCTCTACTTCGTATATTATAAAACCCAACTGAAATCCCAACCCTGTTACAGCTTTTTAGTATTTGATTGTCTTTCTTTTTTCTTTCTCTTTTTCTTTCTCTCTTTCTCTTTCTTTGTCTTTTTCTTCCTTTCCTTTCCTTTCCTTTCCTTTCCTTTCCTTTCCTTTCCTTTCCT
>NW_024582056.1:3675594-3770299 GCF_017639235.1 Corvus kubaryi | reverse complement strand
CTTTCCTTTCCTTTCCTTTCCTTTCCTTTCCTTTCCTTTCCTTTCCTCCCCTCCTCTCCCCTCCCCTTCCCTCCTCTCCCCTCCCCTTCCCTCCTTTCTGCCTTTCCCTTTCCCTTCCTTTCCTTCTTCAAAAACAAAAAACCAAACCAAAACCAACCAACCAAAACAACATAAAGTACTTCTTATAATGAAAAAAAAAAGAAAAACCAAACCCATTTGAATACTGTGGTTTTTTTGCCCGGCATGGTTTTAGATAGCAGGGGGCCACAGAGGTGACTTCTGTGAGAAGCTGCTGGAAGTTTTCACCATGTCTGGCAGAGCCAATCTCTGATGGCTCTGAAGATGGACATGCTGCTGGCCAAAATGGGACAACGAGAGAGGTTGATAATGCCTCTGTGATGACATATTTAAGAAGAAAATCAAAACAAAGTCATAAGATTTTGGATTCTAGTCAGAGAAGAGGAGGAGGTGAGAACACGTGAGGGAAAACAACATGGATACACCAAGGTCAATGAAGAAGGAGAGGGAGTAGGTGCTCCAGGCGCCGTAGCCAAGGTTCCTCTGCAGGCCATGGTGAAGGCCATGGTGAAGCAGCTGTGCCCCTGCAGCCCATGGGTCCATGGGGGATGCAGAGATCCACCCACAGCCCAAGGAGGAGGTGCCTGTGCCAGAGTAGGTGGATGCCTGGAGGAGGCTGTGATCCAGTGGGAGACCCAGTAGAGAGAGGGGGCCCTTGCTTCCAGGCTGGAGCAGCCTGTCCTTGGAGGGCTGAACCCCGTGGAAAGAGCGACCCACGGCATAGCAGTTTTGGGAGGGCTGCTGCTTGTGAGATTGGAGCCACACTGGAGAAGTTCACGGAGAACTGTCTCCCGTGGGAAGGGACCCCACCATCTCACAGGGGAAGGACTCCTCTCCCTGAGCAGTGGAAGAAAATCTCAGGTGATGAACTGACCAAACCCCCATGCCCTGTCTCCCTGCACTGTCAGTGGGAAGGAGGGAGGGGCTGGGGGAAGGTGTTTTTAGAGGCTTATTTTACTTCTCATTATCGTCCTCTGATTTTGTTAGTAATACATTTACTTTGTACCTCTAAGTTGAGCCTGTTTTGCCCTTGGAGTGTTTTCTCCCAGTCCTTATCACAACACATGAAACCTTAGCCTTAGCATGGCTGGGTGAAGGGTAGAAGAGAATGATGGTGGAGATGAGGACAATGACCTGTTCTGATGAGTACCAGCAAACAACTTCCAGAATGCTGTTTTCTTCTTTGAAGAGTTATGGAGTAGGATGAGAACAGTGATTTATCAGTGAAAGTAGATCTACTTACATCACTATCACACTGTAATTTAGACACAAAAGAATATGCTGAAAAGGTTTTGGTAAAGCCCTATTTTATTTTTCTTATTCCCTACATTTCATCTTTGAAAGACCATGGCTTTTCTGGAAATAAAAATATTAGAAAATTCCATATGAATTTTGCCAAGAATTAAACCTGAGAGATCATTGAATAACTAGACCTGGTGACTGTTCTTTCTCCCTGTACTGAAGTGTTTGCCTGAACAGGGTGAATTATAATGAATAATGCGGAACAGTTAAGAAAAAGACATTCTTTTCCTTCAGTGCAGGTGGAATTTTAAATCTCCTAGCCATTGCTATCCAATGCTTTTACCTGCCAGCAAACTCTAAGCCTTATTAGGGAAATAGAATAAGCACAGAAGCGTGCCAAATATCTAAAAACTCACTCTAATCTCATCAGGAGTTTATATCTTCAGCTCAGGCTGAAACCTTACAGCTTCAGAGAGCAGAGCCAGTTCACTAAAGCGTAAAGAATTGGGGCATTGAGAGACTGTGCCTGCTTAGAAAACTGTGTAATTTAATAAAGTGTTCATTGATGTCTACACAGTGGCTCCTCAAACTTGTGTTAGTGCCTGTGCCTGCAGCACGGATAGTCACATTCCTGCTAATTAGCTGATAGCAGAAGGATTACATTCTTTCTTAGCAGTCAGGAAGAAATGGAACTAACCATTTCTTAGGAAAAACCACAGCTGAAATTAACAAGAGAATGCCATTTAAAGAAAGTTTGTTAAAGCATATGATTTAATTTCTCACATTTATTTGAATAAAAGTGTAAGTATGGAAAAATTCACTCAACTATTGACAAATGTCATAAAATTCATATTTGGAAGAAAAAAAAATTTTGAATGACGAGAAGGTATATTTCAAATGCATTTGAAATTTTTCCCTATAAATATATTTCTTAAAATGCCTGGAGTTTCACCTTGTGCTTAATTACTTTATAATTATTTTAGCATACTGAAACTCTGCTATGGCTTTTTGCATTGTTCTCAATTTATATAGAAAATAAAAGTTTCCTTATAATAACTGCATTTTATTGGACCAGGCTGACCTGATATTATGAAAAAAAAAAAAAAATTGTAGGGAGTGTTAATATTCATTATACTAGTTTTCTGTGGCTGGATGAAATTATCATAATTTTTTCACTTTTAGTGAGTGGGAATTATGGATCCTCCTTTAGAACTTGTCTATAAGCTGTTATAAATGTCAAACCATGACAAGAAACCTCTTAAGAATATACCAGATATTCTTAAGATTATATGTATAAATATATACATGTATAATGTATAATAGTCTGTAGACTTTTGTGCCTTATATTAGACCATCTACAGTGCATTGCAGCACGATGAAGTGCTTTCAATTTAGGCAGTATAATATTTTCTGTTGCCTATGCAATGTGAAACTATCTGTTGTACAAGGTATGCAAGAAGAACTCCTTTTTCTCAAATGGTTCTTGCTTTAGAACAGTACACAGCAGGCTGCATCTGACATCTTTTCAAAATTAGTTTTACAGCAGGATTAACTGTAAAAAAGTGTAAATCATGTAATAAAATCTACTGTAAAAGGATATCTGCTCTTAAGTAGCACATGGGCACAATAAACTGTGATGGACATGGGTCAGTTAGAAAACTTTGGAGGAAGGAAATTTTCACTTAAGAATTTTTCTGTGTACTGTAAAACTGCACTATAATCACACAGGCATCCAAGAGTGCTTTTCATGCTCAGAAAACATAATTTATACATATACTGACACTGCTGTATAAGAAAATAAAGGTAGACATTGATGAGATAAATTAAATTATGCATAGTCTGACCTTGGGTTCCATACTTGGATCAAGTGTGTTCTGAATGCCTTCTGCAGTATCTGTATAGTACTATGTTTTATACAACCTCTGTGTCTCAGCCTTCAAGGTCCAAGAAGTTAGGCCAATGCAATAGATTCTATTGGACTACCAAGCTGAGCTGGAAAAGTCAGTTGAACATGTGGATTTCAGAAATAGTCACTGGGCAAGTCTGTTGACATTTGCTGGCTTTCTATATGTTGGGTTTTATTTTTATGTTGACCACAGCGTCTGAGGAAATCGTAATAATATTAGATTGTTGCAGGGATAGCCGGAGGAGAGCTACTGAATTTGTGATAAAAGCCAAACAAGGACATGCCTACTTTTTCCTGTCCAGGTATCGTCTATGGAGAACACTTCCTGAAAAAACAAATACTTGAAAATTATTTCAGGAAAAAAAACAATGTGCTGAAAAACACTTGCAATACCCACCTCAAAAATGTGAAGAGAAACTCTTCCCAACAAGAACAATTCTCTGGAGAACTACATCACTGAATTCTACTTTTTTTTTTTTTTCCTCCCCATAATGTAACACATTTCACACTCTTTGCTGTTTGCTTTACTGAGAAATACATGGGTGGAAATCAGCAACAACTTTGCACTGGAAATGACCTTGCGTGGGTAGTTGTTAAGGGCTACATCCAGCTGCCACTAGAGACATTTTATTCAAAACAGTCATCTCATTTCTGATCTTTCTCTCCTGATTTTCAAGGGTAACCAACAACACCTTTCAAAGATAAACCTAGAACAGAACTTCAAAACTCATCTAGAAGACAAAAACAATGAACTCGAATGAATTTCTGTTTTTACTGAGCATTATATTCTCTCTCCCTTCCCTTTTAACCTCTATATGTCTGCAGGTTATAAATTGACTAAATCTCTCTTTCCTTTGAGAGCTAAATATCTCTTGTTATTCTCTACAACACTATTTTCATACCAATCTATTTCATTGGTGACAAATATATATGTATATACATTTTTTCTTTACAGAACTAATGCAATGGATAGCTATCTAATTAAAATTAGAGAAATTTCTTCAAATTCTGTATAAACTCCACTTTTTAAAATTTCAAATAGAAAGGGCTTCTATGCTTGAAAGAATGTTTTGGATTATGGTTTCCTTTTTACCAAATACAACCAGATAGGCTAGCAAAATATTTTGACATTATTAAAAGAGTTATACCTTATCTGTAATGTCTTGGATCATTACAGTTACAGCAACACCAGCAATCTTTATGGCATTCATTACTGCTCATCTGTGATGCAGAAAAGGAATATACTCTTTTCTATTGACTCTACAGAACACAATAATAAAATATTATTCTATTATTCTAGATCACCTGAGGTTGCAGAGCAAGTATGTGACAGGCAAGAAAGCAAATTGCACTTTTGAAGTCTCAAGGTACAATACTGAGTGGTCTCTCATTTATCCTCTTCTGAGAGGCTTTTATTCTGTATCCTGTACTTGTGTACCCTCTTCCGAGCCTGCTTGATGAGGTCATTAATATAGGAATAGCAATGGATTTACTATTAGTCAAGTGAAATAATTTGCCTTCTCAGAAAGGAGGACATGTGGTAGACAAGAAAACAATAGCAAGCTCCTGCCTGTAGGATAAAGCTATGCTCTGGAGAGCTATAAATACACTGAAGTTATTATAACTGAAAAACTCAAGTAATAGAGCATTGACATAATTGAGTGTGGACCAATGAGTGTGGACAAAATGGAATGACAAGTGGAATCTTCTTATCCATGGCGGAAATATCTGCTTTGATGAACCAAATGAAGAAACCTATGTGTCAGATGGAGTATTGAGTAAAGTTATGTGGATAAGCACAAGCAGCCCTTTTCTTCAAAACATGGGAGAAATAAGCCAAACTCAGGAGTTTGTCACTAGCTCATGAGGGGTTGCATCCTGAAGTTCTAAGCATGGTTCACAGTGTCTGGAGAATCAATAGTTTAGCAGCGCATGTACTGACAAACAGGACAAAGTGGAGAGTGAGGAGAAAAAAAAAGACTGTAGGGAAAATCAGCACCCTGCATCTCCCCACATCTTGCTTAGCAGCAAGCAATGAAGTATCAACACCCATGGTGCAAGGTGTGAAGATATTCCAAAGTAATGACTTTTGCAAGGAGAGGGACCAAGTAGCAAACAAAAAAGTCTGACTCATGGTATAAATTAAAAGGAATGATTAGCCCATTGTGATATGTGTGCCTACTTTTTTGACTTGAAAAGTAGAGATCTTCCAGAACAACTGAAAATGAATGGACACAGTGATTTGACTTAAGAAAGCCTGAAATAATCCCATGTAATTATAGATAAACTTGTTCTTAAAAGAGCTGTAAGGGTAAGAAAACAAGAGAATGCCTGGGAAGCTACCCAGACCTTGGAATTTATCTGAGATGTTTTCTTGTGGTATGCAGAGATTGCCTGCAGGATAGATGACAGAGAGACAATAAAAGTAATTTTCTACTATTCCAGGGGGCTTTTTTGTTAGCTTTGTTTTGGTTTGCTGTTGTTTTTGTGTGCTTGGTGGGTTGGTTTGTTTTGGTTTTGGCATTCATAAAACAATGATTTGGAGGTGAGGACTTAGGTAAGGTTTATTTTGACCGCATGTTACTTTTTTGAAACACAACAGTTTTTGGTTAACCAGTCTTTTAAGCTGGAACACTGGAATAAAGTGAATTGCCAATTGGCAGGTAATACACAGCACCTAAAGTGCCTATTGGTGTATTATTTAAAACGAGCATCAGATGGAGAGTTTTCATCCTTTTCAGCCAAGAGAGAGGAGAAATTCTGCTTTTGGATAAAATTGAAGTCTGGATGAAATGAAGTAAATAGTCATACAAGCAAATTAATGGCCCTTAATTAGTTGTTAAAATAATTAGCAACTAGGAGTAACACTATGTCAAGATAAAAAAGCAATGTTTGAGGAGTACAGAGAGAATTAGGCTTTTTGATAGATTTTTCGTGTTGGCTGGTTTCTTTTTCATCTGAATTCTGTGAGATAATTCCATGAATGGTTTTGGAATTCGGATTACAATACTGGAGCTCTTTAGATGGTAAAGGCTTTATTTTGAGTGCCATCTGAGAGGTGGTTAGATAGCTGATAAAATTTAAAGTTTCCAGTTCTGGGTACAGTTGCTTGTTTGTTTTGTTTCTGTGTATGTAAGTGTGTGTGCATGTATAAATTTTGCTGCTATAGGGATGCTTATTCAGCAAAGTGTATATTAGCTGGAATATTATATGAAGATAGAAAAAATATTCTGAAGGGAAACCAAGTGAAAAACTAAAAAAAATCGAAGACTTTGTTTTGCTTTTTAATTTCTGTTCTATTGTTAATTCTTTCCAATATTGTGTTTCAAGGAAACTCACTTCTATTCAGTTTCTCTGATAAGTCCCCTCCAATCAACTCTGCTAATTTGTTCTGGGTTTTGTGTTTTTTTGTTTTTTTTTTTTTTTCCTTCCTTCCTTCCTTCCTTCCTTCCTTTCTTCCTTCCCCTCTATCACTGTAGATTCCTTTTACATGACCACTGGCCATTCATAAAGTCGCAACCAATATTAGCTGTTCAACCAATATTGACCAGCCCTGCATGTCCCATGTCACATCAAGCAAGACTGTTTTTTGCCTAACAGATCTTTTTAGCCAAAACTGAAAATACAAAGCTGCAAGAGGATCTGATAGGCAGAGTCTTTGACTGTCCACACCATACCCAAAGTAACAACGAGTCCTGATATTTTGCTCCAATAATTCTCCAACTGCACCCACAACAGCCAGAAAACAAAATCCAAACAGTGCATATGTTCTCACATTTAGCTAGCAAGCTTAGAACAGGCTGCTGACACTTTAGGTATACTGTATTACAATTGCAGGGTAACTCTCATGGTCAAAGGGAAAATGGATTCATTCTTTATAGGTTTATCCAATTATTTCCTTTGTTAAACAAGAAACAGTCAATTAAAATGATACATTTCCACAAATTTGGTTAGCTAGAAAGTCAATATTTTTCCTAACAGATTAGGATTACATTTATCCCAGTAAAAGTCAATGATTTATAGCAATATACCTGTTGTACTGTGAATTCTGTGGTTTTACTTAAGTAATTATTTTATGATGCATGCAGTATTTACAACAGTTTCTAATTACCTCTCTCTGTCTTTTTCTATTTTGGATCTAAGATGAATAAATTACTATTATAATTGGAAACCAAATGTTTATAGTTTAATTGGAATCAGAAGTCAATTAGCATTCAAAACATATTTCTGTGTGAAAAAAGTCCTGTTTATTTGTATTTAATGTGACTGAATAAAAATTGTACAAGAGAAATACAAGGAATTTAGTATATAGGAATAATTTATGCCTGTCAATTACCATCTAGTCTCTGGGTTTTAGATTTTTTGAGGGTTTTTTTTAGAACAAGGGACTGTTTCACTAAAATATGGACAGCTAATAATGTAACTTCGGGGTTTTTTTAACAGTCTTTTTTTTTAAACTGAAAAGAATTACAGGTGATTAATGATGTATTGATCTTTAAAGTTAAAGACTTCTTAAAGTGTTAAAATGTTTTTACAGGGACTTATTCCTACCTTGTGCTATATTATACACAGTATTTTGATATCATTTCTGAATGAGTGATGTTGTCCTAAGCAGTATCTATTTTTATAGATTTTTTTATTTTTTTATTTTTTATTTATCTACATTTTTCTCTACAGAATATTCTTCTGTAAATTTACCAAATCTCTAGAACAGAAAGTGAAATATTCCTTGTAAAGATCAAAAATGAAAAAGACTGCAAAAAATAAGTCTCTAATTCCAATTCTTAGAATCAACAATATTCTCAAAGTGTCTGTTCAGTTATAAATGTATTTCCATCCCAGCCTCATAAATGAAAAGATAATGATGTATATACCACCCAGATACATAAGAAAACTGTCTGGTATAAAGCTATTCTTCATAGAACAACAGAAATTGGATAATTCTGTGTATTTGAAGGCAACCCCCTTAAAATCTGGATATTTGAAATATACAGAGATATATGCAGCATATACCTGAGATATTTTACTTATAGTTTCTTGTCACTATAAACTAATAGCTTGGAGAAACATGAAGTATTTCTGTAAAATGATTAATACTTTAAATTTTTTTACTCAGCTATGGGAAAAAGCAAAGAAATCTCACCACTTAATCCCACTGTATGCATAACATACTAGAACCCCTTTGACTCATTTCTTCATTGTACTGATTTTGCCTATTATAATTTTCTTAACAATATCTTTTATTGTGCTGTTTTTGGGATTTTTGCTGGGAACAGTGTGGATAACACAGGAATGTTTTCCTTATTGCTAAGGAGCACTTGCATGGTGTTAAGGCCTTTTCTGGTCCTTACCCCACCCCTCCTGTGAGTAGACTGGGGGTGCACAAGAAGATGGGAGGGGACACAAACCAGGACAGGCCACCCTGACTAATCAGAGGGATGTCCCATGTTATGTGACATCATGCTCAGCAATAAATATGGGGGAAGATGAAGGAAGTGGGGGACATCAGGAACAATGTTGTTTGTCTTCCCAAGTCACCACTGCTACATGTGATGGATCCCTGCTTTCCTGGGAATGGCTGAATACCTGTCTGCCCATGGGAAATGGTGAATTAATTACTTTCATTCTCTTTGCTTGTGTGAGCAGCTTTTGCTTTCCCTATTAAACTGTTTCTATGAATTTTCTCACTTTGATCCTTTCCTCTCTCTTCCTTATCCCACAGCAGGAGGAGTGACAGAGCAGCTGTGTGGTGCTTACTGCCTACAAGGTTTAAGCCAGAAAATCCATCCCTTTTTTTTTTTTTTTCCCCCTCATAGGAAGTTATCTTCAATAAAGTTACTCTTTAGTAAGGGATAGTAAGAACCAGATGATCTGTGCATTTTTACCAGCAGATTTCTTCAAATCACTTGCAGGGAGGAAAATGCCACAGAAGATCACCAAATGTGATAGATGTGTCTGTATATAGTAGACTCTCCTTACAATTCTTGGGTTACAAAGTCATCAGAAAAATCTGAATCTCCCATCTTCTATGAATACTATTGTCTAAAAGCTGGCTAAGAAATAAATCCACAAAGACACAGCTGCAAGAGTACACATACTACAATATATTCAGACACTTTCTGCTCAACAAAATTCTAGGAATTGTCAGTTTAGGAAATGTTGACCACTTGTTATCAAAATCACTCCAGGGAAAGCAAATCCATTTCCATCCAAAGCATACCATGACTTAACTAGTAGATAAAAAATTACTATTTTATCCAATCTGCCTTGATGTTTTACAGGGTGGCACAGCTTCTCACTTCTGAAAGGCTTGCGTCAGACTGGATCTCTGTCATATTGCTACAAATATCATTTTTTGCACCTGCCAAGAAAAAAATGGATCGACCCAATGCTAGTGTCACCACGGGAAGAAGCAATGCTGAGCACTTTAAATTTCCTATTTTCATTTATAGCTTACTTTACAGTAAGGCAAGCAATTACAAGAAGGTTAGGACTTTAGACAAACACAGGAGGAAGGCTACTTGAGGTCCTATATCAATTTATTAAGTTCCAATGGATCAATGGCTCCAAATGGAAAGTAAAAGTGATTCTTAGGGGGGATGTAAATGTCACATAAATTAAATGGCAATACATCCCACTAAATGTTTTTATTCTTATGACTCATTGTGTTGACTTTTCCAATTTCCATCTGGTGTCACTCACGTTACCAGCTCTAGCCTATATGTTGAAAATGGATTTTCATTGCCATGTTGACAGCTATCCTTTCTTTTCCCCAAAGTTTCTTTTTATCTCTAGTGTTTCTTTTACTTCTCTTCCAAACAGCTGTTTGAGAAAAGCAGACTAGCAGAAGAACCTAATGTCAGTGACAGTGTTATCCTCATATTACTACAAGAATGTAAAGGATTTTTTTCTCAGTTTCAGCAACAAAAAGTCAGCTACTTCAGTGACTGAAGTGTACTTGCTAAAGATACTCACTGCTGCTACTCAGAGGAAGATGTGATATGTAATTGAAGAGTACATTATGATTTTGAAAGAAACTATGGGGATTTTTTTCCTCAGTGATGAGAAGCACAGAAGTAGAATATTATGAAATATGTATATATACACATTAGCAAAACTTAGTGAAAATGTCAAGCCGTGAATTCCTCCCTCTTCTTAAAATATTATTTTAGAGTAAAACAGATATCTCTTCTCTTATAACTGTTATACGAGTGAAGATTGAAGAACTCGGGTGTAGTTTCTTCCAGTGCCTATAAACAAACCTTCCAATTTGCAATCCCACCTTCACATTACTCTTTAAGACAGACAGCTCTATGACAGCAAAGAAAAATAAGTACCAAAACCACAAAAAGTACACCAGTTTTGAGAGAGAAAGGTGTTTAAAAAAGGTCCATACACTGAATGTGATAGAAAGTCACTCTCACACGGTTGAAAATTTTGCACCTTTCTGGCAACTAGTGAGGTAAAATGTCAAACACCCTTGACAGACAATGAGGTCAGCAAGAAGTCATGTCACAGAGCAACCAGATCACAGCAGCAGCATTGCTGCTGTCATTTGCATCCTCAGCCCTGACAGGTGCTGCATGTGAGTTCCATCTGCTCTGCAACTGGACAGCAGCCTCTTCAATGTCTCTGTGCCTTGGGGTTTTTCCAAATCCTGTTCCATAATCTTTTCCAATTTAATTTCCCCTCCAAAAGCTTTATTTATGCAAATTGCTGAGGTTTGCTATAAATGCTCATCCATTTCAAGGTATGAAAGTTTTTTCCACAGTATCAACATCTTTAAAAACATCTTACTGTTTTCATTAACAAACTCCTTTTATTCATTACCTTATAGGAAACCTTCTCATTAGGAAGAAACCTCCAGTTCTATAGAACAATATTCTGGAAATAAATCTGTGGTTGATTATGTCACCTGGACTTCTTTGCCTTCCTCACTTAGGGGAAATTTTTCACTGAGTTATTAAATAAAGATGATTTTTTTTCTTAGGGGCCCTGGAGGGGAATAAGGAAGGAAAAATTATGTACTAGCTTAGTAAAAAGGATTCTAAAGATGAAACAGGGGTATGCTAACACAAACACGTAAGTTAGGTATAGATAGGAAAAAGGAATATAAGATAGAATAAATAACAATAGTCTAGGGGCAAGAAGGGTAAAAAGCACAGATGATAGCAAGTCAGGGTGAAGAAGGTACTGCATTAGGCATCTAACACCTTTGACATCTGTGTATTAATACAAAAGTACAGTGAGCAAACCTAGAAAATCACACCATTTTTTGTTTTAAAAGTTCAAAACCACATAATAAGCATAATTGAGAGCTGGTGCAGTATCCCACAGGACTGGAAGATTATGGTAATATTATGTGCAGGAAAGACAAGAAGACCAAAGGAGGAGTAATTTTTGAAAGAAACTATATGGCACAAACATAAGCTTTTGTAGTGCAAAAGTGGAATAGAAAATGCAGTAAAGAATAGACTTTGGCTAAGCCACTGTAATATCATTCAAAACATAGCAAAGCAAACACCTCAAAAATATAAAATACATTGTATTGATAAATATAAGTATAAAGGAATTAGAGGCAAAGAAAGAGGTAAAATAGACAAAGTCAAGGCACAAAAAAAAAAGTCAGTGATATCTAGGATGAAATAATTCTGTAAGAGAATTAGGAATTGAAGCAAGATTGAAAATTTTGATTCAATACTCAGTGGAGAAAGAGTGTTTTACAGGTAGAATGAAGGTGGAGAATGCAGTGTGTTACCGCAGCAGCATTCTTTTTACAAATAAATGTAGGGCAGGTAGCTAATACAATTTATATCAGCAACAAGATGTTATGATCTCTGCATTAAACAGGAAAGATTAATTGAAGAATTTAGATGTGAATGGCCACCCTTTGCAATCCTATTAGCTGTGTTACAATATGTTTTACAACCAAGAGACATGAGGCACTGAGGAAATCCATAAACTATTTCTAGGTGAGAAGTGATGTAAACTCACCCTGAAGGGGATGGAATAACACTGGACAAAGTGTGCAGCTGTAAGCAAGGCAACTGTTAAGTTATGGGATGACTCAGTAATAAGACATTCAGAAAACCCAGCAACCCAGCAGCAGCACATTAACATGTTGATAAAATAAAACCAGCTCAGCATGAGAATCAGGCATTCTCAAGGACCACACACTGTTCACTGCAATTTACAGGTTTTCAAAGCATGGGCCAAATGAATTTACTACTAGTATAGAATATGAATTGGCTGAAGCAGCTTCAGAATAATTATTCATTCGCTGATTAAAAATATGTATTTTCCACTCCAATTCCTCTCTAAATTCTTCCTATGATTGAATAATTATCATGCCTGGTGGACAGAGAAAAATTACTAAATGTCAACCATCTTAATGTTCGTGAGGCAAAGATCACTGAATATGATTTAACGGCATCATCTGGACTCAAAAAAACCCCCCTGATATATAAGGAGGATTACTACCTATAAGAAAAATAAAGTATATCTTCTCTACTGAAGCAACAATGGGAAGGGTTCAGCTAAAATAATAAATTCATTTTGAGCACCACACCTTAAGAGAGGTGTGGAGAAGGCAAAGAGGAACTCTCACGACTATCCTGCCACAAGTGAACAAACTGGTGCTGCTACATTATAGAAACAAAGGCGTGTGAGAGGGGAGAAGTGGTTACAACTTAGAAATATAAAAGACTTCAGTAAACAGGACAGGGGTTAATCTGTTATCCATATTTACTGAATGTGCAAGAAGTAATGTTTAAAATGATTTGTAACTAAGAAAAAAAAAAAAAAAAAAAAAAAAACAAAACACAAACCCCAGCCCAGTGAATTAATTTTTTTTGGTAACTTTTATTATAATCACATCTACAGACAGAACTAGCACACATTAACATAGTACAATTCATCTCTTAAGACTTTCTTGGAGATTAACTTCCTTTTCCACCTCTATCCATCCTTAATCTTGTAAGTGCTATACCCAGAAGACCAACCCTGAACTTCATTTTATTTATACTGAAAAAAAGTAACAAAAGGCCATTACATAATGTATACTTTCAGATATGTTTCACATCCACAGAATAACTGAACAAAGGAGGAGAACCAATCTTAATCACACTGACCCTATTTTGTAAAATAAAAAATAATAAAGTGTTCCATTAATGTAGGTTCGACATAAAATAAGTAATATTTGCAGGCTGGCTTTCACAGCTGTCTAGGGATTAAACATAATTTGAAAAACTAAATGCTTACTCATATTTTGTTTAGTAGTATCTCATGTTATGTTTGCTTTTTTAGAATTGCCACTTTAGACTACTGGATTTTCAGAAGTACTTTATAGCCTCACTGGAAACAGGAAACAGCCTGAGGGCCTGAACACAAAATGGTTAATGCTTATGTACCCACTGTGTCTTCAAGGAAAGAAAGATGGAATGATTCTAAGCATGCAGAAGAAACGCTGTCCAAACGAGGAAGAATTGTGTGAAAACTGTAATCTCATTGCTATTAAGAATGACCTGTCTCCAATACAACATTTGATTCTCTTAGATATTTCAGCTGTTTCAAATCACACTTAGCTCTAGTGTGATACATCATTTAGCATCAAACATAAAATGTTATGTTTCCAAAGAGACTGTCATGGAAAGAAGCAGAGGAAACAAATAAATATTGCTTAATTTAGAGAAAACTGCTTAAAAAAAAACCAACAAAAACTAACGTTTTATTAAACTGGCAAGCTACTTCATTAAACTTGAAATTTTCCAGATTTCTTTTATTATGTATTTCCATGTATTTTTTACTTAAGCAGAAATACAAATACCATACATAACCAGTGAACAGGGATGAACCTGAGCTAGGACAGGTTATTTCCAAACTCTGTGAGCTATTCCCCAGTCTTAGTTTACAGATGCCTTATCTTTGCAATAGTCTAACAGGCAACAACAATTCTATACAAAGAATTCCATAGAAAGACTTCCAAAATACAAGAAAATTCAAGCACCTAGACTTGGCAGTTTGCATAGGTCTTACTTAGTGCTGGAAGCCCAACACCAACACACTATAGAAAGATGGTTTTGTTCTTTTTTTTTTTTTTTTTGCTTTTCACTCCTTGTGTAGTGTTAAATGGGTAAAGCTGCACATCTTCAGAGAACTGTATGTCATATGTACCCTGAGTTACGTGTTTCACCTCCCAATACACAGCTCAGACATGCTGGCTCTTTTCTCCCCATGAACAATTTTTTTCTCAATCCTTCCCCAAGCATTATGACACACAACCTCCAGGAAATTGAAGGTTTTTGAAGAGATAAGCAAATCCCACCAGGATGTGTTTACAAAGAAAGAGCCCAGAGATTATATGTAAAGCAGCCCAATTGTTAGGAAAAATTCCAAGATGAAACTGAGATAGAATGCTGTTCTCAACACCTATACACTCATAACTGTATTCTATAATTTTTGATAATCCCAAATGCTGAAGAAGACTTGATTACAATGGTAATAGCAGTGCTCCCTCTCTAGGCTGAATACTGATTGTTAGTTTTGTTTGAGTTCAAAACAGAAAAAGCCCCACCAGTTATGGAATTATGATTTAATTTATATTTCACTAAGTAGTCTTCATGTGCTGCCCAATCATCCATATAACACATATTTCTGGGAGGTAATAGGGCTACAGATTAAGCAGAGTGGATATAGTTTGGGGGGAGGGATGGTGGTGGCGGCTGTATTCTTTAATTATAATATATTAAATGGACAAAAAAGCAGCCTAAAGCTCTTCATCAGTTCTGAAGCCTTTGCTGTTTTGCAAACAACCAGGCAGTGCGCAAATAGATAAGAGGTCAGTGCCTATGCACAAACACTGTTGCAACTCAATAACTGCCATTACTTCCCATACCTATTAGTAGATAATGACTGATATATTATAAAAACCGACTTTATAATTAATTAAATATTCATAAATAATAGCCTTTATGCACTGAAAATTATCCAGGAGCTATAGCTGTACATCATGAACACTCTTGATAGCATTGAGTATTCTTAAAAGAACCAAGGTACACCATAAAATCAATGTTTAAAAATTAACAAAGACTGAAAAACCACTAGAAAAAATATATTTGTAAGCTTATGCAAAGTATCATAGTGCCTTATTATCTGTATTTGTGTACTGATACCTAGAGATAGTCTTATGGATAGATGTAAAGGGACTTATCACATGATTGTTGATGTCTGAACAATTTCTTAATGTTTCTCTTTGCTGCTGTGCCATATGGTCTCTTACATGGTTTCAGGGCATTGCTGCACCAATTAGGCCTGCTCAAGTTTAACCAATTTTTGTGGATCCTGGTGATACAGCCCAGGAAGGCTCTACCTGGAAGAGGTATGACAGTACTTAGAAACCCACTACAACAGAAGTTTCGTATGCCCAAATTATTATATTTTGATGCTAAGAAACAAGTGTTCTATGTTTCAGCTACATAATAAAGTTTCTCACAGAGGACTTCAGACTCATTTTAGCCTGTCATAGTAAACCATTTGTTCACAAGCACCAATTGTTTCAAAGCACTCAGTTGTTAATTGAATTTCAAAGCATTCAGTTGTTATTTTGCTATATTACATCATACAGATGAAAGCCAAACATCCGTGATTGACGGGAAATATGAAGTGAGAAGCAATGAACATAAGAAGCATGTCCTAAGCAAAGAACAAGACACATAAAAGGAACTTTGAAACAGCAGGACCCACAAAGCACAGAAAGCAAGCCAGTGATCAAGAACTGAGTTAAGAGTTGGGCCACATTAGAATGTAAGGAATATTACAAAAACACTGTTTATAATTTTGGAAATTTTGTTAATAGAAACACATAAAGGATAATGCAACAATCATTAAAATTCTAGGAGTAAAATATGTGTATTAAAAAGGCTTGTAATTTGATTCCCCTTATAATTTTATATTATAGCCTTATGTGGAAGATTTAATAATTCTAAAATATTTGGCAGTGTTTGACTTACAACACTGTAGTATTTCAGTGAGGTCACTTATTAGTATTTTATTATATATATAATTTTGTATATTGCTTTGGATGTGAAAGTTTCTGCTCAATGTATCCTGAAGCAAAAGTGCAATTAAGCACTTCCTAGGCAATACGAGTGTTCAGCTCAGCTCAAGTTCTCATTTTGCACTTCTCTTCCAGGACAAGCTCTGATCACATGTATTCCATATAAAATTCAATCACTCCAACTGTCCTCTTCATTTCATTACTAAAGCAGGCTGCTCATTGTGGTCCTTAAATCAATTAAATCAACTACCTGACAAATACTTATAGGACATCATTAAAAGGCTATGAAAAAAGTCACTGCCTCCTAAGAATTATGTGAGCTATTAAAATTACCCTTTTATTAAAATTAGGGTGGAAACCAATGAAGTGTCTGAAAAATTATAAGTTCTGAACATAGTACTATTAAGCACGATCTGAGACAAATATGTAAGGTTGATGGTTAACTGGAAGTTAGAAAAAGTTAGCCTCAGGAATAGAGAGCTGTTTTATTCTTCTTTTCTGCTACAAAATTAGTCTCAGAACAAGGCACAGCTTTGTTTAAGGAAGAAGTTGCCCAAAGCATATCTGGACAGAATTAAAAAAAAATAAAGTACATGTGGTGAACTTTGTATATCTGATCAAATCCTGTCAACAGTAATGGAAGTTAAACACAAGCTTAAATAATTTTTGAAATGCTGGGGTCTCCCCTACACAGCAGCACACGAATATATCAACATACCCTGGCCCTCAAACTCCTGTGGTTTTCTGCATACAAACTCCAGGTTTGCAATACATAGTAGGAGGTCCTTCCTGGAGGTAAACTCTTTCCCTGAATTATGAAGAGGGCATCAGAAATCCACTGACAATGAGGAGCTTCTGCAGTGCTGTCCAGCCCTGAGTCTCCTGGTTCTTCACATGCATGACTCTTCCGCCTGAACAAGCACCCAGCACTTTAAGCATGGCCTAATTGACAAGAGCACCTGACTGCTGCTGTTAACCAAAAGGCCTTTCAGAGAAAGTACCAAACCACACAGAAAGAGGGAGATTAACTCTTATTTACTCTCCTTCAGGATTTTTTTTTTTTTTTCAAGTAGCAAGAGGGTCTCTATTGTGGTCTTTTTGAAGTGCAAAATCTTTGAAGCCCTTGTGGATAGCAATGTGGACTAACAAAAAAGAGGGAGCAGAGCCGATAATTGTCACCTTTCATTTCTCATGTAAATCAGTTGTCAGAAACACCTAAGGAGCTAGAAAAGAGCTCTAGTCTGGTCTGAAACTATCATAAAGACTTCTGGACTATCTGGAGATAAAGGTGTTTTTTTCCTTTGGCTTTCCTTGGAGAACTTGATTGAATGCTGTTAGAGAGACATTTCTAGAGATATAAGGGTTTAGTTTCTCTGAAAATGTTTCTGTCCTGCACAAGACATTGTGAGGCTATTAAGAAATTATGGTTAAATCAGGGAAAAATGATGTTTTAAAATTTGTTAAGGCTGGACATTTCACTCCCATTTTTAAGGAAGTACAATTCCTTTTGCCTTTTGTTCCTGAATTCTCTTAACAATACCAGAAAGTGACAGTCTTTCACAGTGCTTTACATCAGAGAGGATGGATATAAATCCATTGCAGAAAAACAGTTTTATTTCTGAAGCATGTTTACTTCATCATATCAGTCCAATAAGAGATAATTCTAATTTTTTTCTTATTTCTATATACATACCTCAGACAATTTAAAATATTTCTACACTGTAAAAGGTAGGGTAGGTAAAAAGGGATTTATTTGCAGGCAATGTATACCTAGGCTCCTCTGTTTACCTTCACAAGAAAACAACCAAGTTTACTTTGGCAAAGGTAAGATCTTTTAACCTTATGCCAAAAATTACAGATCAGTGTCACTACTTTTAATTTAGCAGTTCTCTTTTCTATTTAAATAGCCCTTCCCAGTTTGTCCTAAGTATTGCAGCCTCCAAAGGACAAAGTCACAGCTACAAACTCATTCAGACTGTTTCTGCACGTGTCTGAAAAGATGGTGCAGCTACATTGTGCATGTACGAACAGCACCCATGATTGTCAGGAACCTGTGCTGTTGTGACCTTTATGTCTTGTTTAAAATCTCTGTTGGCTCGTGGGCCCTGAAACATGTCAGTTATTTACTACTGCAGCTGTACAGAAGGATGAATTTTTTTCTTTCACTGCCACAGCTTAGGCATGTGTTGCTTAGACTAACTGGTCGTCACACTAGATATAAATTATTTTGACAGTCAGGAGAACACACTAAATACACAAGTTCCACAGATCAGCAATCAACCTTATCTGACAGACTAACCCTAGAAACAGTTTTAAAAAGCATTTTTTCCTTTTGATCATCTAGACAAGTTTGGTGACAGACACTTTTCAGTCTCTCCTTTATACACAGGATCTAACAGTTTCCAGCATAAATAATGTATTTACCTACCTAAAATTCTAACTAAATTATGCACACTGGGATTGAAAGAGCAAAATCTACTGTTCAACAGGTGCAATTTGCAGAGATGAAATACAAGGGATTTTACAACAGAGATGAGGAGATTCTAGCAATTCTTTCAAAAAGATATTCTGAAATTGTCCTATACACATTTCCAGGCTTTTCTGAAGATAATCACAAAATCGTTAACTTTTCTTTTCACCTCCAGAAGCTCCACAAATAAGAAGAATCACTTCAATTGACCATGTTTCCTCTTCCCTCCCTAACTTCAAAGAACACATTGATAGATTGAATTATTTCATCTTTCTAAAACACTTTCCTAACTGTCTACATACTCTTTTTGTCCCTTAAAATGATTTTACCTCCCCCTCTTATCCACACAACACTGTCTGCAAATTCTCTTAATCTCATCTCATGGGAGACTTCCTCTTTGGTGACTTACGGCATGCTACATCATCTTTCTGTACCTGTGCTTGGTTTTTTACCCATCTCATTCCATGTTTCAGGTGAAGCATACTGCCTGCCTTAGCTGAAGCTTTTAGAAGTAAGCACATTTTAAAAATGCCTTAAACCAAATGTAAAAAAATCAGTTCAAAACATATAACAGAATTTTACTTTCCCCCTCCTTAATATTCTTTAAAATATTTTGTACTAAGTTTGTATTAAATGTAACAGCAAGAAAATTAAACTGACATGAGTAAACAAATATGTATTAACCCAGAATAAGAATTTAAGAAGATATAATGCTGGTAAATAACTTTCTAGAAAACTTTTTTAAGATTTAATTTGTAAGGCCTTAAGCTTCACACTTTTCTGTCCATGTTCCTATCAAAACTATGACACATAATTAGATTTGTCTTTCTTGTAAGGGAATTCACATCATGTCAGATCACTGGAATGAGCAATTGCAACTCTTTCTTTTGTTAAGTCACCACTTTAATTTTGTAGGCAAAGTCTATTACAAGAGGCAGATATAGAAAGAGAGAGAAGTATTCAATACTTAACTGTTAAGAGAGTTTTCCTGGGATGAGGAGCAAATAATCACATTTCCACATACCTGTACAAAACTGTTGAAATTCTGTATCTTATTACACTAATGTTATGATTCTTCTCTTCATTCTAGCTGATAGGGAGTTTTATGTCTAGATAATCTTAATCAGAGAAATCACACAATCTCTAACCATCCAAAATGAATGCTTCAGCTGTTGATTGACTTACCATAGTACACTGAACTTACCACAGTGCTACCTCAGCTAGTGATTGCTTATTAAAAGTCACATTTTAGCGACTAACATTTTAATATTTATCATATAATTGCTAGAAAAGATATCTTGAATTTTTATCCTCCTAATATTTTTATTTTCTGTACAAATAAGAAAGCATATACTACACAGGCAGTATTGGTCATGTGTACAGAAAGAAATGATCATATAATGATCAAATGATCAAATAATCTGACATTAAAAGAAAAGATGAGATCTTAAAACAGTGTTCTAATTTTGTACTAATTTTGATTGATAGTATTTACTCCTTCAGCTGGGAGGATATTATAATAACTCACAAAGTAATAATCTGACACTGATTTTCAATCACTACAGCATATTTGAATGTTATTTGAACAAGACTATAATAATTATTATTTTTGTAAAAAAATAATAAAAACATCTTTGCTTTTGAAAGAATGAGAACCCCCACCTTAAGTAAAAGCAGGATTGTCATCTTGATTCTCTTTCCTGCTCTTTACAGAGAATAGTATATTTGCATCTAGAAACTTTCATCAGACTGGAAGCTAGAGATAAGTAAGCAAATATGGATTATCACACAGAAAACTCCTTCAGAAATTGAGTAAGAATGTGATCTATACTGATTGCAGATACCTACAAGCATTATCTTTAAATATAACGGTATTAAGCTAGTATTCATTTAGCACAACCAAAACCACTCATTTTGCTGAATTTCAATGAAAATACCAGGAAAATATACAGCATTCCTGTGCTGTTCTTGGTCTTTTTTTGGATGCAGGCTGGTATGAATTTTCCCAAGCCAAAACAAGAAAATAAAATGAAAAACAAGAATGCTATCACAGACCCTGGCTTTCTCTTAAACGTTACAGGATGCTGAAGTGAATATTGCCTTGAGCTAGCTAAATATTAAAGTATTCTACAGAGATGTAATGCACTACTACAATAAAAATATGTTCACAAATGCCTTGAACCAGTTAAGTATGCTACAGAGAACTAACGCAGCAGACTAAAAATCTATTTCTATGTGGTAATGACAGTCAATTTCTGTGAGATTTCTCCAATCAATACTCATAGGCTCTTCAAAAGGAAAAAACCCAAAAAACAAAGATGGTTTTGTCCTATGCCTGAATTGGTTTGTTATTTTACAGTCACTATTAAAATTCATACATACATATATATCTCTAAAGCAAGGTATATTGTTGGTAAGCTTAGAAAATTTGTGCTGGAAAAGACTACATCTTTGTTTCATATAATTATCCTCTTGCCACGAGATGGCACCAAAAGATTAAAAATATCTGCATTCCTAAGGTTCCCATCTGAACAAACTTTTCAGGGAATTGCACAAGAAATGTCTTCATTATTCGACTTTCAATTTTGTTAGCAAGTTATGAATATCATTCTGCTTACTTTGACGAACTACTGAAATGAAGAGACTTACCACAGAGTTAATGGAGAAAAATACTGTTATGCTACAGCTTAAGTTTCCTACAAATTGCAAAGAGCAAGCTGTGGACATTTAGAATTATATATTTCTGCTATTGGACAGGGAAGTAAAAACATATCCAGTATATTAATAAAAACTGAAAAGACATAAGAAAAAATAACTCCAAAACCATCAACAATGTATATATAGTTTCCCCTGAGGAAAATTTGTGAAACTTCAACAACATATGAATTATGAATTATTTCTTCACTCAATTTTCCCTCCCAACCGCAATTTAAAAAATAATAAAAAAAAAAAAGTTTATCTCAAATTTAGTGAGCTCTTAAAAAAGCTCATTTTTTAAGTGTGGTATATAATGTGAAAACTGAAGAAACTCTATTTCTAGCTTGTAGGATATCATATTGTCAGATGAATGCTTTTCTATTCCCATGGCAAAACCTCATCCCTTATGAAGAGTATTACTCTCTGACATGAACAGCTTGGAGTGGATAACTGCATAAAACCAAACCAAAACCAAACCCCATAGCCCATGTAGGACAAAAAAACTCAAACCATAATCACTTCACTGGCAATTATTTTATGTAGCACATTTATCTATTAAAATTCCAGAAAAAGAACCATTAAAAAATGGTTCATAACCTCTGACCAGAAAGAAACCAAGCATCTCAGAAAATAAAACTACTAATTCCACAGCAAATTTCAAGTCACTATAGCTTTTTCCTTTAAAGAAAAATGTTAAGATTATAAAAGAAATATGTTTGTGTCAGTATTCTCCTGATCTTCATCATCAGTATTTCTGATTGTACAGAAACATATTAAGCTACCTTCAAACATTTTTTCTGCGCATCACTTCATTTTAGCTCATATATTTTAAAGCACTAATGGATTACTCTTCAAAAGTCAGTGCTTGATTAAACATTAGAATCATTGAGATGAATTCCATTTACTTAGATAGAACTGAATACTTTAAAGTTTTTTTTTCCTGTCATCATGCCATTATGACATCACATTTTTTCATTTTATTTTCCTCATAACTAATATCCCAGTTTTAATGCACTAAAATGTTAACTAAATAGCTTCTAAACTTGTCCAGGAATTAGTTCTTTAGTGCTGGAATATCACGATTTTCTTCTTTTTTTTCCGCTTTTTTTTTTTTTTTTTTTTTTTGGTGAAAAGAAGGATTTTTATATACTAGAAGCAGAAATGGACTCCAACCTGCATGCACAGAGTAACAAGGAACCAGTCACATCACTAAAATGACCCAATGGTCATGGATACCTCTAAGGGAAAACTGCCTGGGTGCTTTCCCAGAGATTCAGCTGGAACCGTTTAACTGGCAGCTGTGGGGCTGATCCACCTAGGCCACTTTTATCCCATTAGACCTGACTTTCACAGCCTGTCCAAGTGGCAAAACAACCTCAAACCCCACATACACAAGCACTTACTGGTTGGATCTTGATGGCTGCAGCTATGGAGAATGGAATGTACAGAACCTGAAATTTAACAAGAACTTGCTGCTCTGTTAACATAGAGGTTTTGGTCCTGTAATTTAGAAGGCTGAACTACTTTGAGCTTTACCACTGGTTGTAACTCAGCTAAGTGGTTGTTGTTAGAAGTAAAGACTTAAAAGCTCATTTGTAAGTTGTAAGTTCTGTTCTGAAGCACAATATAGCAAATGCATTTAAACCCTTGAAACCAGAGAAATGTATTTATACTGGTATTTAAAAAAAAATCCCTTCTGATTTCATAGCTTAAATAACTGGTTTCTCCTTCATTATCGTAAAATTTTAGGCTACCTATCTAGAATATCTCAAGCCTAGTGACCTTTTTTAGTCGCATTATAAATTCTTCAATTCTCTAGAAGATTTATGTTCATCAAAACTTTAATGGGATTATTAATATAATGCACTATGTCTTAGTTCTTTTTCCTTTTCTATTTCCTGTTATCCTGAACTCAAACAAAAAACTAGAGGAAACCAACCACAATTAGGATATATTCACAAATAGCACACGTTTCAGAGTGATTCAGATGCCTTGCTAATCAAGGATAGAAAGAAGAAATGTATGATTTTGTCTTAATTTTCCATCCTGTACATATATTCCACACACTGTGCTTAAATTTTAGAGATGAGATCAGTTTATTCTGGTCATCAGAATGATTAAAGACTATCTAAATAATATAAACGAATAAACATAGAATATATTTTCCACCTTAAGAAAGGTTTTCTCAAATTAATCAAATGGATCAGGGTATTATTTGGTTTGAAACCACTTAATAAGGGAAATTTTAAGGAATAGAATAAGCAATTTTATAATAGAGTACCACTAGAGAGGAAAATCCATCTATCTCTATCTGTTTACGTGCCATTCAGTTGTGACTACCAGAAAAAAAAGTAGCCCCAGTAACACATAATGCAATTGCTTTTAACTTCTTAATCAGAAACTTAATAAAATGCCCCCAAGTAATGGGGAGAACCAAATGTATCTAATATGCCTGGAACTCTGTTCACCCATTTTAATCAAGATGACAGCTTCAGTGCTATCTTCACCATGAGCACGATACTCTTACTCAAGGGAAAGAGCACATCTCAACATGCTAATGTCAGAAAAAACCTTTGTCCAACAGAGGGGAAAACAATCACACTTCCCTAAAACGGTTCTCACGATAGTGTTTTACACCCCACTCTTTTATTGACTCTAGAAATTTCTGCCAAAAGCCTGTGGAAACTGTCCCTAAGAGAAACAGAATTAGAAGACAAAAATGCTATTTAAAACTTGGCCATGGGAAGTGGGAAGCAGTAGTATATTTAGGGAACTTGGGTGTAATATGCTTAAGCAGATCTTAAAATATATTTCATGTCATAATGAAATGTCTTACTTCTGCAATCTCAGAAGCAAGGAAATTTTTTTGATTTGGCTGCAAAGTAATTAGGTGTACCCCATTAACTCATTCATAAATTGAGGTCTACATTATTACTTACCACTTAGTACTATTCTGATTAACAGTGCTTTTATTTTTTAGCAGAAAGTCATGAGAGCAGGCTAGTAGCTCTGCATAGCTTACATCACAGAATCAAAATTACAATGCATGAAAAAATAATACAGCATGCAACAGTATTGACATGTAAAAACCTTCTCCCTACTAAATGAAATTAAAAAAAATTAAGAGATATCTGTAGCCATAATGAAAATATGATCTATAGCATGATGTACACTTTTTGTAAAAGAGTATTTGCATAATTTGTTATTCAAATTTATTCTTACAGGTGGAAAGGAAGTAAGAACTGAAATGTTGTCATTCTCTTGCTTCAATTCATCGTGTTTGCGGAGTTTTTGTTTTAAACACATTATGTTGGGTTTTTTCTTTCTATTCTTTCCACTTTTCTTGGGTTTTGTTTTGCATTTACTTCTAAAAACTGAAAGTCCAGATAATCTTCTGAATAATCTCAACATTTAAAAAGAAACAAGCAAACAAACACCCATTAGCTTAAGAATTAAATCTTATCCATCTAATTAGCACATATAAACTTATGGTAAGTGTATAACTTATAATTTTCATGATGTAGAGAATCAATGACATTGTATCATAGAGTTATAGGAAGGGCAGGGTTCTAGGGGACCTGAAAGATCTTCAACATTGTGTACTTCCAACCCCCTCCTACCATGGGCAGCGATGCCATCCACTAGTGTGGATAGGATATCCACAGCTCCACTGGGCAACTTGTTCTAGTGCCTCACTACTCCATGAGCAAAGAATTTCTTCCTAATGTCTAACCTAAATGTCCACTTTTAACTAATTTTCTGGTGACACAGAGATAAAATGGATGTGCATTTATGGTTCCCAGTTCCACGCACCATGGAAAAGGCATCAGGGAAATGGCAGGTCACTACTTCTAAGAGAAAGGAATTTATACATTTATGGGATAAATTTTCTTGGAATTCTGAGAAGCAGAAGAAACTTAACCGTCCTCCCCCTATTCTCAATATTACCTCCAAATAATCACACATACTTTGGGTTCTTCTATCTTTTCTCGTTCTTGTTTAAAAACTCATAGATTTACTCCAAGTATTTTGCTTTTTGTGTAAGATATGAAATGTTCAAAACTCTCTGGATTCCAGTGGAAGTAAGAATTGGCTGTGAGAGCAGCTAATGACAGAATGCGCAGCATGTAAGTGTCCTAGACACAGGTATATCTCTGTTTTACTTGTGCTTGCTATTAGGAGAGCATAACAATTAAAAAGATAATTTTTGCATACATTAAACAGATGGAAATATTTGAACTACTGACGTGTGGTAGACACATGCATGCAATAAAAAGTTCAGTTATATATTTATTTGATATTATTTTGGGGAAGAAAAATTAACAGTCCTCTAGGACACCTCATTTTGAGTCTTGCTAACAGTGCTGCAAATTACATTGGCATACATTCTTCTTATTCAAAGAATGTGGGCATTATAGTATTGCAAAGTTCATGAGGATTTGCACTCATCTTTAAGGATCATGATCTGGTCTGGATAAGTGGTGGTATGTCATGTTCTTTATGTTATAATGCAAAGCAGTGCAATAGGCTGATACTATAAACCCAGTCTGTAATGTGGTAGGTGATGGAACATTAACAGTAAAATCATAAAACATACATGTACATACATTCATATATATCATACCATATACAGTTCTTCATGAGATAATATTTGGAGAGAGTTTTTTGGTTTTCTTGGAAAACAGAAGAACACAGTTGTAGCTTTTGAGAAACAGAATTCTGGAAATATCTACTTTCAATTAATTTTTGAATCATTACCTTTACATAAAAACACATAAATGTTCTCTTCATTACATGATTCCCTACTGTTTTAAATATGGTTCAACTTTCACTTTGAGTTACAACTAAGAGATGCCAAAATAAAGTAACAAATATAAACATCATGTGAAGAATGATGTACATGTGGGAATAATATTAAAAAGGACACTTCCCATGTTGCTTTTCATTATATCAAATTAACTTCCTAGATCTTTTTATTTCCCTGATGCAGCCTGTTAGTACATGGTACACACTTCCAGATAGCAGACTTGAGTTTATATCCCAGAGCAGATGCCCTGTGACAAGCTGGGAAGTACCTCTGAGATGATACTAGAGCTTTATGCCTCCTGCTGGACACACTTCTTTACCAAAAAAATGATAAATATTAGCCATTTCATGTAATAAAGGCAATAAACAATATTGGGACTTGCAGAAAAAGTCAAGTAATAAAAGGCTTGATATAAAAGTGAAATTAAGAAAGAAACTTTACAGTATTCTGCTTGCTAGAATGCAAGCCCTGTTTAAGATCAAGGTTGTCCCTGTTTTACCTCTACTGTAGACACACACACATTTGAGGTAATTGTCTCTGACATTTAATTATCAGGAAGACTGCATGTAAAAAGAAAGGTGTATAAGGCTTCAACTGGTAAATATTTGCCAGACTGCCCACATATGAAAAAATAGGCTGATAGGCCAGTAGAGGGAACATAAAAGCTCTATAGCCTTTGGTTGGGTGGTGTTCTGGCTTCCCACCAGATGAAAACAGAGCAAAGAAATAAAGAGTGTTCAGGTTCTATTGAGTTCTTTTTTTTTTTTTCTGTGTGCAGTAATGCAGCCTGGTAATTATAATACACACAGCTCCCAGAGAAGATTTTTTTTCTGTTGCTCTATTGTAGAGTCATTAACCCACAGAAACAGGCATGTTAGGGAAGTCACCATGCCAAGGATTCAAAGCTGAAGAGATGTAAATCCAGGGAGCAAAAAGCAAGCCACTTTTATTACAGGAGTTCCTCTTGGCCTAAAGAGAGATTTGGAGGACATTTAGCTCTCAGAATACCATTGCTTCTTCTTTTCTTTCTTTTTGCTTTTAAGTTTTTCCAGAAGTTGGACAGTAGAGGAATTATGGGGTTTTTTTCTCAAAAAGCAAGAGTTCGCATTAGTAGATTTGAAGGTGCAGGATGTGCAGCATGTGTGTTTTTTTAATCACCCAATGTTTCAGTGAACTGTGCCTTTATTTAGAGCTTTCATTGATAGTTACATACTATTCAGAGCAAATGAAAGTGTGCTATGGCATGGCATCCTTACAGGGATTGAAGTCACCCTTCATAATATTTTCAGGCATATTTAAACTGCTCATAAGAAGATGATTTTTATTTTTCTAATTTCAATTTTCCTCCTTTACAATAAATGATGTATCAAATAGTATGTTAGTAGAAAGCCCATAGCAAATTCAATGGTAATACAGAATAAATATTCATGTGGGTCACTGAAGTCACTCACAAAATGTTCCTTACACCCTTATATTCTGCCCAAACAATCAGGGTTTTTCTTCCATTTCTGTCAGTCACATAATTAATAATAATGTCAAAGAATGAACAGCAGGTTTTTTTAAACCTATGAAGGACATACTGTGAAGTCCAGTTAAAACACCCTGGTTTTCACAAACATGATTTCAGGCGATAATGAATGAATTTAAAATAATATTATCATAGCCCCGTATTCACCCCATTACTACTATTCAACAGTAGTTCAGTCTTAATTTGACCCCTTTTACCAGTGCTACAACCTAGTGGTATGATAGGGTATAAAATTATACTCCTTTTCAATCAGCCTGTAAATATGGTTAGCAGACCTAAAAACTAAGTCAGCTCCACAGAATTATCCAGATGAGACAGGCTCTACTTCATTCATTTCATTTCTTTCCTTGGGAAATCATGCTGAGATCAGGAAATTACACTCTCAGAATCAGAGGCAGGTACTATCTTCAAATTAACCTTTTCTGACTTTTACATTTAATTATTTAATGAGGAAAAAAACTTACATTACTTAGCTGAAATTTGTATACTGCTTTGCTTGTCTATATGTGTATTTTATGAATCTCTCTCTAAATTTAATTAATCATATGCTCATTCGCCTTCACATATAACATTATTTTGCTGCATTTTTCAACTACCGCTAAGCACAAAAAGAACAGTAGCCACAGTGTCTACTATGAGCACATTTCAGTATTTCATCATTCTTCACGGATCCTTTGTCTATTGAGAACATGCAAGTGTGAAGTTTTAGTGTATCTATACTCATTTATTCAAATGCAAAGCCAGAAAGATAATTTAGGAATATATAAGATTCCACATACAGTCTTTCTAAGATGTATTTTGCTATTTTCTTTTCCACAAAATGTTTAAAGTATTATAAATATAAATGGTTGGCAAGGCAAGTAGCCAAGACATATTTTCCAATGCTATCCAAAGTAACAAAAAAAATCAAATAATCAGAATCAGTTTTCAGCTTAAATATATGCATTATAATCAACACTCTTCAGACATTTCGGTGTTCCTATTTAAGTGTACAAAATTGTCTTGACACCACACATAAAAAACCACAGACATAAATCTGAATTAAAATTAACAGAAACTGCTACAGAAATGACTACCTCTTCATTCAAACTTTTAGGTAACAAAGTATATAAAAATATGAGAAGACTCCCTCAGGCCCAAACCAGATTAAGAGTTCATAATCCGAGAAGTATTCCTCTCTTGACATAAGTCCATAGTGACTCTAAATAGCTGGTTTTCAACTCTTGAGGAAGATAAGCTGTCTTTCCTTCTTGCTTTCCTTAGTTCCCTAAGTTCCTTCTTTCATTTCCTCCTCTAAAGGAGCACAGACTGTTATTACATTCAAAAAGTAAGCAATTAATATAAAACTTTGTGTAGCTGTAAAAATCTCAATAAATCCTAGTACCAGGCTCAGAATATTCCTAGTAAATGGCATATGTGAAAAGGATTTAGAGATTCAGAAGTGTGTTCCAGTCTCCCACTCTCTGCTTTTCCCATCCAGTAATATCACCATGTAAATTTAAAGCCTACTACCTTTAAAAGAAGGAAAAAAAAAAAAAAAAAAAGACGCTATTTTTTCAGATCTGCTTCCTCACAGTGTGCACATACTCACACACTCACATATGCATCTGCACATACATGCACAACAAGTTGTATAATTAAAAAAATACCTTCAAAGCAACAGGAGTGATGTTGGGATAATACAGAGGCTTTTACTGGAGTGAAAGACGAAGATTATAGGCAACAGCTCCATTTGTGTGGAAGCAACAGAGATGATAGGTCCGTTTTAAAATGCTGGTTGCTATTTGTCACTGATTGCACGTGTAGATGCATTCTCCTAAGCTGAAGGGCTGTTAGGTTTTTACAGCTGCAACTAGTATCATGTACAGTATGAGCCTGTTGGAGATTTCTTATGCAGCTGACAATGCCATCAATAGTTAGTAGTTGGGAGCATGGATTTAGATTTGTATTGTTCTGCATTAATTTAACACCACATCAAATATGGATTTTATTGCAGCAGTGACAATAAATGCTCACACAGGTGCGGACTAAATTTTTCCTCCCTCCACCTTTTCCCTTCTGCCCCCTGGTTTCCCCTTCTCCCTCCACTCTCCCTTTACTGAAATGTCCAACCAGGTAATTTTTTCCCCATTTGTGTGCATATAGCTCTGTACAGATATTTGAAATATTGCCTGTATCCACTCTGCTATCCCTCTCCACAGGGATTTCCTTCATAAGAAGCATTTTCTGTGAGTGTGGATAATTATTCTGAAATTCAATCCAGGGCAGAACAAATAACAGTGAAAGCTGCAACAGACTTGCACAGGTATACAGAAAGTGAGGGCACATATGTGTATGTTTCATGCTATGTTCATAACTGTTACACTATGAAACATCGTGCTTTTTTCAATTCAATTAGAATTGTTCCCCCTATGCTGAATTTGCAAGAACTGAATACAGATGGAAACTGCTGCTCAAAGGAGAGCCTGCTTACTATGAGAAAAAAAAATATAAAATGCTTAGTGTTTCAATCTTGAATGCACATGATGATATCGGTTTACTTCGAGGAGAAAATGCACAGCAGTTATTTCCTATCCCTTGTCTCATTACTCCTGACACATATTTCGAAAATTCAAAAAGTTGTATACAGTAGAACAAATATACAAATTGCATTAAACAACATACTGCTCTAATATTGTAATTTTAATAATATCAACAGAAAGAAAAGAAGAAAGGTTCCTACCTTTTATTCTGCTGAGAAAGTGGTGTCCACCCCAACCAAACTGAAAAACGAGCTATTAGAGTCCTTTTTTGGTCAGTTTTCTCCTGTTATTTTTTAAGACTGATCCTACTTGGGTCTAACTCAGGCTTTTTCTCTCAGCATCACTTAACTCTGGACAGTCCGGAACCAAAGCGAAGGGGGAGCTCTCCCTCCGCCTGGCTGTCATTCAGAGCTTCTGATTTGGAAAAAAAAAAAAAAAAAAAGACCAGACGCACCACCACACACACACACACACCCGCAGCGTGCACAGACACTCACACACACACACACCTCTCACTCTCCCTCCTCGGAGGGGAGCGGGAGAGAGGCGCTGCTGCTGGAGCCGCAGCACTTACCCTGGGAAGGTTGGAGCCCGGGGAAGTGCAGGCTTCCCGAATACACAGTGATTTGCAAGTGAATGCGGTGGGAGGGTACAGCAAACGGAAAGCTTTTTTTGTGAAAGCCTGTCGCCCTCCCTTCGCTGCCAGAATGGTTCTCTGGTTTTGAAGTCTAAGCCTCATCTGCTTAGCCTGTAGTAATAATGAATACTGAAAACACCTCCAGTTTTTGTGGAGTGTTTTTCTTCATTAAATGTAGCCACTTTATTGTATCACCAGTGGTCTTACAGCAGTGCTTATAAAAGATACATATATATTTAAAAATGTCATGCTGCCAAGTTAAGGGAAAATCTTTGAGGGCTGAGATGAAAACATAGAGTAATTATTTTCTTCATTGAACTGCTTTTTCTATTAGATTAATAACATTTTTCCTCACACCTCATTATTTTGCCTTATTGTTAATACAAAACAAGACAGGTTCATATAAAATGATGTATTTTTACATTTCCAGAGGTTCTAAAAAAAAAAATTCAGCACCACTACTAACTCCCCATTAATATTTTTCCCCAGTTGATACTTGTGATGCCTGCTTTTATTTTAGTCACTGTATTTGGACTTCACATTTTGCAATGTGTTTCTTTTCATCAAGTTAATCTGTGTTGGTTTCATGTTTCTAATACAGCAAATTGGACTTAGCACAATCCTCCTTGGATCGTATCAAGTTCAATCCTTTCATTTTGATACTGTAGAGGGTTATGTGTACATTAGTTAGAAGCGATTTAACAAATAGTCACATAAGATTAAACCAATGGATGTCAGTATTGCTCCATCTAAGAACTGTCATAAGAGACTTTCTCTGGTTGCAAAAAAAAAAAAAAAAGGAAGCCAGATTTCCTTAAAACAGGAGCTGAAAAATGTATTTGGGAGTGAGGAAGAAAGTAACAATGAAAATTATTTCATTATTAGTAAATCTAATACAGAAATATGTAGATCACTGGGTATTGTTAGGCTGCTCACTGTTAACTATTCTGCTTGTTTTTAGCTGCTGTCAGGAGAAATGACAAAAAAAAAAAAAAAAAGCAAGATCCTTACCACGACTGGTATCATTTCCTAATGTAACCACCTGCTGTTGCTTCCCCTTATTTGTAATCATCAGTAGGAACAGAAATGACCCATCACCTAAGCACAACCTTTTTGCTGATGAGCAAGTCAGCACTTAAGTAACATGCTATACTAGCATGTGAAGACATCATCTGGAGATAGAAACAAGTAAAGCACCAAAATGCCAAGTATTGGGGGAAGATGGAATCTCTTTTCACTGTCATATATGAAATTATTTTGTTTTGAAAAATTCATTACACTGACAGATTTTCAATCTTCAAGAAAAACAAATTCATTTACTTTCATTGTACTTGGGCTCATAAATACACAGTGCCATGTTTAAAACCTCTGTAGAAAAAATAAAATATTCTTTCCTTCTCCCTTTCCCATTCTTTTATCAATGTAAAAATCAGAACTGCCATGTGGCCATCTCCTCCTGGTTTCCAAAGACTTTCATTCTCAGCGCTTTGACAGGAAAGGAGAAGACTGGAGAATCTAACTCAAGCTTCCTAGTCTCTACCACCATTTGACACTACACTATATAAAGATATGTTCACAGTTCCCAGTAATCCACGTGGAACTGACAATATGGAGGCATCTGTGCTGTCTTCCAAGTTTACACATTTATTTGTGCAAAACTAGAAGCATAAGATTCTTTTCTTTGGGGCAAATCCTCTAATATTGATCTAAAGGTAAAGTTAAAGGAACTTGCTTTTCTGACTGTACCGACTTGAGCTTCTGTCTCCTAACATTAGATCTAGTCTTTGATCCCATAGTTGAATGCTAAGGATTATGTTAGAATGGAAGTTGCACTTTCAATTTAGTAATACTAACAAATTAAATTATGATGAAGGGAGATAAAAATATGTGCAAATATATATACATGGCTGTGATGCATCTTTTTTAAGCTGGACTGCTTTTTGGATGATAAACAGAATATTAAGTGTTGAATATTAAGGTAAAAACTTGAGTTCTTTTTAACATTTTTCTCATTGGCAATGTGAAGTTGGTAATAAATAACAATTTGTGTATATGCACAAAAAGTCTATTCTACACATGCACACACACACAGAGAACTATGCCAAATTTTGAAATCAAGAAAATAAATGGAATAATTCAGGAAAAAGGAGGTCAGAGACCCTGACTGTATGCTTGCTCCCTTTTCTGAGAAGCATTTTGGTATATTTCTTCAAGGGTTTTATTCAGCTGAAGTGAACCTATCTTATCCTAGAGAGATACTAATTTACTCCGGCATAGTTACTGCAATTCACACTTGTACCCTTAAACTCAACTGACTTTGAGAGTTAAGGTTTAACTCTAGAAAAGCCATAATTTGTCACAAGCTCTTGTTTCTGTTGATATGGTCAGCTGCTTAAAATTCATATGAATACTGATAGCATATGGACATGTAAGGAAAAACACATATTCAACCATATACTTATTCATACACATGACAGTGACTTTAAAACAAGGTGGCATCATAACCTATTTTTAACACTGCCTAATACTTCCCATTAGAACAGTCCTTTTTTAGTTACTTATAAATTTACCAAACAAATTATTTAAGATTAAATTTTCTACACTGATGGTCTGCCTTGGGCAGAAATCACTTAAAAACATTTCAGCCAAAATGATACTTAAATTTCAGAGAATCAGGAAAAATTATACAGCTGAAATTTTCTCACAGGAATGAAACAACCTTCATGCTTTGAAGGCAGAATGTGAAACTCCACAGGGTACAGCTGGCCTTTGAGTCACAGAATCTTACCAATGGGGACAGATTAGGTCAAGGAGCATTAAAATAATGAAAGGGTGGTAGAAGCAGGGTTGGAGGCTGGAGGAGTCATTCTTCTTGGCCAGAAAGGAAAAAAAAACAACATACTTCTGATAAAGAGGCAAGAAGGAAGAAACAGAGGCAGAATAGAGGGAAAGGAATAAATTCACAGCAACTGAACAAGGAAACCTGAGGTGGGAAAAAAAAAAAAAAAGAAGCACATGAGATGAAAAGTCAGAGAGATAAAGACCTTACCAGGGACTTTGGGGTTGCTTTTTGTCATCTCTGTCTTCAAGGTAAGCAGTTTTATCCTCTGAAATTATATATCTACTACTCACACTACAGTGGAGATGCTTTCCTTTCTTTTCATTTCTGGTTACAATATTGGCAGAGATCCCATAAGCCAACAGTTGCATTTTTAGGAAGATGAAAAGGTATAAGAAAGAGGAGAAAGGAACATCTGGAATTAGACCCCATTCTCCTCAGCATTTCTACTGGCAAATGTCTGTTCTACCTACTGAAATTCTCTCCACTCAGTGTTGGCCCACATGGAGCATGACAGCACATTAGTTAGCATCATGACCTCATGAAATATGGATCAGTGTGGTGCTCGTAAAGACTACAAACTTAGCAATGACCTGTATGGAACCTGATGATCCTATTTTTCCAAGGTTTTATTCCACATTTGATACATTTTTTATCTCTGTAAAATTGTGCACAGCAACCTAACAATAAAACTCAAGTGCTCCAAAATTAACAAAGGCCAGAATTGTTTTTTATAAATAAAGAAAACTAAAATAACATAAAATATTCTAGTGCATATATGAAAAAAAGTAAATTTATTACACATTTTTCATAATTATTTTCCATCTCTCTTCACACAATCCTGAAAGTATCCTTCCTCGGTGTACAAGATGGACTGGTTTATGGGTAAGTCACAGCCTGGCAACAGTTGTCTAGAAAATATTTTCTTTTATGGTAGCTAGAAAAATTGTAGAGAATGGAGCTGAATGGAGGGGTAAATAGACATGTTCACAATGAAAGCATTCTTTGAACGAGACCATATCTAATCCTCTGCCACTTACACCTGTTTGATGGTGAACATGTTACTTGAACTAGATATCTTTCATGGTTGCTTTCCTGTTATGTCTCATTATTTCCAAGTTTCTGATTGAAGTGCTAGGACTGATATAAAGAAGTGCTGAGCATTCAGTTTCATGTGCTATAGTAACAGCAAAAATTTTAAAAATTAAGTCTGATTCTCTGTGTCTTATCACTAAGTCAGCCAATACTTCTGATCATGGTCTCTCTCTATGTCTTAAATTCTGTTTTTTGCAAAAGGTTAAATATCATGGCTCCACATCAGACACTTAGTAAGAGGACAAGCTAATGTTTGGAAAACATTATAATGTTAGGAGCTACAGAAGTCCTTAAAAAATATGTAAAAAAATCACGGTTTGAAAAGTATGCCCCAAAGAAAGTCATACACTATATTGAATAATCACAATGAAGCGGGATTTTTGTTAAAGAGAATATGTGCCTTTAAGAAAATAATCCAGCAAAATATCATGATTGTTATGTACCACATGCTAGCTGCTGGATAAGCAAATAATTTTAATATGTTATGTCCCTAAGTTCTGTAAGTTTGAATCTAAAGACTTAGCTGTATTCTTCTACAATGACTACATGCACATCAGTAATGTTAATTATTTATTCCTGAAATGCCAATGAATGGCCTAGGTACTTAGGTATGGAGTCCAGTTGGAGGCCACTTGTTAGCAGTATATCCCAAGGATGAGTATCAGGGACAACACTCTTGAACATTTTCTTTAATGATCTGGATGACAGGGCAGAGTGTACCCTCAGATAGTTTGCTGCTGTCACCAAACTGGGAAGAGGGGCTGATGGGCCATGCTGCCATCCAGAGGGACCTCAACAGGGTGTAGAAATGGCTGACGGGAACCTCCCGAAGTTCAACAAGGTGAAGTGCAAAGTCCTGCGTCTGGGGAGGAACAACCACGCACCAGTATGTGCCTGGAGCTAACCAACTGGAAAGCAGCTTGGCAGAAAAGGACCTGATGGTTCTGCTGGACGCGAGGCTGGACATGAGCCGGCAACATGCCCTTTCTGCAAAGCAGGCTGGTGGATGCATTAGGCAAAATACTGCCAGCAGGTCAAGGGAGGGGTTCCTTCCTCCCTGCTCAACACACCAGGACATGCCTGGATTCCCATGTCAATTCTGGGCATCCCAGTACAAGAGACATGGACACACTGGAGAGAGTCCAGTAAAGAATGATTAAGGCAGTGGAGCACCTCACATACGAGGGAAGGCTGAGAGAGCTGCAACTCTGTACACCAGAGGAGAGAAGGCTCAGGGAGTTCTTATCAATGCACACAAACACCTGAGGGGAGGGTGCAAAGAGGACAGAGCCAGCCTCTTTTCTGAGTTGCCCAGTGACAGGACCAAAGGCAATGGGTGCAAACCAAAAAGCAAGAGGTTCCTCTGAACATCAGGAAACACTTTTGCCCTGTGAGGGTGACTGAGCACTAGCATAGGTTGTCCAGATGGTTGTGGAGTCTCCATCGTTGGAGATATTCAAAAGCTGTCTAGGCATGGTCCTGGGCAAACAGCTCTAGATGGCCTTTTGTGAGGAGGGCTGAGCTGGACAAGACAATCTTCAGAGGTCTCTTAGAACCATAAAAGAATAATGGTAAATAGTAGAGAGAGGTGATGGTAATAAAGGAGGAGAAGATCCCATGTCAAACAGTCTAAGTACTGTGGAGAAACATATTGATAGTACTGGGAACAAAAGGAAGGAGGAGAAAAATATTTCACAGTGCATGCATTAAGAAAAAAAATCCAACACAGCAGTACCCTATTACTCTTCTAAAAGTAGCATCACCTCTCCATTCCATTCAGTAGTGTTCATACCAGCTGCTGCTCTGAAAATACCACCATTTTCTTTAACTCTCCATGCAGTCTCAGCAATGTCTTACAATGCCCTGACTCCTGTTATAAATCCCCCTTGATCTATTGTTAGAGAAAAAAAACCCAAAAAGTTGTTTGACTTCTTTGGGTTTCTGGCATCTCATTTTAACCAAAACACAGGGGATTTTTTCAATTTTTGAAAGCTAAAGTTAAGTAGCTGTCTCCAAAGAATCAAATATCCAGTCTTTCATTCACTGCAGTTATTCCAGAATGTGCACATCCTGGTATCTGCTAAAACTCTTTTTCTTTTATAAATCATCTGTCCTCCTACTCCTCTATCTTAGAGTACAGAGGTTCTGATGCTACAAATGAATTTTAGTACAACAAACTAAAAAAGTTTATAGTTGCATGGAAAACATCCACAGACGTGGAACTATGTGCCATTTATAAACAGAACATAATTCATACAGAAGTCTACACACAGGAAAGATTATATTACTAAGAATGATGTAAAAAACAATCTATATTGTGTGAAAAACTTGTCTATGGTTTACTTAATAATTATGGAAAAAAAATTGTAACAACCATAGAGACAAATCTTTATGGAGTATTGGTAACATTCTTCAAATAGCCTATGATTTCTTTAGCAGTTAGAACAGACAGAGCTTTTACAAAATAAAGCTGTATTAATACAAGCAACCAGAAGTATTTTGATAGAACAGATATCCTCTGATTTGGACAAAATTATTTCTGTATAATACTATGGAAATAAATATTAAAAAAGATATTTTTTTTACTTGACTTCACTAAAATTACTCTGTGGATTTCCCCTTTTCAAGTCAGCCAGTTTGTTATTTTTTGTTAGTACTGGTGCAAGCCTTGTTAAAGTTAATTTGCAGATATAAGACATTGCATGGTGTAAAAAAAGCACTGCACTGCAAGATGTCCTTAGTAATAGTCATGTGAAGGTTACCAGATCTCTCTTTTCCTTGATCTTTCCATTTCTTAGTTTTCATTCAGCGACAACTGTACCAGAAATGTTACAAATAATTACAAAAACTTGTTATTTGATTCCCACCTAACATTAATATGTCTCTCTGCATTCCAAAGTAAATGATTTTTTTTTTATACTTTGGGCTTATTTGCTTTAGATGCATGATTTTGACTTAATATCATACACATAAATCTGTCTTTGCAGGTTTATTAGGAGGTTTAGTGTCCTTCCATTACAGTTAAATAAGCATGTTCATGTAAATGCAATTTAAAATAAATTAACAAATACACAGGAAATCCTTCCTGCCTTGATAAAATATCTGGAAGAACACAGATTAAATGTATCAATTTTGCATTTGGCAAGTGTGATGGTGATATGTTAAGAACAGCTAAAATGCTAACCATCTTTAGATCAATTGCTCACAATTGAAAGAAACTATATTTCCACAGAGAACAAAATCAAATTAAGCATACATTTTCAGCCTAAATAATGCCAAGAATTATATTTTTGACAAAAACAGACAGTGAATCATAATCCTGCTCAGTAAAAAAAGACAGACTTACAAAGAAATGCTACATTTCAACATGTGTATGATGTTGTAGCTATATTACATTTGAGTTCAGAGACTTAGGGACATTTTAAGCTCCTTATTCACTGAACTGTTCATACTCAATTAGCAGGATCCACATTGACTCTTTTCAGTTTTAACAGATTATGAAAAGTGCTACTTTTGTGCTATCCTCTACTTGTCAAGAGGTACACCTTCAAGTTAGTCTAGCAGATAAAAAGTGAAATAAGAAGCAAAATAAAGAAAGGACCTGTTATTTCTTATGTTGTCCCTGTTATGAGTCAAGCTTCCAATGTACAAAGCTGTACACCTGAGGAAATGGTTTTTTTCCACACCTATCTCATAGAGAATGACATATAGAGGGCACAAGTCAGACAAAGAAAAAACATAAAAAAACCCAACAAAAATCATCCCCCCAATTCCTTCCTAGCAGGTCTTAGATGGTTTGCAGTTAGCAAGTTCAGCTGCAATCAGCAGGTATGGAAGTCTCATTAATAGTCTTTCTTATTCCTTCTAAGTTCTCACCTATAGATTCTCCTACGGGAATTAACCATGTGCATGTACTCCTCCTTTACTTTGAAACTTCTCATTAGGAGAGCTTTTACTAGGGACCGGAGGAGAATTTGTGTTCTGACTGAGAATACAAAACTATGTAACAGCAGTGGTTGTAAAATATTTCATATTTTCTTGTTAGAACTGATTCAGATACCTGTTCTTTTACAGATTCTGTTCACAAGAGCATGTAGTGACAGGACAAGGGGGAATGGCTTCAAACTGAATGAGGGCAGGTTTATATTAGATATTAGGAAAAAAATTCTTTACTGTGAGGATGGTGATGCACTGGAACATGTTGTTTAGAGAGGCTATGGATGATCCATCCATGGAAGTGTACATTGCCAGGTTGGATGGTGCTCTTTGCAACCTGGTCTAATGAAAGGTGTCCCTGCCCATGGTAGGGTGTTGGAAGGAAAGGATCTTTAAGGTCCCTTCCAACCTAAACTACTCTATGACTCTGTGATTCTTGATTAGCAAGCCTAAGCATATTCAGTCTCTTCTTTTGTATCTGTAATTGGACAAGGAAAAACTCATAGGTTAGAGACAGGGAAGTTGTCTAACAACAGAAAAGTGATGTGGCATTGCATGTTTCACATCCTACCAAAAATAACAGTAGTGATAAGTCCCCTACTGAATATCAACCTGGGGTCTTCCAAATAATTCAGACAATACTTGATTTCTATTCCAGATAATCGGGACAGTAATCCAGTCTACCTTTGAGAGTAGGTAGAGGGAGATTTCTCTATAATTCCTTGCTCAGTACCAAAACTCAGATAGAAAACCAGGAGTTTCAGTTCATATGCTTAAAATGCATGCATTAAAATACTACAGAAGTGATAAGACAGAGCCTAGGATCTTTACCATAAACCAAATCAGATTAAAAACATGCAAATCAAATACTGCGAGATTCTGGTTATAGCTGTTTCATGCATGTTATTTTAGGGGCATCACACACAAACCAACAGTTTATCTACGCATATAAAATACTTTGTGTATATAACTGACAAAGACATAGTCTAATATCCAGACATAAGAACAGAGCTTCAGTGTTACTGACATATTTTTAGACTAGAAGTAAAGAAAAACAAAAGGTGAGGAAAAATTAGGGTGCCTTTGTAAAACAAAAAAATTTATAACTTGTATAGGTTGATGTTAAAATATGTGTATCAAGCAGCAGAAGATGGCCTTTATTATTCTTGTAGCAAAGGAACAAGGCACTGAAATAACAAATGTTAGTTAGCACCTTTTCTTAACGTCAGGGTTTACCCTGAATTCCCAATCACAAAATTGAATCTCTTATCTGCATGTTTTACATTGAATTATAGGGAAAAAGCCCCTGAACAGGCTCTCATAAAATAGAAGGATTACACTTAGAACAAACAAACAAACAAATGAACAAACAGCTGATAATTGACTGAAATTCTATATCTGTACCTAAGCAATGTAGCTGTTGCACAATGTTGCACATGGCATCATTTTTTTTCCCTACCCCTCCCAGTAGAATGCCTAAATTTCTTGTCTTAAACTTCCTTGGCTTTGCTACAGGAATAGCAATATCTTTCTCTGAGGAAGGAGTAAAAATACAAGGTCAAACAACTCATCGTAGTTTCCAAAACCATCATCAATATCTGTGAGCAGAACTGTTTGTTTTCTAACTTCTGTATTCATGTGGTTTAGATTTTTTTTTTTTTTCTGGAAAATTTAGTGAAATCATCAGCTTCCCTATTCCAAATACATTACCAGAGACATATCAGTCAGACTACTTGTAGGGATTTAGGTCTTAAATAGCACCCTAGATTAGAATTCATCCTCTTAATATTTCAGTGGGGTGCAAAACAGACACAGAACTCACAGACTGCAGAATAATGACTGTCGTCATCTGACAAGAAAGACTTCAGAGGGAAGAGCACTCAACTCTAACACCAGGGGCAAGTTACCTGAAGTCAACAAATGTTCCTGTCCATGTTTGGATGACATAGTTGTTCCTTCTTAAACCTTGAAATCTGACCTTTCTGTGTTGAGGAAACGATCCTACTGAAGTGTCACTGAAAGAATGTCTCATTTTTAAGTCAATCTGTCCTTTACTGATTCCTGCAAAAATATCAGCAATTACATTATGTGCAGAACTATAATCATTAAGCTTTCTGAAGAAGAGACATGTTAATTGTCAAAAGGAAAGTTTTAGCCAAATAGCAACATACTAGATTGCAATTCAAAATCATGTGATAGCTACAGGCAAGTCTTCTTTTAGAACTGGATGTTTCCAGAGCAGGCAAACATATACATAACCAAGGACATGACTATGCACATACCTTATGCTAAAATTTAGTCGGTAGTTAATATAAGAAGTCGTCATCATTTAATGTCCAGTTAGTAGTTTAAATAAAATCACTTTATTGCTTGGACAACCACCCAACGAATAAGCACCCACATCATAAATACGCACGCATAAAAATCACCATCAGTACTCTTTAGAGTAGCAACCTTGTTGGCAGACTCAACATAAAGGGAAAGGAGATTTGCTTAGGTGACAGCATAACGTGATGCTAAAATAAAAATAGATGAACAAGCACAGAAAGCACAAGCACAGAAAACTGCCTATGAAGTCAGATGAGTTAAAAATCAATCAATCAATCAATCAATCAATCACATTGGATTGACCCAAAATCAAATGAAAGCTAATACATAGAGTGTGTTGCTTTGTTGTTGGTTTTTGTGGCTTAGTCAAAATAAGGCATCGGAAAATTCTTGCATATAATATAACAAAACACAGTCAAACCAACACTTAAAAGTCACTGTGTATTTGTGTATAGCTTTATGTTTCTTTCTGTAATATTGCACACTTCCTGGCATAAATAAAAATTTAAGTGTTATTTTTTTTGTTTTTTTAGATATTTTTATAGCAACAGATATTATTTTCTTCATTTCTTGAAATTGAGAAATTGCTACATTTATATTACTCCAAATGTAAATGTAAAACTGTTCTGAAGGTTTATACACATATTTGTTACCACAATGATATTACCAACTGTTTCTTATCTTCTGAAAAATACACTGATACATAAAGAGAATATACTGGATAAAATTAAATAGATACCATTCTAGAAACATATTCTTCTATATACAAGATATTTTTATGCAGGAGTCAGGAAGTGACCTAAAAGTTACAGGAAAGTAATTTACCTTCAAACTCTAACCCTTCATCATTTTAGCAAAATATGGTCTTTAGTTACACAGTAACATAATAATAAACCTCTAAACAATGATTCACCATTCAGTCATTTAATGCTTCCTCTTTTTGTTCAACAATGTCACAACACAGCACAAAATGAATTTCCCATACATCTTTCTAAAAGACCATAATATTTTAGCCTCAGGACAATAGCATTACAAAAGGAAAAAAATCAAAGAAACCCTAACCAAACAAACCAACACAAAAAGAAACTCAGTCAAAGAGGACTCAAATGAGCCAACATCCTTTTATAGCTTATCTTCAAACCAAACATCAGACAAGAAGCCTGGGTATGCTCTCTTGTTAGGTTATTTATTGTGCTACATTCTGATCCCCAAAAAGCAAGTATCCAAGAGTTCCAACTTCTGGCATTTTTTAATTATGCCTCTGTGCAGTATAATATGAAGTTATAAGGTATAATTAAGGCCTACGGGAGACTATTAGCACAGATTTTTTTGGACCTAGCAAATAATTTTTAATATTTATTTTTTCATAAATGCCATATGCAGAATTAGCAATTAAGAGAAGCAGACAAAAGAACAGAACCCTGAAAAACAGACTATCATTGTTTAACATTTTTAACTTAATATTGCCCTTGTTTAGTTTTTGATTTTAAGTAAAAACAGTAAATAAAAAAAGTTCTTTAAAATGTAACTGGTCTCTTAGGTCTCAGGACAGTTAAATTGTATAGAAAATAAAATGCACAGTGCACTCAGAGAGAATACCATGACAGCCTCCTAGGTTTCATTGTGAAGGAAAGAACGCTCCTGAATTTTTGAAAAACTGACATAACTTACATGAATCAAAAAATGTAAAATTTAACACTAAACTGTGAAAGCTGTAAGATGATGCATGGGACATAACTCACTATTAATGGGTACTAGAAAGAAGCTGATAACTGCAGAAAATCCCTTCTATAAGTATTATACAATAGCTTATAAACTATGAATTCTGTCTAGTCTAACAGTAATAACACATGTCAAGTTCTAGAGGAAATAACCTCTATTCCATCTCCATCATAAATGACTTTTGTGAATTTTGGCCAATCACTTATCTGAATTCATCCCTACGATGGAGATATTAATTACAGAATGAATATATTTCGCCTTCAATTTGCAAATTGCTCCTGCAAAGCTTACAGTTTCCTTGCATTTCTTCTGCATAATTAATCATTTAAATCTCAGATGACAATGTTTTTTTTCCACTGAAACTTATGCAATGCTGGGTAATTTTTCTTGAATTATATATGATACTGTGGTTTTTCCTAATTGCGTAAGTCTAGACTTTAACCAATTAAAATTCTGTTACCAGCCGCAAAATTTGGTGAAATATATTGGGAAATAATGTCTCAGTTGTTATTAAAGAACATGAAATAACTTCAGTAGGAACTACCAAATAATAATTGTATTTATTTAATTTTTGTTCATTGGCTTTCCCCAGAACAGTAAGAAATATCATATTAATGTTCATACCATGATGTTAGAAAGCAACTGGATGTTAACAATAATGGCAATAAACAATAATTATTTACATGCTTTCTACAAAGGGTATTAAAACACATTCTATTTTATAAGAATATTTGGGGATATTTGTTTTATTTGGATCCAGAAGAACAATTCTAAGGTTTGCAGTAAGTTTGACAAATTTCGGAGGTTCCCACCATTCCCACTGAAATATCAAAAGATTTTCTCCAGAACCCAGGAATGTTTCCAGAATACTCTTTTACTCCACAGTGAGAAGCTAGACAGAGAGAGATGGAAATAATGTATGTGGAGAGGAGCAGTTAGCATTTCACTGTGACAAGAAATATTTGGGTAGAAAATACTAGCCAAAAAGAAAAAAAAAATATCAACCTAAAAGATTCTAGCCTACAGAGTCGAGGTCACTGCAAAGTTAGGATTAGACAAACCTTCTACGGATCACCAAAAAAGCAAAAACAAAACCAAAGGCAGATGTTGTGTTCATTGAAGACATGCTGCTTTTCTCAAAATGACAGTCTTTCTGTATCAAGCTAACAAAAAAGTCAGGTTTTCTGGTGAGCATGATATGCCTTAACCTTCACAGCATACAGGAAAGACGCAATTACATTATTTCATCACAGCATGCTCTATTTCAAAGACATTTTTTGGATTAAAATCTTTTTTTCTCACTTTAAAATGTTGCAGAAATAAGAGAGAGAAATTAATCTTCTCAAAATACTAAGAATATCAAAAGCAACAGTAATACATTACAGTCATATTCTGAAGTTTCAGTCCTTTCAGAATAAATATTTTTTTTATTTTCAAGATATAAATTAGAAATGTCCCTTCAGTTTCTGAGAAAATAACAACTGAGAGAAGCAAGAACATTGTGCTCTGTTAAAAGATGACAGGTACTGCTACAGAGTTAGCCTTGTAGTAATCTCTGTCATGTACCTACTGACTTTCCTTCAGACATGCCCTGGACATACCCTTAAGTGAATAGCTATATCAAGATCTGCTTTACTCCATCATTTAATTTTCTGTGCATCTCTAATGTGGAATATTTTTTTAAAATAAATCCCTTTACTTTAAATGGAAGCGTTCAGAAAAGAACCTTTAAGATACTGCGATGGAAAGCAAAATTAAACAATACTTAATTTAAACAGTAATTTATGTACCATGATTTAATTTCAAAATACCTTATTTTAAAACTCTGAAATTTACATTTAGCTTTATTTTCAAGCTGTAAATCAGCATTTAACATTCTTTGTCATTGAAGAGAGGCTCACAAAACGAGCTTCAAGCTAATCCTTGAAAAAGGGTATTTCATTATCTTGACTATGAGGAACTCTATTTCATGAATTAGTTAATTTCTGATGAACCGTCATCCAGTTTCTACTTCATAATTGCTATTAGATTTTTATTTTCATGTGGAAAAGAATAGAAAAGAGGGATAAAGTGTGAAACTACGTTACAATAGAAATATTTTTTAAAATATGGGTCAAACTTCAGCTTAAAGAACTTTACAAAAGGCCTTCATGTAGGTCATATAATGAATTTTAAAAAATAGAGGAGTTCTAGTTTAAGCAGCTTTTCAGAAATCATTCAGTTTGTCTTGCACAAAGCTTAAGCAAATCAATCAGTAAGCAGGGAATGCTAACAGTTCATATGTGTGAGTGAAGAAACCATTCAGGACAACATCGAGTTACTAATTTTAGTTGCTGTTACTTTTTCATGTGAATCAAAATCAAGAGAGCTTCTGAATGGCAAAAGAACTTATAAAATTATTTTGGCTACACTATTATAGTTGTGACATTTTTCTATAAACCAGCGTGGGGTTTTATCTGTCAACATTGGAAAAGGAAGAAATTGTGTGTGAGTGACCATCAATCTTTTTTAACTCTCATTAAGTTTTGTTCTTATCCCTCTGTTACCAATTAACTGAAAAGGTGTGGAATTAAAAAAAAAAAAAAAAAGTCTAAACATGATTATATATGCAGCAATAATTAATTTCTAGGATAAAAATCTGAACCAAGCCAGGATGCATTAAGGAACTGAAGGTAAGTACACACTACACTGCATATAGAAATGCACTGTCATCTTGAGATGTAAAGACTCACAGATTTTCAAAAACAAAAAATATACTTTTGATTAAAGTAAACCTTGTGGGTGAATAACAAGGTGGTCAAATAGTAAAATACTAAGCAGAGGGTAAAATAGTTTCTGAATAAACTATACTTTTTAATCAAAGAAAACATGGCTAGCTGCATATACAATTGCCTCACATTATTCAGAGGTGATTTGCCGTTGTTTTTCAAGGTATTTCTCTACTGTTTTTGAGTCATTAAGATATGTATGAACTCATCATATTTTGTGCTATATATCATTTTTTTTAGTCTACTGAATAAATCAAAATAATGCACAAGCTCTTTACCCAGATTCTACTTGATATATTAAAAAATATATGTATAAAGTAAGATGGTTCTATACATGACATACATACACATATTATTTTTCATGTAGAAAAATACTACTGCACATATAATAAACCCTCCCTATGGATGTTGGCAGATTTTGGGATGGAGGAGCATGAAACTGCATGATTTGCATGTCAGATTAAAATAAACAAATAAATCCCTACAGGAGTTAGAGATACACAGATGAGATAAAAGGTGATTAATACTAAACACTTTTCTACCACAATAAAATATTAGCCTAAATTGCATCAAAAAAATAAAGGCAGAGTGAGGGACCCAGCACCCACTGACAGTGGTGTATGCCTGGGATTTTGTCACAAGATATGCTGACTAAGATTTTTCTTGGCCATATTACATTTGTATCACTTCTCCTGAATGAGCATTTTCTGGTATCTAATGAAGGGTGAGTGCACATTAAATCTTTAGTATAATTTAGCTTAAAAAAGTCAGCCAAGAAGAAGAAACAAATGTACTGGAAATTAGCCTCCTACAAACTCATAAGTCTTCCAATAACTCATAGAACTATTAAAAAAATTTTTTTTTATTTACTTGAGTCTCATAAATATATTTTTTTATTTCTATTGTTTATGTCAGTGCAACATCTAGAAGGTCTCCAGTTTATTGGCTCTCTCTAACCAAGTTCTCCCACTAATATGTCATTCTTGGTGCATGAACATCTTATTTTATTTGAGTTCTGAGGTTAATTTCCAAAGAGAATTAATGACAAAAAAGAACATTATTCTTTCCTTTGTCAGATGCTTTACTTACAGAGCATTAACAAGTTAAGAGATTGTGATTATTTATCTCAGTCTACTTTAGTAGATTGAGCCATTAGTTATGAAAAGCTTTAATGCTGTTACAACAACTGAGATGAAATAGGGAGGTGGTACATATATTTTTTTGTCAATTTGGTTCCAGAATTTCAAAGAAAGCTTATTCCAGAAATAAATACAGCATTTTGTCTGGGGGGAAAAAGGAATGAAATTTAAAAAAACACAATTGTCAGGAGGCAATATTAGAGTATCCATTCAGTAATGACTGAAAAAATTCTGCTGCCCAGGAGACTTCTTCAAACTGATAATGCTAGCATGCCAATTTACTTTTCAAGTTGAATTTTGTTAAATATACAATAGTAATATAATAATTAAAATTAAAATTAGACAGGTTAGGACATTGGCATGCATCACCAGCCATCACTCGTCACTAACCATTTCCTGGATTTGTACTGCATAGCATTAGGCTAGCATCCAAGCTAGACAGGTTGATTTTAAGGTAGCACTAGTGGCCATGTGCAATGAGAGAAAGATGATATTTGAACATTGGTTACATTATTTAAAAAGATCAAAAGTATATTTCACCTCTCCCCAGCAAAAACTTGTTTTAACTTAGTCAAATGCAAAATTTTTGAGTGGGACATAATTGATCAAAAGTCATCAAGTCCCCATCCATAGAGAGAGTAACTTTTTCACTAAGATAGCATGCTTTTGTCATTCTGCCCTGTTGAAGTTCCACCTGAACATGAGGAAGAACTTCTTTACTGTGCAGGTGACCAAGCCCTGGAATAGATTGTCCAGAGAGGCTGTGGAGCCTCCCTCACTGGAGATATTCAAGAACTTGCCACTCTGGCAGTACAGAAGACAGTAAAGGCCTTGGCTCTATGTAAGTCCTGCTCAGCAGTAACAAAAGCATCTCTTTATTATCAACCTTTGTTACCACAGCCAAAAACAGCAAAAATTTTTATTCTATTGTCTTTTGGTCCCAGACTTACTTCATTTAGTGAACCTACTCTTCCTAGATATTTGTGATTTCTTCATTAACAAAAATTACAACGAATTTCAGTATTAGGTATCATAAAAAATGAATTCATTAACTTGCTTCTGCCTTAAGTTCGGGGGCTACAGAGAGAAGTTAATAACTTGCCTAACTTACCTTGGAAAGATGTTGTAAAAATGTTTAATTGTCTTCTACCTTGTGGATTTGGAAGGTACATTAAATAATGCTGTTTAACAAGTACACTTTTATACAGTGCACTACATAAAATTGTATATATTACTTTGGATAAAATTATTTCAAGAAACATTGCAATTATATTGGTGTTTGTCTCTTCTTTTCCAAAGCAACTGTTTGCAAGAATGATACCTTGCATTTTATACCACAATGATTTACACAGCTCTGCTGAAATGCCTATTCAATATGCCAAACAATATAATCACCTGTCACATATGTACATTTTTTAGAAATTGAAGATATTCCTCTTACACATAATTTTGTCAAATAATTGCACAAACTTTACACAATCAGCTAATAAGGAAAATGCAAGGTCACAGTAATAGTGAAATTATTGCAAAAGTACTGAGTCATCTACAAAGGCCTAGGAAGAGCAAATGCCATGCCAAGGACATGACTTTTGCATTCTTTCAAATTGTTTGATTATATTACCCTGAATTTCTGAAAATAAAGCCCTGATTTTTAGTTTTGAACTTTTTTGTTGTGTTTGTTTTCAAAATCTTTGTCATTATAACTCCAGTAAGTAAGATTCATTCCAATTTCAGAACAAAAAAACAAAAAACAATCCAAAGCAACAAGTAAAAATGCAATTTATCCCATGGACAAGGTTTTTTTCTTCATATAGAAGGTAGTCAAAGAATATCTAATAAGAAATTAAAAATCAAAACCAGAAGAGTTATCAAAATGGGTAAGAGCACATGAAAAAATTTAAAAAGATAAGTTAATTTTCTTGCAACAGGAAAAGAAAATGAGTGGAAATTTGCCTTGGGTGAAATTTGCAAGATATGTACTTGGAAGATATATACTGTGAACACAGGAGGAAAATCATCTAACCACTTGCACTGCATTGAGGAAATATTCAAGACCCTTCAACCAAGCATTCATTTTTCTAATGATGAATATCGTTTATTGCAAATTCAAGAACAAAACTAAAAGTCCTTTTAGAATTCACAGTCCCCAGTGTTATAGCAATACAGCACACTAATCTTGGTGATGCATAGGCACAGATTAAGGGACCCTCAATGGCATCCCATGTTGCACATGGATCTGAGGCAGACCTCTCTTTATATCTTTGCTAAATGAAAACACTCAGAGGTACCCAAGAATTTTTGATCATTTGCACTATTTTATTGAAATATAACCCAAAATTATGGAACTTGTTTAAGTAAAGATTCACCTTTGTTGAGGCAAATAAAAGGTTCAGAAAACAGACCTCAAGACTCTGGTTTTCATTTCAGCATGATGCTGTGTAGCTGCATGTCCACTGCAACTGCTGAACAAGTAAATGCCCTCCTTCAGAGGAATACACAAGTGGAATACCACTAGAAAGGAGGGAAAAAAAGCCCAATTTTGTGATATGACCTAGTCCCGAAGATGGGGTAACTGATGTTCTTGTTGTAGATCCCTTTGGGTGGATTAGAGAGAAATGACACTATAGGTATTTGTGGCAGGTGTATTTTAGAACAATTTGGTTAAAATGGAAAGGAGGTATGTATCCAGTTTTTGTTATTATCAATAGAAATAGAACAACATAAAAGTATAAAAAAGTGTACAAGAAAAAGAAAGAGAGAAAGAAAGGATAAGAGTAGATAGTGAAGAGGAAAGAAATCACCACCCGTGGATCCACCAATGAGACCTGCTTGTTACAAATTAGATGTCCATGGTCACAGTCTTGATCTGTCTGGCATGGGGGAAGCCCGCAAAACACAAAGTTCAATGGGCTAATAAATGTTCAGGTTCAGGTGGGGATGCCCAAGTACCTCCCCTGGGGGGCAGGGGCTGGTTTACACTGTCTGATGTAACACTGTGGATCATGTCTGGTGGAAGACCCCAGAAATGAGTCTGAGGGTCTTTGGATGTGTTTGATGGTTTATGGCCCCTTCTAATATTATGATCAGTGTTTTGCCTTGCTTCTCATACTGTGCCTTATCAGAGGGAATTGGCATAAAGGAAGCCATCACGTCTCCTCAGAAGGGTCTGCTTCTTATTGGCTTTTTCCCTTATCTGGCCAGAAAACAGATTGTTTAAGACATCATGCAGAGGTTCTCAGGGACACGCACAATAAGTCACAGGGAGCTACAGGTTTATCTAAACAAAGGTCAGTTTGTTGTGGTCATCCTGCAGTGGTGGGTGCTCACAACCTCTGTCATGCGGGTCAGAGGTTTTGCCACCACAAAGGGTCAGAGGTTTTGCCACCACAAATCCAAAACTCTCCTCCCCTTTGGTTGGGGGTGCAGCAAAGCACCCATTGCTTTTGTAAATGGCTGATTGTTTGAGTCAATAACCATTAACATTTCAGCCTCTCACACGTTGGAGAACTAAAACCTGCTGGAACTGAAAGGTAATTACGAGAAAGCAGATGAAGGAACATTAATAAGTGGGAGAAATACTTTAATTTTTTTCAATATTTAAGATCCAAAATTAAATACCTAATATAGTTACCTCAAACTGTTAAATAAAGATATTTTAAGATATGGTTTCTAATTCCAGCTAGGATATTTTATTAGCTAACCAATGCATTACAGTTTTCAGTATATCTAGCTTCAAATAAATCTAATCTAAAGTAAAAAAAAAAAATAAGCATTTTGGATACTTCTAAGCATGTGAGGCAAGGGATTTGATTAAAAACATTTAAGAAACAAAATTAATGTGACATTTGTTCACTATTATGATGCAATAAGCTGAAAACCAGAAATGTACTACAAATAACCAGGGAGGCAATTACAGAGAGGAAAATAAAGAGAAACAGTTTAAATATTTCTAAGTTTTCATCCACAGCAATTTTTTTTAATAAATTTAAAAAAAAATCCAGTTATTGACAATACATCTTTCAGAAACCATTTTTGTTTTGGAAAATGGAAAAATTACCTATAGGCATATTTAATTTCCTTGTAAAATCGGGCAGCTTCTCTTTTTAAGAAAGACATTTCCTTCTCCTATACGGACTAAATAATGATAATACTACTGGAAAATGCTACTAGTAATTCATTGTCCAAGAGGGAAATCTCCATTATTTGTTCTTACTTACCTAACTTCTATCATGTATAAAATTATATAATAAGAATACATCTATTTTCTATATACATATATATATATATATAAATATATAGGAAAATGGTCCAGGGAGAAACTAGTCCACTGTGAGTATGGAAAGTACTACAAGCAGTTAAAAATAAAATCCCTTTTTTCTAAGATCTTTGGGGAGCTGTTTAGTCTGGGGTTTCTGTTGCTACGAGATAAACATTTGCACTTTGCTGTTGATCTTGGTTATTTTCCCAGCAGATGTAATACTTCTAAGAAATGGAAATACTTTAACAAAGTATACCAATGTTGTTATCTCTCTCATCACCATTTAGAAATTTTCTTGAAACAACCAAGAATACTATTGTGTCAGCTAACCAGCATCCATAAGTTAAGCACTATAAAACTCTGGAATGTTATGCTGGCACTGTTTAAGAATTTTCTGCAAACTTGCTTCTAGCACCTTTTTATGTGTGCTCTTAGATTAATTTTTCTCCAAAAAGAAAAACAAAACTTCACAGGTAAAAGCAATTCCTGAGGTCTATCTTCTTAGCTGAATAAGTGCATGGCAAGATCCAATAGCTTAATTTTCATATTTACTTTGGGTCCTTTTAACAAGGCATTTTAATAGTTTTTATTAAAGCTTAAAGACAGAAGTGAATTTTCCCTATGCTATTGTATTAGCTGATTACAGTGGTCACTTGTGACCTTCATTATTAACTTTTTATTCCATGTCTTTATACTGTTTTCCTTTCATTTCTGTGACAGAGGACTTTCAGATGCAAAGGTCTTTCAAATAAATGTTGGTGTTAAGTTTTAGACTTCGGGATATAACACTAACTGGAAATGGATGTCCAGTTCAGTAACAGGCACTTACAAGACCACACCTGGAAACTGTCCAGTTTTGGACTGCCCTGTACAAGGGAGATAATGCACTGGAGTGTTTCCAGCAGAAGGCTACAAGGGTGAGGAAAACTTTGGCTTTAAGAAGAGGTGAATTAATTGCTGTCTACACCTAGCTTGAAGGGAGACATGGTGAGTTTACCTTAAGTAATGGCCAGACGCCCACCCAGCCATAGTCTCTCTCCCCCTTTTCAACACATCAGGAGAAAAGAGAATGAAAAAGCTCATGGGTTGAGATAAAGACAGGGTCATCTCTTACCAGTTACCATAAAGGAGAGAAAAGTAAATGAAATAATTGCCAAATAAAAGACATATGAGGAGTGTAAAACAAAAGCAAAAGTTCTCACATCACCTTTTCCTGCTCCCATTCCACTCTTTTTTCCCAGGTTTACTTCCACTTCTTTGTCTGTCACTCCTCTACCTCTTCCCCTCTGTTGTGAATGAGTGGTTTAGGTTAGTTACTTCAGGCACCACCCTCAAAGGTATTAGCAAAACCAGGTTTAATACAAATGGACCAGTACACCCTCCAAGCAGAGCAGGGGGATGGGGAATGGGGGGCTGTGGTCAGTCCATAACAGCTCCTCTCTGCTGCTCCTCCCTCCTCACACTCTACACTGGTTCCAGCCTGGGGCATTTCTGCAAGCTGAAGTCCTTCAAGATAAGCTTACTCCAGCATGGGCTCTCCATGGGCTGCAGATTCCCTCAGGGTATGTCCACCTGCCCCACCTGGGTGTCTCCTGAGGCCAAAGAGAGGTCCCCTGCTGGGGGGCTGTAGACCCTCCTGACCTTATCCTTCTCTCTCTCCTTGCTCAGCCCTGGCTGCTGGGCAGCGTTTTGCCCTCCCTTGGCCAGGCTTTTTCCGGGGCTCTTGCCCGCCCGCCCGTGGCTGAGGGGCTCAGCCGTGCCCTGCGCTGGGGCCGCTGGCAATGCCTTGTGAGCAAACCCATCTCTGAATTCTTCATCCCTTAAAGCCCTGTCCCCAAGGCACTGCACAACAGGAGGTAGCTGGAGCACAGATTGGACTGATAGACCCCTGGATGTCTTGCAAACAAACAAGTTTCTGGTCAATGTATTTATTTACAAGTTGTACAGACCAATTTTAAATGCCTTCTTGAGGCAGTTAATAATGCTGGAAATTATTATATGAAATGAATCACCGGATGGTGAAGTGCCCCACTTCACCACACTTCTAACCTCTGCAAACTCAGAGTTTTTAACTTCAGCTCCTGAGGTATGGTAACAATGTCAAATGCCATTGAGGTTTCTAAAGAGCCCAAAATTATTGTTTGGAGATGCAAATCTTACGCTGAAGTATCAGTAGGAAACATATGTGATAGATTCTACGTCAATAAGCTTATTTTTGTGTAAAATGGAATATAATAAAATAATACTAAATGCATTACTGGTTTCAAGATCAGTGGCATTTCAAGAAACTCAAAGGCTTACCAGCCCTGTAGGAGAGAGCTTTGCCTTCTTCCTAATCCAGATATATTTGAGATTCCTTATGAACTTTTGACTCAAACTACTTCAGCACAACTTTTCATTTTCCCAGCAGCTTGAGGGTAATGCCCATTAATTTGTTCTATGGCCTCAAACATAGCCTCCCTGCTGACACACATCTTTCCATATGAATGTTTCATTTAGGCATTTCTTTCTAAACTAAGAGCTGCTGTGTTGATTTCTGGAAAAACTGTGCGGAGACAAATACAGTACCTTTCTCTCTTCATGGTAAAAGAAAACCCTTTATAATTAAGAAGTCTTATATTTTATATTTTATTTGTAAATTGCAAAATAAAAATAAATACAAAAACCCAAAAGCAAACAAACAAACTAAAAAACGCCCACACTTCACAAGCACTTCCCACCAAAAATTAAACTGAAATTCCAAAAAACGCATTTTAAGGGGTTAGATGGTTAGATAAGGTAGCTGGTAGCTAGGCAAGATAACATGGCAACTGTGATTATGCCACAGAAAGGAAGCCTTAAAATAAAGCAAAGTTTCTCAAAATTATAGCAGAAAAACAAGAGACTAAAAGTGTCATGTCACAATCTAATCTGTTTAGCCCTCAAACCTTAATAGAAATCAGATTTTACATCACACAATGTGTTCCACATGTAAAAGGAAAAGGAAAAATAAAAAAATATCTAGCTCATAAATGCATTGTGGAAATAAGAAGACTAAACTATACAAATCTCAATGGTTCTGACAATGTAGGCTGTATTTAGCTTCTGACCACTGCTTACAATTAAGATGCAAGTTGAAGTTGCAAAGGTAATCAAATTAGAAAAATGGGAGTTAATTAAGTTCTGGCAATGAGAATCCCAAATTTTCTCATGATAAGCCAGGCAAGGCTTCACTTAATCAAATGTCACAGTGACATTGGTAATATTGATCTTGTTGCCCAATTGCCTTATGGAGTGTTAGTTGTAAAGGAGAAAAGTTAAAGGATCAAACCCGCTGAATATGTAAAGAGAGAAATTACCTGAATATTGAGGGAACTTATGCACGTCAGGTTCTAATAATTAAATATTCTAGTGACATTTTACTTTTAGAGAATTGCAAAGTCTGATTTCTATCTTCCTAAGTGTTATAGGTCCTCATCCTCTCCAAAAGGTATTAAATGCCTTAATTGGCAAGTTAGTTTTTCTGATGTCAGCATAAAGATATTACCTTCCATTGTATCCATCTCAATATTTGCCTCATTATTTCCTTCTTATTCTGGCTTTTTCATTCCCATTCCTTTCAAATCACAGCCCTTCCTCATCTCAACCAGTGAAAACAGTAAAATCCTGTCAAATATTTTGCAGCCTTTTTCTACCTTACATCTAAGTTTCCACAGTTTTGGGAAAAAAAACACACTTCCTCTTGGCTCATCTCATAGACACTTTCAATTCTCTCTTGCTCCATTTCTGTTCCATCTGATTAGGCCGCTCTTGGTTTCAGGCTGTGTTTCCCCCTTAACAGCCCAGGAAGTTCTGTTCTCAGTAGTCTGACTCCTTTCCCTCAGGAGCTGAAGTTAAAAATATTTGCAAACTGCAGGGTTCTTTTCTACTTTTATGGTAATGATTTTCCAGGTACAATATTTCAGATTTTTTCCTCATTTCAAGGTCCTTTAATTAAATTAATGGCATTTTTATGACAAAATTTCTGAAACTATTAGGTACTTTCTCTGTAGCAGGCAATATATGTTCAGACAATTCCCACACTTCTACCTATTTTGTGTAGAATTTTCATATTTATCCAGTGTTGAATGCCAATATACAATGCACCTACCTGAAATATTTTTCTCCAAAATTACCTATGGGCCCACTTGTAGTTCTGCTTATACATTACCTTGGCCAAAATACTCATTAATGTTTTTATTTTTTAAGACAGATGAGATGAATACACATCATTTAACTAAAAAAAAAAAAAATTACTTTTTAGTTCGCTTGTACTCATAGGTCCTGGTAAGGAACAAAAAGCCTTTCAGTTGAATTTTGAAATTAATTTAAAGTGACAAAGAGAAAATTATTAGGCAGCAAGAAATGTAAAACAGTGGGCTCTTTTGCTAATGGTGCAGTGCAAGAGACCACTGCTGAGTGAATCTCTGTACACCCTTCTGGAGGAGGTGGCTCACAATTGCATTAAATAATCAAGTGCTTTGTAATTAAGTTAATATGAAATATTCTAACAGAACCTAGTATGGCAGCAACCCACTGAGTTAGTAATGGCTTCTAAAAATTCTACTTCAACAACTTCTACTGACAGTATATATTAGAACTCTTAATGAATCTTAATGAATTAGGTGTGTTTGCCTACTATTATGAAAAAAAGTTCTGCGATGATACTTAGGTAATTTTTGAAGAAATTTAAAGAAAGAAATTCCTCACATCTTTGAACAAATAAAACTACTTTTTTTTTTTTTTTTGCAATAGACCTAATGCACAGACCAGAAAGTTACAAAAATCTAGAAGTTACAGATCTAAGGAAACACAATTTATTTCATGCAAGCAAACAAAGACTATTTTGTTTGTTTTTAGAGTATTCATCATTACTTTGATCAGATATTAGGTCTAATTCTTTCCCTTTCCATCATAAATTAATAAAGATTACAATTTATTTTTTAAAAAAATGAAGCAATAACTATTTTATAAGATGCTATAAATGAACAAAATATTTCCTTAATCTATTTTACTATATATATGCTTCTGTATGTTTTTCAAAATATATCCTAGGTATATGCAACTGTGCACAAACAGAATACTTGGAATTGGTCATTGGCACTTTGAAAGCGTGTTGAGTCTATAGTGCCTTGCTGCGATGGTGAAAGTGGGTTATTTCTGAATTGTGAGAAATTGCTATAGTATTGCAAAATAAATTTTTTAAACTTACTATCTGAAAAGCCAGAAGCTGTCTGCTAAAATATTTGCTTGTGACCCATGAAGACATATCCACAGATTCAGTTAATGAGTTAATGTGGGTGTTTTTGAAGAATGGATGAGTTAAGGCCTGAGATGGACCTTAACATAAGCAATGTAGCCAGTCACTTGGGGGAACAAAATAACCTTACCTGGGTGCTTACTTTGCTCAGGCTGCATCCCTGGATACCCATAAGGCTTCCAATCTTGTTTCTGCTAAAGGATGAGCCTGTCTACTCATGGTCAGTCACAAGCAGAGGTGATTCTTTCTAACATTAGTACTTTTCATGTCCATCCTACCAGCAGTAACAGAAACAGGAATTCCTATCCCTCTCCATTACTCTCTGTGATTTCTTGTGAATAAGATAGTAAGATGCTGGCATAACACCTTTGAGCAATGATGTTCAATTTTGGCCACAGTGTCAAGCAGTCTTCATTTACCCCCTCTCTGCAGCACTCATCTCTCATTTTGTGCAGAGACTGACTCAAAGAGAACATTAAACCTTTGCCTCTTAATTTTGCTTTCATTTTTATAATTGCCTGTCATAATCACTACCATAACAGCTACTATTCCTTCCAATAGTAACAGAGAAAAAAAAACAAGAAGAGGAAAATTTGTTCTAGATGAGGTTTCTGAATTTCAAGCAAATAATACTAGTTTCACATCGTGGAGGCAATCCTTTGTAGGGCAAGCTTATGTTCTGATTATAAAGAATTTTGTGGTATCAGAAAGGTCTTTCTAAGGACTGCCTTCAACAGAAATGTTTACCGTTTATCACTGAAAGGGAGTTTACTAATAGCACTGTGACAGTGCAATAAATATTTTGCTCTGCATGTGACTAAGACAATTCAAGACTAACATGCCATAATTTAGCCAGATCCCTAAACTCATTTTTTTTCTTACTATCTGCATTTTTCTGTTCCATATAAAAAAAAAAAAAAAAATCATTAAATTATTTTTGTAGTTTCCAGGTGGGGAGTGAAATCCTGCTTAGCAAGAGAAACTGCCCTTTGGAATAGATATGAGTGTTTGTAAAGGAGAAGACCTTGGAAACAAAAATCAACGTAAGCAAAGCTAAATTTTTAAAGACGTTTTTCAAATAAAATGCACTCATGCATTTATAAGGAAGATAACAATTATTTCAAATTAGCCACAAAGAATATATACAAAAATATCTTCTGCAATGGATTATAATAGGAGGCAATACAGAAAACTTTTTTTAGGAAACACATCACTTTCTAGTTTATTTATGATGTTGCTGTAGGCTTTTCGAATTTCTTTTCAATTCAAATCTTTAACTTGTGAACAAGAGACTATTATACACTTTTCCATTTAATTGCCAAAGCTTTTCAAAATCTTATTCTTTTTTCCTGGTTGTTGTTCCATCACAGTGATCCACAACACATGGTGTTCTAACATCACCAACTTTACCTTTTGCTTGCCCACTTTTATGCAGAAATATGCAAATGTTTTAATCCATCTGCTTGTGACCTCTCCAATTCAGGTGAGGGAAAATATCATTCCTTTCCTTCAACTCCCTCAGCAATAGCAGCCACTGAATTCACTTGCAGTTCTACTCTCCCTGTAGGTCATGTGGAGCTAGTCCTTGGCTGTGAATTTTTTTGTGTAAAGCATCTTCACATGAATGTTCAGAGTCTGTGTTGGAAGCACACCACAAAAGTACCTCTTAAATTTCCTTTCTAGCTATACTCAGATGTAAATGAATATCTAACTCTTATGCATGTAAAGAATATTGCCCTTCTTATATTTAAGGAACACTTAAATATTGCAATGGATAAAAACATTTTCTTCTAAACATCTCTAAATCTTAGCACATATAGGGCACATTTATTCTGTGTAATACATACTGTAGAAAGTTCATATCAAAGTAGTTGTGTCCAACCAGATGGGGATGAAACATGCTCAAGTACACTAGTTACCTGACACCTTTTCCATAGGGAATTAGAGCACAGGAGCACAATCTTTGAAGACTACAAATAACTAGTCAAGAATTTGTGTGCAAGATCAAGAGGTCAATACACCTATGAGTAAATGTCTAATGTCTTCTGCCAAGAAATGAAAAGTGTTCTGGGAAGTGTTTTACCATTGCTTGCTCTTGCAGATTAAAGAAAACCCCACAGGTCTCTACTCGACATTTTCAAGGTATATCCTTTGATTTTAACTTAACTTCAATGAACTTCAGCTCATCATAACTTTCTTATGCTGATATATTTATTTAAAAAATGGTGTAAAGCAAGAAGTTCAGGAAAGGTTTAGCCACTGTTGACATAATTATTTGTAAATAAAATTTTAAAAAGGAGGAGTGGTTAAAAATATTTCATAATCATACTCTTTACAAACAGAAGCTTGTAAAAACAAGTCTCCCTTCAGTGTTTTCCTACAGAAACCACACTTGCTGCTGTCAGATTTTTTATTCTGTGAAGTACTCTACACTGTTGGAAGACCTGCCATCTTTGGCTTGTAAAAGAGGTACAGAAATTTTTGGTTTTTTGTTTGTTTTATTCCTGACACTTCCTTCTCCATTGTTTTTAAAGTCATTCTACAGCAATTAGAAAAGCCCAATAAAAAACATCTGCAATTGTCATTTTGTCTCAAGTTACATTGCATGTTTTCAGAGTCCTTTGCTACAGGGATAAATGTCCCTGATATATATAATAAAAGTGATCCAAGACAAAGGAGTTGGGAGAGATTTGCATGTTACTTTTTTCAGTCAATAGATTAAAAATCCTCAGTGGTTCCATTTTCCATGCATTAGCATTTTATGTTTGAGACTTTTTTTCCTCTAGAGGTATACCAGTTCTCATGTGCAACAATTTAAGTTTTCACTTGAGACTTTTACCACACCAGTAATTTCAGCCCCTATATCTGAGTCATTTTTTGCACACAGTTGTAAGTTAATGCAGTAATGTCTTGCCATGTTCACAAAAAGCCTAAAATCATAGCTGTCAGTCTTGTGAAATAGTACAGAAATGTCATTAATATACTCTTTTATACTTGTCTATTACATATTGAACAGTATGAAAAAGGAGAGAGGGTCACTAATTTGTTTTTTCAGCCAGACTGCTGACTACTAGAATCTATCATACACATTGACAAAAATGTCTTTTTCTGGAGGTGAAATTTTTGTTTATTTGTTTGTTTGTTTGGGGAGGGCATCTTTCTGAAATAAGTGAGCATTTGAATACTTGGAAGACAATAAAAATTTCTAATATGAACTTGTTGGTTAGGTCTTATGAAGACATTTAACCAGGATAAAAATAACACTAGTAGGAATTAGAGTGCATAGCTACTTTGTTTTTAATGGCTAGTAGTAGGAGGCAGATGCCCTAATTTTCAGACTGGTAATATGAAGTGAGTTCATATTTACCTTTCCAGGCTGCTGAGAGATGCACTTTAGTGAGAACTGATCTTACTGAAACATAAGGCAGGATATGTACTATAATGTAACATTTTTTGTGAGAGTGATCCACTCAAGATACACATTAACTTCATAAAGACTCAAATTCTGGATTAAGAAATAATCGAAGTAATATTTGAGGTTTAGTCTAGTTTACATTTCATTTCTCCATTTCATAGTATTTTTATCATTTGACTTGTCAGGGTACTCTTAAATCATCCAGAATAGCCAGGATTTCCTTGGAAACGTGTGAGCATAGAACATTTGCAACTGTGCCCTGAGAGAAAGTTGTTGAAGAGTCAGCTTTCTGTTGGCCATCAAACATAGTAGATTTTGATAACTTGGGCAGAGATACAGAAGCATGAGAAAGCTCCTATTAAATATTTTCTTCATCTAACTTGGATCATAACATAGATCTGAGTAAATTATGTGACTATTCTATATCTTCCAGTAATATAAATTTTTATAGTATAAATATTGTAATAAAATAAGAGAGATATGATTCTGAATAGATATTAATTATTACTGGTCTTGCTAAAAAAAAAGAAATACAAAGTTAACAAGTAGATCTATATCAAGCCTTACAAAATTATTAAATCTTGAGTAGGAGTTAATACTTTTTCTTGATTGCATACACAAGTAAAACCTTGAAATGTGACTTAACAAGATTCTTGATTTGCATTTCCACTACACACATACTTGTACATATATCAGAGTATTTATCTAATACATTAATACCTGTATTTCGTATGACAGAATAGATTTTGATGCTGTCTGATACATGGAGGAGAAAAAACTTAAGAGTCATAATTTGAAATATGAATACAAATTTGCTCCAACTTTCTCTCCTCTGTACTCTGTGGACTTAAAATGTTTACGAGAAAATGGTCCTTACCCTCATAAAACCTCTTTGTGTTCCAAAGCAGTCACTTAAAAAGTTCAAAGTGTAAAGATCAGTTAATATTAATAGAGAAATATTTAATTTGGTTTCCATACCAAGAGACTATCACAGCCTGCAAAACAAAGCCTTCACCAGCTAGAAATATCTGTGTTAACATTATCTAAATTCAGTTAAATTTCTTAGAAACTGGCAAACTGTGGGACAGTTTTTAAGTGACATGATCAAATTTTCTACATAAAATCTACTTTCAGTGGATAGATAACATACTGAACAGAAACAAGAAATTAAATTTGAATTATATCCTTCCTCAACACTGGTCATTCAGTCCTTTCATAAATGGTAATTGTATTTTTTCAACTGAGTGTCTGCACTACTTCCTCTGCAGCAGAAACAAAAAGGAGCTGCTTCTTAAAGACAGCATTCATATGTCATCTTCTTGTCTTAGTCCCTCTGCATCCTACAGCTTCTTTGATAATAAAGGTACTTGTGCCTAACTTAGTTAAGGGTGCAATTGGAGTTGCTTTGAATTCTGAGTTCCTAACAGTGCAGCCTAAACAGTCTTTTTTATTAACATTCAAAAAACCCCAAAAATCTGGCTATCTAGGTGTTAAAGTGTTCTGCAGTAGATGAATGCATTCAGGTAACAAGGAAGAATCAAACTGATTAATAGGACCCAGATTAGTCTTGCACCGCTCAAACGACACCCTGGAGATCCATTACCATCTAGCCTGCTGTCTTTTCCCTGAAAGAAGAGGAATACCTGTTTACTTACTAGCTGCTCATAGCTTGGAAAAGACAATATGTTGCTATTGCTGAGAGGACAGATCAGTGGCTAGTATTGTCCTCCTAGAGACTAGCTGTACCTCTGAACTTCTGCAGTGTCCTGACAGTTCCTCCCTTGCACCTCTTTCCCCATTGCACAGAGGAGAGGCGTGTAGGTTGCTCCTAATGCCAAGAAAAGGAAGATGTTAAGTGCTCCTGCCAGATGAGTAGATGAAAAGTGAAGGGAAAAACAATGGGAACACAAATCCAGCCCCTGAAATTGCCAATTTTGTACTGTGCCAATGTGTGACTGTGTAGGTCTTATAAAAATGAGAGAGATTAGCACACAATAACAAAAACACACAAGCAAGAATCATTTTCATGGATGTGAAGGAAGAGAGGTCACCCTTATATCTAAAGCAACGGAATATAAACCAACACAATCAAACAAAAATAAAAATTAGTACAATGGTCCAAAAACTTCCTTAAAGGTGCTTAATGTTTGCTTTTCAACTTAGAGTACAATTTATTACTAAATATATACATTAATTTTGGAGATTTAAGAACTTCCACTCTGCACTGGATATTGCAAAACTCTGCAAATTCAAAGAAAAATATAAAGAATCATGTGATTCACACAGATCACATCTTCAGGGGTTTTTTTTCATTGTAATTCCTTTATTTCTAGCTCATTTTCCACTGTAAATAGCTGGTGTAGTCTTTCATTAACATAATTCTGGAGGATCCTCTGTTTCCTTTATCATGCACCACATCTCCAGCTGTAAAAACTAATTGAATTCCTCAGCAGACATTTATATTTTCAGCATTTTATCTTATTTAAGCTTTAAGAATTCACAGAAGAACACTTTTCTCTCAAAAAAAATGTTTTTAAATATCAAGGATGTGTATCCATTAATATTAATCTATTTTTACTTTCAGTTTCTTTATGAAAACAGTACGAAAAATATTTGTGAGGGTAATCAAGTCATGTGGTCTGACATAAAACATATATTCCATGCAATCCTCTACAGGGGGAGGTGAGAGGTTCATATATTTGCAATAAAAAGAAAGGCAAAGGTGGTAGAACGGTGATAACTTGCTGTGTTAGAGTCTGTTCAGTTTACACATAGTCACAGGATCAGATCTCCCCTGTCAGAAAGTGGAATGGACCTTTCATGTTCAGAGAAAGGGAATAACCACTGAGCTAGCTGATATAAATGCAAACACCAAACTGTCCTGCCATAAATTTTCAGCTTGAAGGATGCCACTAGCACATCCTAAATTTATAAAGTTTTGGAGGTGGGAGAAAATGAAGGAAACCCCAACATACAGTGAATCCAAAAAAAAAGTACTTCAAAAGTAAAATTGCTATGTATATTGTGTTGCTCACACACTATCATTACTTGGTTGCTTACTGTGAAAATAACGTCACAGTGCAATAGTTGAATGCTTTACTCTACAAAGTCTCAAAGCTGAATAGAGGTAGGCATTTTAGATTAAAAATTTAGCTAAGAATGATGTGCTTGATTTTTATTTTATGCTGAAATATCAATGCATAAATGTTGCAATAAATATCTGGGATAGGTAAAGTCTTCCTGTGTGTTTAAGAGACATCTGAGTGATTAAATAATATCGTGCCTCAGATAAAAGACTGTTATATTGCAGAATTGTATAGAATATTTTCTAGCAAATAATGAATATACATGTTTTTCCTTTCATATAAAAAACAGTCTTGCTCAGTAACCTGCAAAATATGTCTTACAATAATTGTTCATCTACAGAGTATCATTAGTACTAAATAAATAGACCTCAAACATTGATATGATTAGCTTCAAGTGACCTCTTAAATCAAGAAGCCAAATTTGGTTTGTTTTTCCCTTCTGTATTGATAAATTCTGTAAAAGTGTTAGGCAGTTCCAGTTATCTTTATCAACTACACAACTCAGTACATAAACTGCTGCAATAAGAATAGTTCAAAACAGCTTCGAAGCAAAAAGCAGTAGCTGAAATTAGACTTCAGAATTCTTTTCTACCTTATAATATATTCTGTGTAGAAAGAATTTGGTTTAGGCTGATTGAATGTTCCATTACTAATTCACACCACATTTATTTTTTGCAACTGAGTCTGCAGAAGTGCTACTTACTGTTGAATGCAAAATGGTGTTATAGGCTTTAAGAAATTTGTATTAGAATATAATATCACAAATATCCAAATAGTTCACTTTTAGATTTAAAAACTACTTTTGTTTCATGTAAATGTTCTGCTCTGTCCAGAAAGAAAGAAAGAAAGGAAAAGAAAAAATAAACTTGAATCTTGATTATATTTTAGTGAAAATAAATTTTTAAGACATTGATAATGAATGCAAAAAACTCATAGAATCATAGAATGTCCTGAGTTGGAAGGGACCCACAAGAATCATTGAAGTCCAACTCCTGGCCTTGCACAGGACACCCCAAGAATCACACCATGTGCCTGAGAGCATTGTCCAAACACTTCTTGAACTCTGTCAGGCTTGGTGTGCTATGACCACTTCCCTGGGGAGCCAGTTCCAGTGCCCAAACACCCTCTGGATGAAGAATCTTTTTCTAATATCCAACCTAAACCTCCCCTGACACTTCTGGCCACTCCTTTGCGTCCTGTCACTGGTCACCAGGGAGAAGAGTGATACCACTGGAAACCTTTCCAGTTTTGGACACAGTGCTCCTCATCAGTCCAAGGAAATTCATAGAAAAATCAGTCCCATTACCCATGTACAATAGCTTCAAACATCAAGCAACTACCACAAATCCAGTGATTACTGTGCCCTGGAAGAATACTTGGAGGATGCAAAGAAAATACAAGATACTCCTGTATTTTCTGGGGGATCAATGTTTAAAATAGAGAAAACTATACATTGTAGTCTCATAGCTCTGACCAAAAGATGACATCTTAAGGGACTCAAAGATTTAGTTGTTAGTTACCATTTCTCAGGACATATCAAAGCCTTTTCACATAATAGATGCTAGTTAGTCAACCCTCAGGGAAAAAATGTCTTCTTGTCACATCATAGTGCTAGTAGTAACACTAAATTAGATGATAGCTATGCAACAGGTAAGTGCAATGTAGCCCAACAGAAGTATACTGTATACTATAGGAATAAGGCAGACCTTGATTTTCCTAAAAAAGATCATGTGTCAATTGAAATTACTCACATTTTAGATGACTGTGTGAAAGAAAGCAAATTTGAGAACAGTATGATCAGAAAGTACAATCAGACTAGTAAAAACCCACTTCTGACATATCAGGTAGGTAGACATAAAACATTGGTATTCAGAGAATTGGTAGTTTATATTTTTGCAAAAGCTGGAGATAATTTCAGTAAAAAATATTCAAAATATTTTTCCATTGAAAACATTCCTACTTTTAAAGTTTCTTAACCTCAAGAAGCTAAAATCCTTTTCCTTGCTAAATTACATAAAAATTCATTCTGTTGTAGCTATTTTTCCATGTCATTGTTGAGTGTCATGTATTTTCTTACCTACCTACTTACCGTATGTGAGCTGTAGAACTAGACCAGTGTGTTGTATAAAGAAAATAAAGGTCACTCTGAATGAGAGTGCACAGATGCTACTATGGGTTCACATAAATAACTTGTAGTCAGTGGTAAGTCACCTTAGTAAATAAAATGAGATTCATTCTTCTATGCTTACCTTTTATTTCTGAAGCTGACAATAGAAAATTAGCTACTTTCAAAACTTGTTTTATGTCATATGAAGATTTCTGTTATGTTAATTTACCAAGGAAGATACTTAGAGAAAATATAGAGGTGGAATAAACTAGGCCTGTGGAAGCAATTGTTCTGCTAAAAGGATAACAGGGGTAAAGAACCAGAGGTTATCATGTTAATCTGTATTATACTGAAAATAATTCTGTAAAGAAATCTAAGATACTCAGTGTATATTATTTTTCAGGGGAGGTACAATTGCTATTATTATCCTCATCCATTTCTTTTAGGTTATGTTATATAATTTGATTTCTTCTCTTCCAATTAAGGATGTAATATATGTACTGTATATTAAATACATGCCCTGTAACACAAGAGGAGAAAGAAGGAAAATAATGCCAAATATAAAATCAAAATATTTTTCACAAGGACATACTCTTCACTGTAAGTAAACAACACATTACTAAACTTGTCTAAATCAGATTTGAGATATATCATATAGTAGTTCTAAAGCACAGGAAAGAATGTCACTACCACCTGTGTCAGACTAGAAGACCCTACTATTCACTTCAGTACTTTATGAAAGCAGGTAATGCAACATGTGATAACAAAATGTTTCTGTTTCTTTCTCCAAAGCTCACTCCTACGTAAAGGTTTGAAGAAAAGTCAGTAAAAGTATCAATGTGTTGATAAACCTAGATGATGTTTTGTGGTTTTGCTTGTTGTTTCTATGGCCGTTTATCTTTCCTTTTATTTGTTGGAAAGTAGGTACTTGTACAGACTAATTAATCAGAAGAGTTAATGGTCATATTGATATATAAGTCAGTTTTGTTAGGAAGGACAATAATAGAATGAAGAATTGAATAGGAATTGAAAAACAACAACAACAAAAAGAAACGAAATTGACATATAACATTAAAATACTTCCTGTTATTAGATGCTCACATATAGAAATTAATGTATTTTAATAATACTTTCACATTACAGGTTTTCTTTCACTGAGTTAAAATTATCTAAGCAGGACTAGCCAAGTAAAGTTCAAACTTTAATTGTGTAGTGAGTTTTACAACAACTTCAGGTTTCTGCATGAAACCTGCCAGGCTCCCAGGAATTTTACAAGCAGCAAAATTTTGTTTCCTTAAAAAACACCCAAATAAAAGTAGAATCAAAATTATCATGTTTTTAAATTCTCTCCTTTGGTATCCCAGTAGTTTGTCCATATGCCTCCTTCTATTATATTTCATCCTCAAAAAAATGATGATTATAAATATGATTTAAATAATACATATAAATTTTAAGTACTGAACAGTAGATAAAACAAATGTTGATCTTCCCATGAAAATTTGCATCCTTAAGAGCTGCTACCTAGGAAAACAAATTTTCAATTAAATCAAAGGATTTCACAATATTCTACTCTATCCAGAACAATGGAAAGGGCTTTCATAGGAGACAGCCATTTACTCAGCTCAATTTATCACTTAAGAAATGATTCCTAACACAATCCACACTCAAATTATTGCTTGATGAATCACATCATGCCTTAGCCATGCTGGCAGAAAGCCCTTCCCAGAAGAAGAGTACATTTCTTCACCTCATATCCCGTTATCACATCGTACCCTTTACATTGTGAAGGATAAGAATGTCAGCCTGGATAAGGCAAAGGAGAGAGATATGGTTTCTCACAGACAGATAATGTAGGCAGTTGTTTATGTGCTCCTCTGAAGAGAAACAATGTAGATAATGTTTTCAAGGGAGTCATCAGAATTGTAATGTGCACAGTCTCTCCAAAGATACACAGCTCATTATCAGATTTTTCATATTTCCTTACATGTCCCCTGGGGTGCATGTACATGGTGGTGAGAGAAGTTCAGTAAGACACTGTGATAACAAAACAAAGATCAAAAAAATTACCTTCAGAGTCCTACTTTGCCTTTGAACCTAAGAGAAACACATACCTTGCCTTGATGAGGCATAAATAATTCTGCACTTGTGTAACAACAACCCCATGCAATGCTGAAGGCTTGAGAAAGAGTAGCTGGAAAGCTCTGTGGTGGAAAGGGACCTGAAGGTGCTTGTCAACAGCCAGCTGAACATGAATGAGTGTGTGCCCAGGAGGCCAAGAAGGCCAGTGAAATCCTGTCCTGTATCAGCAACAGTGTGACCAGCAGGACCAGGGCACTGATTGCCCCCCTGTACTCGGCAGTGGTGAGGCTGCCCTTCAAGTCCTGTGTCCAGTTCTGGGCCCTCACTACAAGAAAGTCATTGAAGTGCTGGAATGTGTCCAGAGAAGGGCAATGGTTCATGATTGCTGTTCAAGATTTCTATTTTTGATGGAGAGTATGTGCTTTCTTTGCTCATAGTTTTATATTCTGTCTTGTTAAAATAATTTGGTTAGCAGAGGGTGAGACAACTGCCTTGCTTCTGCTAATCCTCCTTGCAGCTCAGTCAGACACTTCCACAAGAATCCTGGTCACCTTGAAGACCTTTTTACGGTGTAGGGTGCCATTATATCAGATCATAAGTACAGACTGAGCGTAGCCAACCTACATTGTTTGGTTTTTATCAAACCTACTGTCTTTCTGAGGAAATTTATTGTATATTTTCTTCAGAACTCAATAACTATTAATATATAATTTGTACTATGGAAAAGACTTCGTTTTCCTTTCCCCCTTCCCACCCCCAAGTCCACATTTCAAAATTATCTTCCAAGAGGGCATCAATATGTTACACTGTTTGCCACCAGAGCACTTTCCCTCAAGTGTCTGTATTCTTGGAAATAAAACTGCCTAACCTGATAAAACATGACAAAAAACAAATCATCAAACATTGCAATTCAGTAAAGTCTTTGTGCTTTAAACATTTATTAGTTTTGTGACTTGTCTTAAAAGTTCTTTTTAAGGAAGAATTCAGATTTTGCTTTTGTAAAAAAAGGATCATTTATGAGCTAGAGAGAAAATACTATCACTGTCCTACAATTATGTATGTGACTGATAGATGCTCTCAATGAACCACGTAAATTGTACTAGTCTAAATTCCATTTTAGTGCCAATTAACAAAATGAAATTTTAGGTTTTTGTGTAATTCACTTGCCTGATCACTTACAAATCTTTATTGTATAGCTGATTTTGCTCTTCCCATTTAATCTTTTTATATGTTAGGAGATGGTACTACATTTCTGCAAAGAAAATTGTAGACATGGTACCACTTAGCATTACTTATCAAATGTTTCTTCACAACTATAATTTAAAACAGTAGAGTGTCTGTCCAAAGGGACACTAATTCTATCCCTTAAGTAAATATCTTCAGTGCAAGTTTACATGAAAAAAGCCTTGTGTTTTCTCTCCAACTTGGAATACATGCAAAAAAAATAAACATTTTGGAAAGGCAGTAGTTGTGTGTGGCAATGAAAATGAAACTGGATTAACACAGTTTGCTATTTCCATCAGACAATGGTGTAGATCTCACTACACCATCATGAGCCCTTTTCATTAGCAAATTTGATAGGGAAAAAATTAATTTCACTTTTTTCCTCTGCAGGAATTCATGCTTTGATGGAGTTTTTGTAACACAAGTCTATTAGCAGATTTAGCACATGAACAATGACAAAGGTGGTGAAAAATAATGTCACAGCACAGGTACTATTTAAATACACAAATTTAGTTAAAGAGAAGAAATAGTTATTTTGTATTTTAGGAAATGCATTCATCTCATATAATTGTCAGGTTTTTTACTGATAATTTCAGATCATGTTTGACCTGCTAAGACTGCCTGATTTATCTTCTCCCTGAATCAGGAAGAAATAACATTTCCTACTTATACAAACACCTTTAAAATTTATAACTTTAAAAAGCAGCATTCTAGAAGAGTCTGAAATCTGGACCAAAACAGATATTGATGTCTTTCCCAGATTTCTCAAACCATTTTCTGCACCAATTGCTCAGATTCATCAATAACTCACTTCCATTATCTCCTGCTTGGCCTTCTAAGTTGAACCACAGATGAACCATATATACCTTTCCATGGAAACTATTATACTAAATCTCTTCATGCACCTGTTTCCTAGCTACTGATCCCCTATAGCATCGTTTAGCAGAGGCACCTATGGCTTGTTTTTCTACAAAGTTGACAAATGAAAATGCTACCTGAAAACCAGCATACAACACAAGCAAAATCTAAATGTACAGGCTTAACTTTTATATTTAATTGTGTACTCAAACATATTTTCCTTTGTTTTACAATTTTACTTAAATATGACTAATCTGGTTGTGTAGAGTGTGTACTTCCTATTATCAGACTCTTTCCCTCAAAAATATGTATTAAATACTCTTTTGTGTTGGAAGGACATTATGAAGCTTTGACTACTGTTATCTTTTTTTTCTACTTATAGCAGTAAAAAAGGAAAATTATTTTGTGGGAGTTATTGTTGTTGCAATTCACACAAGAACTTCTGGACTTGAACATACACAAATATTTAGAATGAAAAATCATCGGAAGAAGTATCAGAAAACTTCAAGACATCACAAAGCAGAGTAATATAACTTATTCAATTTCTACTAGACTTCTTTTATTTTTCATGACATCTGGATGATATGTCTGTGAGGCAGATCAAACTGTACTAGACATATAATAAACACTTGGTATTTTTCCCATCATTTTACATTATTATGTGAAAAGTTTATTGAGGGCCATTAAAACAGAGATATTGGAAAAATGGATCTCTACACTCTTATTTTCCTCTCATTTTTCTTCTACAATCACCTTTCATGTCACCACGTTTGCCATTTATATTCTCTCTCTCTCCTGCTTTGTGCTCATTTTCCATTTGTTGGCCCAGCATACTCTGATCAACAGGGCTGTTGTGAAACTTCAAAATATTTGTAAAGACCGGTTGAAAGGAAAACAGATGTTCAAAACCTCATCATAAACAGACAAATTAAGACAGTGTTCAAGACTGTTTCTCTATAACATTTTCCTTTGAGGCACTTTCTATGGTTTGCAAACACCAGATCAATTATGAGGGTGAAGTATCACAAGCTCTCATACAAGCATCCACTAAAGACACAGTATATTCATGTAGAAAAAATTAATCAAAACATTTTCTTTGATGAAAACCCTGGAGAAACATATTAAAGATACGAAATGTGCATGGAAATAACATTGAACACCCAGACACATAAAGAGATTGTAGAGGAAACACTAATTATGAGAAGTTATAATATGCTTGTTTCAGTACCCTAGCCAAACTCCAATTTGAGGTTTATGCCAGTTAAATCCATTGGCTGCACAAATGAAAAACGCAACAAATAAAATTTGTTTAGAACCTGAGCTTAAAACTTTAAAGGCAAATACAAACGGATTTACTTTCTCCTCTGCTTTTGAATTGGATACTGACTTAGCTGTATATTATTGATAATAAGCCTCAGCCTTTGACAGTGGCAAATGGCAGATAATTTAAAGATGAAACACAGCCCTTCATCTCAATTTAAATAAACAGCCCAAAGCAAACAAACACGCAAAAAGGATTTTTTTTTTTTCTTTTCTTCCTGGAGTTATAATTACTAAAATTCAGATTATGCAACATTATGGTTTTATTTAAATAATAATAATAAAAAGCTCTAAATTATACTGCCCATCCACATTAGGAGACAGAATTTTTAAAGACATTCTTCAGCAGTTTTGAAAAAAGTGTAAGAATTGATAACCAATTTTTTTATTGTAGGGTGGAAGCTATCTTACACCTATGAGTCCACCTGGTCCACCTTAACTCTTTATTTACTTCCCAAGTAACTGTGATCACTTCACTGGGATGAATACTTATTTATAAGTAGAAAATGATGACTAGCTGAATGGAGGATTAGAAATTTGATACTACAAGACTATCTCTATGACTTGCTTTAAACTGAAGTTATGTGTTCCTGGGTTGTACCTAAACGCCCTCACATTTCTCTGCACTCAATTATTTTTTTCATTCCATACAGAGTTAAAATAATTCATAGCTCAAAAACAAACCCCAAAAAGTAGCTAATGAGAAATCACACACTAATTTCTGACTTTCATTGGCACCATATCCACCTTTTCCCTCAGTCCTCTTTAAAACCTGATACTCTGCTTCATCATGTTTTTACTGAGTCCTCTGTTTGAAGAAGGTAGATAAACATAGCTCACAATTCCTCCAAGTATTCCCCCAAGTTATTTACTTAAAAAGAAATTAAACCATTGGGAATCTTTGCAGGCAGTTCCAACTAGTAGTCTCTAAATAGCCCAAAATAGCAAAGATAACACCACTAAGGAGCTGCAAATTAGCTAATTAATTTTCACAAGATTTGCCTTTACCCACTCCCCACTAACCCTGCTATCTTACACATCCGATGATTTTGTTCTTGTACCATCCCAGGTTCCACGCAGCCACAGCTGTGTAGTGAGTTCTCACCCGATCATTGATCAACTTCAACATGAAGACTTGTACCGACACAGCCGACGTGGTGACGGGAGTGCAGCACAGGCAGACACTGCAGGTGAAACAAATGGTTGTGATATTATGCCTGAAAAGAATGACCAAATAATACCTAACCTACTGTAAGAGGTTAGGTGTCAGTTGCCTTATATCTCACAGCAATCTCCCAAAATTATTGCAGCAAGCTCACTCACTCCGTGAAAGCCTTATTAAATGCTACACACACACACATAAATATATAAGACTTACAGAAAAATAGTTCAATATAATATATTTAGTGAGGACAACCCAGATACATGAATCACCAGAAATAACAAGTAATTGGAGAAGGAAGAGAGGAGGAAAAAGGAAATTACATCTTAACTGCCCTCCATTTTTCACCTGTTAGACATATCTTTTCATGGCTAAAAAGTTTCAATGGACTATTTCAGTAAAATAAGGTTCTCAGAAAAATTAGAAAAAACCCAGGCAAGTATGTAGGAATCAATCTTTTATGGATTGGGACAGAGGAGCTTGCCTACCTACTTCCCTTTTGTTTATTATCTAATATCTTGAGTATGACCCTAAGGGGACAATACAGTCTAGAATTTATTAATATTCCCTCTTGCAGTTTTAAGTAAGCATTTAGATTACAAAAATGATGGAAACAGACAAAATGGTCCTTTTTTTATTTCTTAAGATAACTTAATTCTTTTTGTTTGAACTCCCACAGGAAACTGTTAACTTTAATGTGAATATAAGTAAGCCACTAATCCCTGATGGTATTTAATTTTAATCACTTCACACATCAAACATTGATATGTGAGGACAAAAAAAAATTATGTATGCATATATATAAGAATGCACGTGAGAAATCGTATATTCTTTATCTCAGTAGTAACCAAAAGTCAATCAAAAGGCTTAGTATTTATGAAATTAACTTTAATTAAAAGAAAAAGCAAAATATACCAATAAAAATCGTGGTTGCAAATCAAGTAGCACAACATTGCCTTTATCAAATGATAAGAAAAATGATTCAATCAGAATAGTAACAAGAAACAAGAAATGAGCCCAACAGTTGCCTGTACCTACACCTACCACAGCACCAGAACTTACTTCAATAATTGAGTAATCACAGAAATGATAGTAAGTGCAGCTGTATAACAGGAGTGTCATGACGGGGAAGATAGACATCTTCTATTTTAAATCCTATTAAGTTAGCCATTTTCCCTGTATGCATGCATTTAAGATAAGGAGAAACAGAAAATGTTTATAAGCTTCTTTGTTTTATTTAATATAAACTCTGCCATGAGTGAAGTTCCTTAAGTTGTGCACAGTTTCTGGGGATAGTTAGGTGCTTTAAAATGGCAGCTCTAGAAATCCTTAGGCTGAAGAGCGAGCCACTCAAAGTCGGTAAAAGGAAAACTGTACGTATAAAGCTGTATCAACTTGTCTGATGGAGATTTTCTCTGAGGCTCAAGTAACTCTATCAAGGATTTGGAAGCCTCTCCTGTAACTCCTCTTTCAAAGAGAACACTGAAGAAGGCTGTTTCCTAGCAAAACAAACTTGTGAGAAAAAGAAGCAGCTGATATTTCTGTGCTTAGCAGTTAGGATCCTCAAGCAGACATCTTTTAATTACTCTCTTAAAATGAAGCAATTCAAATCTCCATTCCTCAAAATCATCTCACTTAGTGGGTAATTAATTAAAAATTAATTAATATATGCATATGTAGGTATGTGTGCATAACATCCTGCTTTTCAGTTGTTAACATCCACTCAACATGGGTTTTTTTCTGGACAACAACTTATCCAAATTTTTTTTTAATTATTAACCTAATCATGAGATAAGAAACCAAACCAAACCAAACCAAACCAAAAAAAACCCCAAACCCAACCAACCAAAGTAAGAAAAAGAAGCATCATTCTAGTTCTCATTTAGTTCCCTTAAAAAAAAAAAAAAATCTGTAACTCACTGACAAACTAAGGTTTCCTAAGCCTTATTCTTGTCTGTTAGATCAAAAATCTCTAAAGATTTACATGAAAAATGCCTACTTCCTGGATTCTGGGTTAGCCACAAATCAGAAAAAGATCTGTCCAGTCCCAGCTGTCTTCATCAGACAAACTTGTTTTCTGAGAGCTAGAAAGTAAATTATGACATTGCTTAGTGAGACCAAAGACAATTCTGAAAGGAACTCTATAATTGTATGCATGGACTCTGGTGTCTCAGCTCTACCTAAGAATTTCATTCTGCTTAGTAAACATCAAGTGCTCAAAAGCGCAGTTTTCTTCCTCGTCTTCTGAGTCATCGTTACACAGCAACTGTGTCTTCCAGTCAGAGTATCTGAACTCAGTGCTGCCAGATAATTCTTAAATGGCAATTCCATTTTAAATACAAAAAATGTTTACTTTTCAAGATGGGTTTTATTCTGATATTCTCCTCTCTTCTAAGAATATTGAAAATATACTTGCTTTTATTTCTTTCCTCAATAAATGTTCATGCAATCTGCTTTCTTCAATAGTAGTTTTGAGTATTTCAAATCTAACATTAAAGAGGAAAAGAATAGATACACATCTTTCCTCCTTTTCTCTGATGAGTACATTCTTTTTTGTTTGGTTGGTTGGTTTTGGTTTTTTTTTTTGTTTTAAGACAATACTTTTATTGTACCCTACTGTACATTTAAAGAGTATTCTTAAGTGTAGGAGCGACTTGGACACATAAGGCTACCAGCATGGGCAAAATCATGAAAATTTTCTGAAGCTTCTCTTATTCTACTAATTTCTGAATGCTTTTCTTATCTGCATATATTTAGTCTATATATGTCCTTAAAAAAAAAAAAAAAAAGAAACTAAAGTAATAATCAGGGTAATAAATTCTGCTCCTCGGAAGATCATGTATCATGGTACTGTCAAACTAATCTTACTGTGTTTTTAAGAATGATTGTTACTTTTTGAACGATTTATATTTGGAATGGCATGGAGCCAAGACTTGTATTGCTGAAGTGTACCAAAAAAAGTAATCCTGAAAAATGAACCAAAATTCACTGTGAAACCTAGTAAACTAGCTTCCCTCTACAGATAATTCTAGTTTTATGTGTTTTACACAAAATAGCTTGTGAATTGTAGTTTAAACGTCTGCTAGCTACTGCTTGGGATAACGTGAATTCTGTACAGTAACTAGGTAGCAAAACATCTGAAATTCATGGGCATTAGACCTCTTGGATGCAGCACACAATGACTTTATCTTTAAACTATTGGCAAATCAAATGCCAATTTGATGATTCCAAACGATGATTCCAAATGATATGATGATGATATGATGATTCCAAAACAACATCAGTGAAAGGATTATAATATAATACAATATCCACGATACGAATAAAACCCCTGAGTCTTTTCTATAGCACTGTACTTTAAGCATTCATGAGTAGTTCTTCCTTTTGCTACTTGGAATCATTATTTTTTCTTTGAATCTTTTTACAAGAACTGATAGTCATTAATCAGAAACCGTCTGGTAATGATGTACCAGTAGCAACACTTCTTTCTTTGCCTCCAGCAATTCTTCAAGTATCATAATTTTTAAGGTTTATGATTCATTATACTTACATGTTTCCTATAATAAGATATTTTACCAACATCAATGAAGTCATAAGATGCACATTTTCACATTTTAGGGAGAGGGATTTAACAGAATTCTCAGACATGCTACAAATATCCTGTGCTTTTCTGCTTTACATACAAATACAGTCACTTACTATCTCTGCTACAAAATAATGACTATGAAGGGTTTTTTAGAATGGATAATACTGGCTATACAGGTCTGTAGATATAAAAACCAGAGGAAATGTTGCAGTGAACTGCCAGGCCGCGGTTTCCTCTAGAGATAATATCGTTGCTTTTCTTGGTTTGGAAATAAAACTTTGTCTATTGAAGATGCTCATAGGTCAACATAAGTCATTTTAACAGCAGTACTTTTACTACTGTTAATTGTAAGTAACTTTTAAGAAGTTACCACCCCCACCCAAAAGTTACCCAATTCCAAAATCTGCCACAAAAAATGCACAGTTGTTCAGGTATAATTTATAGTAACACTGTAAAATTACATTTTTTTAGATACAGGACCATAGGAATAACTTGAAAACATGCATTCTTTGTCAAATTAAAATTCTTAATGTAATTTAATTAAATTACTGTCAATTAATATTTGTGATATGAGAAAGATCAAAAAGTACTGAACTATTAATGTGATTCAAAGAAGGAAAAAAGAAAGAAAGAAAAATTGCATAACACTGAGTCATCCAAGATATCCTCATTAAATGAGACAGAACTTTTGCAATTGGAAGGTTAATATGCTTTTATATAATACTAAAAACAAGTATTTTCTAAAATAAGATCCTAGTCTTATCTGAATTTTTTCTCTCCTTTTTATTTCATGCTATCTGACTTCAAAAGAAGTAAAAAATGTTTCCGGTAATTAATGTATATGCTCCAATATCAAAACCAACTAGAACTCACAACAGTATGTGAGTTTTTCACTAGAATTCATATACATTGATCCAATATTCAATGTACTGTAGTGTGGCATCTCCAAAAAAATGCTCATAAAGCTCTCAGAGTCTTCCTTTGATCCTTGAGCCATTCTTCACCACTTAGAGGAACTATGTTCATTTTAGAAAAAAAAAAAAAAAAGAAAACAAAACAAAGGAAAAAAAAAAAAAAACAAAAAACAAAAACCCAAACCAAGACAAGAAAAACTTACAGTGTTCTCTAGTAATATTATCCCTGGACAATAAAACAAGTATTTCAAATAAAGTGTAGACACATGTATATAAAAAACCCCACTCCCTATGTCACAGAAAAGAAACGTTATAGCAATATTTTACTGTTCTGTTGCCATCTTAAATTTTTTTCACTAAATGACCTAGCTGAGACAGATTGCTCACTGATATGAAGAGGCTTATATAGCACTAATATCATATATGAAACAGATGTCTAGCTTTGTTCTTATGTTGTGACTATAACTGAACAGGATTCAGAGAAAGATTTTATTATGACATCATATCTATAACAGCAAATGCTTCATGTCCTGTTGGAAAGTATTCTAGTGATAGAAAGCTCCTGCTTTTGGCTTTGTAAAGCTGAGAGAAACACAAGCATCTCAAATTTCCTTCTAAAGACCAGTTTTGTCTTTTACTGAATTTTGGATTACTGACACAGTATGGGGATAAAGTAGAAGAGAGGTGAGGGGAGAAGAATAAATTCTAATAAAACCAGAAAAATTTGGCAGCAATTTTGACAATGACTGATGTGTTGGAGTTCTTATGTCAAAAGGTAAAATCCCTGAGCAGAGTACACAGGTGGCAAACTCTTTATGTGCTACATGATTCGTGTTTATAATTGACATTTGATATATACAATTCAGTTTATTATTTATATCCATGTTTTTCTTATGGATACCACCATACAAGGGGAGTAATGTGTATGAATGTAACGCGTAAAGCTTTCTTTTTTATATAAATTAAAAAGAAAGGTCTTCACCAATTGTTAACATGAAGTCATCATTAACTAATGTATTAAAATAATCTGACTCACTTCTTTTGTGTTTGAAGAGTTCATTATACACTTGATGATCCTGACAATCTGCAGCTCTTGGTTTCGTCTGAAGGGAATGGAAAGAATTAAGTTCCTCTATCTGATTTACATACTAGTATAGAATAAATCTATTTGTGATAAAATAGCAATCATTGCAAATGGAAGGAGTTTTAAAAATTCCTTTTCCTACAGTATTTCAGTAATGTTAAAAGTCCACTTCTATTTGGTTAGTTCTTTTTATTGTTAAAGGCACGTTTTTAATGAAAACTAAATTGGAGAGTAAACTTCATCAAAATTGTAATTGAACTAAAAGGAAGAAAAAATGCAGTGCTTAAAATTTATGGTCCTCATGTAGACTTGGAACACAAAATGTAACCTTACGTAAATTAACCAGGCTATCAGAATGTTTTATTAGGTATTAGAAACATAATAATTTATTTTTTATAGATCTGGTCTCTTTTAAGTTTTTTGTTTTTTTTTTTTTTATTGTTTTAATACACCAGGTCCACAGGAGGTTCAATTTCAGCAGAAGTAGGGAGATGAAGTTATAACTCTCTATTCATTGGTAGTGTTAGCGTAATACATAATATGAAGTATGGTCTGAATTCATAATGGATTTGTAATCACGTCGAGTTGTGTGCTATTAATCCACAACATTACAAACCAGGACCAATTCAATTTCAGCGCTTCTGAGATTCAAGGGAAAGGTGAAATTACTATAAAGCCCAAAGGTCCTAATTTAGCAGTTACATGAACATAAAGTTGTCTGTTGTTTATGATCAGTGCTGTACATGAACTTACATTGAACTTCTTGAAAAGCAGACACACTTTGGCAGATTTTTGCAGTCTTGGTGTGAGTCATGAGGGCACAACATGTAGATATTCAATTTGATTCTGGTAGCCATCCAAATATCTTCCTATACAAGTAAATTATGGAAGTATAATTAAATCAGTATATATGTTATCTGTGTCATCTGTGCAATCCAACCATATCATCACTTGTCTCCTATTGTTACTATCACAATACCACTCCCAACATACTCATTCTTTACTTCAAACCACATGCATATTGTAACTTTGTTTTCTTTTGCATTTCTTGTCTGTGATCCTGTAATTTTGACTTCTTTTAAATGTTCCTCTCGAGTGGAATGTGGATATTTTGAAGTCAGAGACAAAAAGACCCAAAACTACGATGATTTAATATTAGTACTGAAATATTATGTCAGATTCTTGAAAGATTTTGCCTTTTAGAAAGTTAAGTGTAGATAGGCACTTTATCCAGATAAGTGTTTTTGCATCTCTGTCAGGAGATTGTGGCTTTTATTTTTTTTAATGAAATTCTGCTGGGGTTTTAGAAGTTTGTTCACCAGACTTTGCACCAGTCTGTCTTTTTCTAAAGAAATTTTTATGACTAAAGCCTGATAATACAACAAAAAATAACTTTGTAGTGACTACCACTTGATATAATCTCATTGAAGGATGCATATCTATGGAATTTCTATGTAGTAGAAATTTTACTGTTTTACTAAAAAATAATCATTAATTCACTGTCAACTAAAATGCAAATATAATAATTGATTTAGTTATTGTACTGTAGTTTATTATGCATGATACATGTCGTCAGGCTTTGGTCCTGATTGTTTAAGCTTTATACTTATTATATCTGCTACTGTAGAGCTTAAGTATAGGATGTAATTTCTTCGGAAAATGTTTTACACATTAAAGATTAGGTAACCAAAGAGTATATACCCACTTTACCAAAGGGTAAAAAAACCCAAAAAACCCAAATAAATGAGGCAATTAATTGCATTGAAAAATATTAATAATAAAGTACTGCAGCACAAAGGAATCACTGGAGTATGTAGTTGATCTCATCGCAACATAAATAACTTGCTACAAAGAGTAGGAAGGATTATTAATAAATGTAATCCCATTTACTGAAAACTATAAAAACTCTCACTCTTGCATTTCATATATGTCTTGATAAGTCACTGGAAGGACATAAACTTTCTTGTTCATCACAATTAATTTCAGATTTTTTTTTTTTTTTGTAGCAGTAGTATCTCATTAAGATTTTCTGGGGCTAAAGGAAAAAAGAAAACTAAATGTAATATTGTGGCAATATAGTTACCCAAAAAGTTGTTTTGGAGTTTATTATTCAATTAAATATTTTAAAAAGACATTTAAAATGTTAAAACCAAAAAAAAAAAAAATCAAACAACAAAAAACCTTCACCAAAACCCCAAAGAAACAAAAAAAACCCGAGCCAACAAATAACACTAAACCCGCTGTAACTTAAACTGTCTTAGCACAAACATACACTATTAATGAAAAGGCAGGGGAAAGGTTTTTTCACGTTTCAATTATAGGTAAGGATCTATAATGATTTTGTAAGAATTCATTATTTTTATTTGCTTAATTTAGCAGCAGCATAACAAATATATTAATGAACATTTAAAACAAATATGCTCTAATCACAGCTACTGGGACTAACAGTCAATCTAATGAAAAATTAATCCATGTACTGTGGAATTTTTTCATTAAAGCTATACAGGCTTAAATTACACTTTTAGACTAACTACAGCACAATAAGTTCTTACATATATTGGCTTATATATTATATACCCATGCATTCAAAGTCTAAACCTGCTGGGCTATGCTTGTCATTCTTCTAATTTCTTTCATTAGAGTTGAAAACTGTTGATTTTGTGTTCTGCTTTTGGTCATAACATATGTCTGAACCCTGACCAATCTGGCAGACAACTAGATGAGTTTAAGAACTTTTCATCCTTGCATGGCCTGCTTAAAAGCCATGCACAGTCTATTTTAAAATCTACTGTCTTGCTATAGAACTGACTCTTAACAATAAGGTACACATGATGAGTTGACATAATTATTGCTATATCCTCCTTATTGACCACTCAGAATGTTAGCAGTACAAAGTGAACTGATACATAGATATTAATATTGTTAGTAACAGCCCACAGCCTTTGCACTGAGTTTGCAAAACTGAGACTTGTCATGCTTCTTTTGTCTCAACTTGTGTTGACCCTTTTGGAGCTTTATTTTTACTTTGCTTAGCTCTAAGGCTTTTTTTTTTTTTTTTCCTAATGACATAGTATTGGAGATCTCAGGGCTACAAACCTCAGGAAATATCAGTTAAAAAAAAAGCAGACCTAAGCTGAGAATAACCAGTCTTGGGGCAAGAAAACACAAGTACATAAGATATGTAACACATACTCTGCACAGTAAATTCAGATGTAACAGGAACCTGCAAAAGTACATTAGCAAACATACAGCAGTAACCCAAATAGAATCCTAGGGTGAGGAAGAAGAAATCACCAACATCATAATCCTCCTGGTACAGGATTTCAGGTGCTTGTAGGTTTCCACACAACCACAAGAAAAATGAAGCTGTCAACCCAAGGACCAAGGACAAAGGACCCAAAAGGAGTGTTGAACATAGCACCTGAGAAAGAGATATATAATAGAATAAGCATGTATGTCTATTCTAAATGTAGTATTAGCACTGAGACCAGTAGGATTAGACTGTAACAGTAGGATTTTTTTCCTATAAAAATTAGATCTGGGCTAAAAACGATCTGTTGATTAGGTTGTTAAGACTCCTGTTATACCAGTAATATATCATCAGCTTTACCTATAACATGTGTTTCCTTTTTGCCCACACAAGATTTTGTACATAATAGTCCTGCACCTCTGAAACAGTTACAACACATTACTGAAACTCCAGACTAAGTGAACCTCAGGAAAAAGAACCAGTCTTTCCAATGTGTATATTTTCTAAGTTATATTTATCTAGTAGCTCCATGTCTTAAATATAATAAAAAAATGCCTTTCAGGTGTTTCCGTATTTGTCCCTCTGGCTAAAAAAGATTAACAAGGAGAAAAGAAAATGAGTTTGTACAGTCAGTCACATCACCATTTACGAAAGGTTCTAGCAACGGATTGCTCTAACCCAGGATGAAAAATTTACTCTGAATGAAGTAAAAGTGACCATAGGGATAAACAAAACCCAGTAATCTGCATACCCTAGCTTCTTAAATTGCACTTAAAAACCGAAAATAACTCTAATCCAGGAATTCAGAAAACATCAATGCTGGTAAATCTGTCCAGATGCACTCCCATTTTGAAAAAAACCCCAACCTTTCTCCTATCCCTAATAGTAATATATTGGAGCTTGTATGAAATGGTGGTGGTATGTTGGAAGGGGGAGGCTGAATGATTGTTTCTAACTTATTATTATTCTCTTATTCTATTTTTATTTCTTTTTTTCTAATTAATTAATTGCTTCTTTTGCTAACAGCTTAGATTGTGACTCCTGATTTTACCTTGATTCGTCTCATTCAGAAATTAGATGCTAGCCATAGGGACCAATACATATGATATCCTCCCACTCTGCCACTTCTAAAATTTAGCTAAGAGCTTTCGGAGCAGTGCTGATGTTTTTGCCTTTCCCTCTGGCTTTTTTAATTGCTCTTCCCTCTTGCACTACACAGTGAATAATAACACATGACCTTTTACTTGGTACTGCTTCGACACTGTGTTTAGTGAAGGTTCTCCCAATTATGCAGACTTCTGCAGACAGATTGCAGTGCTGACATTTCTATGGAATACCATAACTTTTTGTTTCCAAAGGGAAAAAACCCAAATAGAGTGAACTTTTTCTCTCTTTGCTTTTTATTTTATAGCACTTCTTATCATTTAATCCAGCAAAACCAGAGAGGCATTAATCTGATAATTTTGCAGTGCAGTATCAAGAATTTTATCAGAAAGACTCGAAGCATATCTAAATGTAAGCTCAAGGACAGGGATGCTAACTCAGAGAACTGTCATTTGCTGCTTCAGGCTATGGCTTTGTTTGCCTGACACCTTCCTGGTGCATTTATTACCATACAGCTAAGTTGTGTTCCCAGCATAAGCTGACATCATTCCAGTTCATTGATTTCAGAACTGTATCTGAACATGTTCATTCAACAAAAATAATCCCTGGACTCTACAGTTCTTCCTTACAATTTGATTAAATCACAGTAGAAGAGCAACTGACCTGAGGCATAGTATCGATGCTAAAATTAAGTACAATAACATATTTAAATGCTTTTGTTGTTTTTCCACAACATCAGGTGCTGAAAGAACTAACAACCATATAACTCAAATTATTCTTACGTAGCATGTCAACACGAAGAAAGTACTAAGATTAATGTGACAACAAAAATTACTTTAAGCAAAATGCAAAACAGGGTATTTGTGATTACAAGTAAGGTGTGTCACAATAAAACTAAAAAATAAAATACAAGAAGTGGATAGCTGTCAAGAAGAATGAATTTTTGTCCCTACATAAAATATACATGTCATAGAACCTAAGCATGCGACAAATACACATTAGTTATGCTTGGTTTTTATACAGTCAGATTGACTTTCTTTGTCACAGTCGCAGATCATTCTTTCATTTTTGTCATAACCAGAGAGACAACTACTTAATAGCACATTATTATTTTCTTCTGAATGTGAGTTAATATTTGTTTAATATTTCACTAGTTTACCTTCTGGACTAAGGTTGTAATAAATTGTAGCATGTGAGGGACAATCAACTCAAGGTTACTGGGAAGAAAAACCCATGAAGGATGTGTCAAAAAGATAGTAATGGCAGAAGGAATGCTCTACTCCCACTGTAAGACCACATCAGGTTCATGAACACCTGAGGAACCTTAATGTGCATAAATGTACGGGACCTGATGTGCCTGGAAAGATCATGGAACAGATCCTCCCAGAAGCTAGGCTAAGGCACATGGAGGAAAGGGAGATGATTTAAGAGAGCCAGCATGGCTTAACCATGGGCAAGTCCTGCCTAACCAACCTAGTGGCCTTCTATGGTCGAGTGACTACATCAGTGAACAAGAGAAGGGTTACAGATGTCATTTATCTGTAAATTACTTTTGTAAAGCCTTTGACGTGGTCCCCCAAAATATCCTTCTCTCTGAGTTGAACACATAGATTTGATGAGTGGACTGCTGGATGAGGAACTGTCTGGATGTCCAGATGGAGATCAGAGACAAGTGATGTCCCTCAGGGGTTACCAGTGGGACTGTTTAATATCTTCATCAATGACATAGACAGTGGGATTGAGATCACTCTCAGCAAGTTTTTAGACATCAAGCTGAAGTGGGGCAGTTGACACAGCTAAAGCATGGGATGCCATCTGAGGGACCTGGACAAGCTTGAGGAGTGGGCCCATAGGAACTTCATGAAGTTCAGCAAAGCCAAGTGCAATATGTTCCACCTGAACTGGAGCAAGGTTCAATATCAATACAGGCTGTGAGATAAATGGATTGAGAGCAGATTTTGGAGGTGCTGGTGGATGAGAGGCTGGACTTGACCCTGCAATGGGTTCTTGCAGCCCAGGAAGCCAATCACATCCTGGACTACATCAAAAGCAGAGTGGCCAGCAGGGTGAGGGGATTCTGCTTTTCTGTTTTCATGAGACTTGGAGTGCTGCATCCAACTCCAGAGTTCTCAGCAGAGGAGAGCAAGTCCAGAGGGAAGCCCACAAAAATTATCAGAGATGGAATAACCCTCCTATGAGGCCAGGATGAAATAGCTGAGGTGTTCAGCCTGCAGAGAAGTGTACAGGGAGATATTAATGCAGCGTTTTCACTTACAGGGGGCTTATAAGAAAGATGGGGACAGCTTTTTAGTAGGTCTCGTTGTGATAGGAAGAGTAATGAACTAAAACAGAGGGAATTCTGACTAGAGTGAAGGAAGACACCTTTTACAGTGAGAATGGTGAAACACTGGAACAGGTTGCCCAGAGAGGAGGTAGATGCCACATCCCTGGGAGTGTCCATGGTCAGGTTGCATAGGATGCTGAGCAACCTGGCCCAGTGGAAGATGCCTGCGCTCACTGCAAGGGGGTTGGGCTAGATTTCCTTCAAAAGCCCTGCCAATGCAAATTATTCCGTGATTCTATGAGTCTGTGGATTTTTTATTCTATGATCCTATGTTTCTGTGACTCAGTGATTCTGTACTATTCTGAATGTCAAAAAGATGAGGGCAAAGTGCATGCCATCAATAGACTTCTGCAGCTGGTTCACATTCTCAGAACACAAAATTTCCTTAGAAAAACAGGCCCAGTACCTAATTTTCAGACATGCTACTTTCATAAGCAAATTCTTACAATTATATTCTCAAGAATCTTCTGAATCAGCACTATAGGCTCTTTAACACTACCATATGAATGACTAAATCAGCTAAGGAGGCACTACCATTACCATTTACTGATTTTTGTGCAATTTCTCTGCAGTGGTCATCATCACATGTACAAATTTCACAAAATCTAGAGAGTTAAAATTAATGTTTTCCCTGTGAGATAAAAAGTATAGTAAATTTTAGTATAAAAGTACATTACAAGTATAATAACTATCAGAGAGAAACATGGAACATACTTTAACTCAGAATGTGTATCTGCTCTATAGCTGGTGTTATTAAAAAAAAAAAAAAAAGCAACAAAACCCAAACAACAATAACACCACCACCCCCCACAAACAACCCCCCCGCCCTACCATTGAAAAAGAAGGCTAAAAAAAATCAATTAAAACATAATATGAACAAAAAAGTACATATATTGCTGCAGTTGAAACATAAATATACCATAAATTACTGAAGCACAATCTATGTTTTTTTTTTTGCTTGTCAACAACACCGTTTAACAAATTTATCTTTACCTCCAAGTATGAAAGAACTACGCAAACAATCATCATAGAAAGTATAAACAGGTTTAAGAGGAGAAAATTACATCATATCATCAAATAAAATTTCATTTTAGTTCTTTTTCACTTTAATCAAAGCCCCACTGAGTTTTCAATTTGAAAAAAGGCAGCTGTGGGAGATTCTATAAAATGAAGGCAGTTTATTTACAATAATCCAAGATACAAACAACTGTTAGCAGAACATCAGAAATTACATCCCCACTGTCTATTGTAAAAAAAAAGCAAACCAACAACACAATATTGTTGCAAAGATTGGAGGTTTTGTTTTATTAAAATAACCAGGGCATCCCAGGTTGAACCTCTAACATCCAGTGCCCCATAATGCACTCAGCATGAATCTTTGGCCATTACCTACCATGGTCATTTATTTTTTCTCCAAACACCATATTCTTTATGGCCTCTAAATGTAGACAAAATATATTATATATTGCATTGTTATTATGTCATTGGAACACTGCTTTCACAAGTAAGAAATACGTCAGGTAAAAACTTTGCTGTTGCTTCAGACTCCATGTAGCAGAGATTTGAAGGCATTAGATACAACCCGCGTATTTGTTTGAAGATGACCCTGGAATTAAAACAGTGAGATGCTCTTCCTCTGCAGTGTGACAACATATATCATTATTACAACTTCTTATATAGCAAAAGCCATCAGACATATATAAAATTTGATTAAAGTTTTTGTATGTTGAGTCCTTATTTATCAAATATCTCTGTGAGGAATCATTCTACACATTCCCCAAAATAAAACAGATACATAATTTGAGAAATCTATTATATTTTAGCTAGAAACACCAACTTAGAATTTGATGTCTGTGTTAGAATGCCTATTACATTGTCCCATTGTATTAAGTCAATTGGAAATTAAATGAATTTTGGAGGGAAAAAATCCACAGCACCATTTATTCACTTCACCCCATCTCTCTTTAGCATGATGAGCAGATAGCTAAAGTAACAGATACTTTTATACATTGTAAATATTGTGGTGTGAGGGAAAGATAGTTCCCTTTCAAAATATATTTGGTAGTCTATCTCAGCCACCTTAATTAAAAAGGCAGTGCTCAACACCTTTTGGAAATACAGTCTACCATGAGGTAGGTGTTGATTGATGAAAGTCAGACTATACAAGCATGTTTTAAAAGTTTCAGCTGGAGGATGTGTTAGTATACCAACTTACACAGCAATTTTACAGAGGAAGACTTAGCCCTTCCTCTAAACTTTAAATTTTCCATCTGTTAGCATTTGTCATGATGTCAGACAAGTCTAGAACATGAGACATCTATTGCTTGTTTAGTAGGGTATGCAAATATCCACTTTCTCTGTAACATTTTCATCTCTTCATATTGTATGTATAATGATATAACAGGTTTGAAATGTTACAACTAGAAAACAGCCAGGCAGGCTGTACAGCACTCTTAGGGGTGTGTGTGTGTTTCCTCATCACTCTCTCTACAGGCGACCTTTGATACAAATACATGTCCACACCTGCCAGTATGTAATCCACTCATTTTTTATCTGTCTATTGAGATCTTCTGTTTCTGTTCCACTGGCCATGTCAGAATTACACTTGATTGATGCTGGCCCTGGGTCTCCAGTAGAGAGAAGACAGGTCATGAGTGGGATTACCATTTGGATCTGGGGGAAGTCAGGGCATCAGGGCTGGTCTACATCCTGTTGGGTCCCTGCTCTGCACAAGACCCCTGGGATCTGGGAGAAGAGAGATGCAAGTCCCCAAGGCACAGCAAAGGAAGGCATCTGCTCCCCTTTTCTGGTGGTCCAGTGTGACAGGAAAAGGAACACATTATTTCTCGTGGTGTTAACTACCTAGGGGATTGCTGAGCTGCTTTTCCCTGATCTCACATGGCTCTGTGTAGATCAATTACTCATATGTCCATGACCTCAATTTTAGAAACCACCTACTGATTTGCTCTATGACCTACTCACCTGCCAGAGAGGTGAGAGGTGGGAACTCAAGGTTGGAGCATGACTCCAGGCTGCACTCTCTCCTTAAGGGATGTCAGGACTGAGTAGCCACTAATTGTACAGGGAGCACTGGCAATGTTCCTGCCTGGTGCTTCCCAAAGTGCTCCCCCCAGAGCTGCAGAGATGATAGTGGAAAGAAAGGCAAAGAGAAAGCAACCAGATGAAAAGGCTCAGGGAGAGCTCACAGATGACTCTGTGACAGATGCTGTCACATTAATTGCAAATTGATATTTTGTTTGGTTTTGGGGGGGGATTATAACAACTGAAAAAAAACCCATTATGATATTTATTAAACATCAGCCACCTGAAGAAATACATATAAGTAGCTACAGAATGACACTGCAAAATTTGGGACAAAAAAAGTATAAGGAATCATGAAATTGTTGAGGTTTTGCAGTATATTTTGAGGGAAGTACCTCAGTATAGAAGCCTCACTAATAGATTATGAATGTGTAGTATGTTTTTGTTGGGATTTTTGAGAAAAAGCGGGTACTGAGCTTGATCTGCATGTATCACCAAGGCAGAAACAGTACTGGTAGGCAAAAGTATAGAAATGATAAATGAAAGAATAAGGTTGGAAATTCCAAATGTGCATCATGATGAGTCTGGGTTACATGTAAAGAAATTTAATTCTTAACAGAGTTGTGTCATGTGAAACTAGTATAAGAATGAAATATAACAGAGTTCAAGAAGCATTTGGACAGTGCTCTCAGGCACATGGTGGGATTCTTGGGCTATCCTGTGCAGAGCTAAGAGTTGGACTCAGTGTCCCTTGTGGGTTCTTTCTAACTCATTCTGTGATTTTGTGATTCTGTGATTCATATACTATTGGTTCATTTTGAAGAAAAATAGTGAGGGGAAAAAACCAATTTTACCAGCTAATCAAATGTTTGATTATTAAATGCTTGATTAGGTGATCCAAAATAGTGACCTATCATTTGAAGAATAGTATAATTGTAATAAATATTAGTTCTACATCGGTCTTGAAAGTACTGCACTTTTATCCAATTTAACCTATGACAATTTCTACTGCCTTATTTTTTCTCAGTCAAAACCATCATAATTTACTACAGGTATGGATCCTTATTTAGTGTCCTTATTGTATTTCCTCCTAACATTCAAATACCCATTTCTCATTTTGTTGTGTCTTTCAGACTTTTCCTCAAGGGGCGTCTAAAGTCAAGTTTGGTCTATGCTCACATTGCATCCCTTACTTTTCCTCTTTCTTTATTTTCTGTTTTTAACGGAGCTTGATAAACTCAGAAGGCCAGATTGTGCCAGTGTGTTGGGTCTGGCTGAGCTAGAGTTCATTTCCCCACAGCAGCTCTCACAGTGCTGTGCTCTGCATTGGTGGCTGGAAAGGTGTTGATAGCGCACCGGTGTTTTGCGTTCTGCTGAGCAGCACTGGCACAGCATCAGCTCTGTCTCTTAACACTCCCCACATCAAGGGGCTGGGGGTGGGCAAGATCCTGGGATGGGACACAACCAGGCCAGCTGACCCAAAAGAACCATATGTATGGGGTATTCCATACTAAATGGAATATCATTTAGTCAGCCCAGATATAAAAGGTAAGGAAAGGAGGAGGAAGCAGGGCAACATTCAATATTTACCCTGTTTCCCTTCTGGAGCAACCACTATACGTTCTGAAGCCTTCCCTTCCTGAGAAGTGACTGAAAATTGCTTGCTGATAGGAAGTAGAGAATAAAATTACTCTCTTTGCTTGTGCACGTTCAAAATTTCACTTTCACTTTGGCAAACTGCCCTGTCTCAACCTAGGAGTCATTTTCTATCTTATTTTCTCTTCCCTGTCTCCTGGGAAGTGGGACTGATAGAGCAGCTTGGTAAGCACCTGGCATCCAGCCAAGGTCAACCCATGACAGGCAACCATGGTGGAGATATGAAGAAAGGCTTAAGAACACCTTTTTCCTTCCCATACACACAAGGGTCCAGGACAAAAACTTCATGTCTGTTAGAAGACAGGATCTGCCCTCTTCTGCTTGTGTTGGTTGCATGCATTCTCCAAAGCTTGTCCTCTCTTAAAAATGTAAAAGTACTCAGATAATGGTTTTAAACCATTTAAATACAGCAACAAAATAGCATTTTGGCTATAGGAGAGTCTCTCATTATAGTGCAATTATATCTCGCCATGTGGAAATCTTGTGTGTGATAGGCAGAGATGGTGTGACAATACTTACCAGCCCTCATTGGCCATCCCAGTGCAAGAGACCTACTGCTTGTATGTGGTGTGTGTGCCACACAGACTGCACAGGTGCAGTAAGATCTCTGTGTTCTGGGCATGACAGTCACTGCATGTAATTTGGGGAAATTTCAGATCCATGTGATATGTAATGAAAATATCTATCTTTCTCTTTAGAATTTTCCAGATGGGGCTCAATGGGCAATCTCAAATCCCATAGTGTGATTCTTCAACAAATTATTTTCTCTCACTTTTTTCTTATTTAATTTAAAGTGTTTGACTTCCATGTTAAGGATAAAAATGCATTGCTAGTCATAAAATCCTCTTATTTTCCTGTGTTAAATTTTGGGAATTCTTAGGCTGTCCCTATCTGGACACAAAAAATCTTATTCTAAAAGAAATATTGTTAATATTTTTTTTTTGTGTAATGTCCTGCCTCAATTATTCCATGGGGCTGGATTTTTTTTTAATTAGTTTAGACAATCTGACTTTAGAATTTTAGCTAGTATAACCCTGTCTTCTCCCTGAGCTAATCTGTTCACATTCTTTTGAGACAGTCTGGTAAGAAGTATACTGTAAAATGTGGAAAAAATGTAGATATACAGTAGCTAAAATATTTAATTGAAGGCAAACCTCAGAAGACTGCTGTTTATTCTCAGCAGAGCATACTGTCCACAAAACAGGTTATTTCCTCACTTTTATTCCCCTTGATCCCATAGTATATGCAAGCCCATATTATCCTTCAAAACCAGTCACAATCTGTTGTAGTGGTCAAGGCCACTGCTGAGCTGACCAAGGAGCCACAAGGCCCTAAAACAGCAGAGGGCACATTGGTGGGCAGGTGTCAATGTATAGAGGTGCCTCCATGGTTAGGGTGGCTTCCCATAGTCCTCCGTTCTTGTTATGTAGATTATCCTTTGGTGGTTGGCCCTTTGGCCCTCCACCCCTTTCTCCCTTATTTAGCCCCAGTTCCAGAATGTTCTCCTTTCCTCGACACCCCATTGGCCTTGTATCTGAACTCCTCCCTTTGTGTTCTCCCATTGGCTTATGTACCCTGGCCCCGCCTACACACCTCCCCTGGACCCTTGTCCCACTGGTCCCTGTCTCTTTCTCCGCCCTTGTTCCTCCCCATATTTAATCCCTGGACCCTCTATCATCTGGGCTCTCTGTCTCTGGATTTTTTCACACTCAGAACATGCTCCCTGTTTGTGGACTTCTACACAAACAGCCCCTCCGACTTCTTTGTCTCCAGTATTGCCTGCTGATTGCTTGTGTGTGTGCGCCTTCACCTGCCCCGGGTGCTGAGAGTGGACACAAGAGTTATCCGTGCTCTGCCCTAAGCGGACTCCTTGTGGGACGCGCAGGGATTGTCTGCGCCGCCTCAGCATCTGACTGATGAGCATGAGCGTGGCAACAATCTTTCCTTAGAGCAGGCTTTAACAAATTCTCACAATCGCAAGTAAGAAGATTTTTCTGGAGAACAGAGGCGTTAAAACAACTTTGATACTAAGACTTCATGTACCATTCTATGTACACCTTGAAATATATCTGGCAATTACTAATTCAGCATTATCAATCTGAAAACAGCAAAGCAATATTTTATAAAATGTGTAAGAGATCATTTTTCAGCAATAAAACTTCCTTAATAGCCAAGGGAAAACTTCCATTTGTGAAAAGAAACAGAATTTTTGTATTGGGCTTACATGACAACGTTTTGGTAGTGGTGGGCTAAAGAGGTGGCTCCTGTGATAATCTGCTGGAAGCTTCCCCTATGTCCAGTGGAGCTGATGCCAGCTGGCTTCAAGACAGACCTGCTGCTGGCTAAGGATGAGCTGATCAGCAACAGTGTTACCTCTGGGGTAACACGTTAAACAAGGGGAAAAATTATTATGCAGAATGAACCAGAGAAGAGAGGAATGAGAATACGTGGGAGACTGAGGTAAACAGCTCTGGAAGATACAAAGGTCAGTAAAGGAGGAGAGGACATGCTACAGGTGCTGGAATAGAGATTGCTGGAAACCCTGCAGCCCCTGCTGCAGACCATGGTGAGGCAGCTGTGCCCCTGCAACCCATGAAGGTTCATGGTGGAGCAGAGATCCACCTGCAGTCCCTGGAGGACCCCACACTGGAGCAGGTGGATGCCTGAAGGAGGCTGTGAAATTGTGGAAAGTCCATGCTGAAGCAGGCTTCTGGTAGGACCTGTGGATCCATGGAGAGAGGAGCCCACATTGGAGCAGGTTTGCTTGCAGGACTTGTGACTGTTCCTGAAGGTCTGCACCCATGGAAGACTTGAGAAGTTCATGAAGAACTGCATCCTGTGAGAAGGACTCATGTTGGAGAAGTTCATGGAGAACTGCCTCCGTGGGAGAGACCACACACTGAAGCAGGGGAAGAGGGTGAGGAGTCCTCTCTCTGAGGAGAGAGTAGAAGCAGTGAGAGCAAGTGATGAAGTGACCACAAACCTATTCTCTCTCCCACTGTGCTGATGGAAGGGGAAGGAGATAGCGAACTGAGAATAAAGTGAAGTCTTGGAGGAAGGGAGGAGTGGAGGCCAGGTGTTTTAAGGTTTGGTTTTACTTCTCATCATCCTACTCTGATTTGACTGGTAATAAATTAAACTAATTTCCCCAGTTAAGTCTGTTTTTCCCATGATGGTAACTGGTGAGTGATCTCCTCCTGTTCTTATCTTGATCCACATAACATCATCTCCTCTGTCCATTTGAGACTGTGGAGTGATAGAGCAGCTCTGTTGGGCACCTCCTGCCCAGTCAGCACCAACCTGCCACAATACTGTAAGGCAGACATGGCATTACTTAAGTACCATTCCTGTTTTCAGTATAACAGGGTTGGCTGGAAGTTTTTGAGTCCCACAAGTTGCATTCAGAAAATTTTTATATGATTTTGGAGGGGTGAGGGAAGAGTGAAAATGCATTATTCATGCTGAACTTCTGATAAGACAGAAACAGTTGCAGTTCCTGCCAGTCTTGGCTCCTAAACCTCAGATTTCTGGGCTTCCATCTCATTTTTCATTTGCCTTCTGTATTGCTGTGCCATGGGACTAGAAAACCCTGAGGCTTATGTCTGATCTGTGAATTCAGAGTCTGTATTTTCAACCTCATCTTTATTTTTAAACCATCTTTTTTGCTTTTGTTGGTATCTCTTCTGCAGAACAAAAATTTAAATCTTTTTTCATTCCAAAATGTCTCTAAATTCTTTCAGAATTCTAGATTGTCTCTTTCCTGAAACAGTTGTTCTTGTTTTAGAAGCATCTCAGGTCATGAGATTTAATATTCATGATATCTTGACAACCCCTTCAATAGACAGCCAGGTAGAGATCTGTGAATTTCTATGTCCGCTGTAATTTACAGCACTACTTACTGAGCTGGTACATGGCTGTCCCAGCCAATCATAACAATTTTGAAGTGGTAGCAAATGTTGAACTTATACATTGGTTCTATACTTATATCAGACTTTCTGCAGCATTACAGATAGTATATACATAGGACTCTTCTTTGGGGAATCCCAACCAAAATGCACAATGCTGAAAATGTTGCATTCAAAGTATTGCAAATATTGTTCACAGGCAAAGAGGAAGCAGACATCACATATAAGGAAACACAAGAAATTGTTAGTTTAAAATAAATATTGCCAGAGAAAAAGAAATGAACGTAGTACAGTTAAAATTATAACACGCATACGTCTCAGTTTGTCTCTTTTTCTTGGTGTTGTTCTCTAATTCCCCTATTGCTCTGAATGGTGAGTTGTCTTGCTTTAATTGTGATGGTGGGTGGCTGGGAGTTGTTGAGTGAGTTGTCAGCATTCGCGAATCCTTCTCCAGGAGGAATATTATGTTCATGTTGATGTTTTCTACTTCCTTATTGTAGGATGTACTTGGGATCATTTTTGTATTTTTCTTACATGCTTTTACAAATTTTTCTTTCTTCCTTGGTCTATGTTGTATCCAAATGCATTTTATGTATATTATATATTATTTCTTAGTTCTTTTTGTTACTCTTAACACCAGTTTTGTCAAGATCCAGGTCTGTATTTCTTTAGCTGACCATTAAAGAATTGTTTATTGCTGAGAAGTCTTCACTGCTGATGCTGTGCCTGCTCTCTTCCTTTGTATATCCTCCTCTGCACCTCATTGTGTGCCTGTTCTCAAAACCTTTTCTCTTGTAAGAGGCCTGCATTTCTCTACACTTCATCATTATTTTATAATCACAAACATGTAATTCTCATAGTCTACCTGCTTGTTACAGCTATCTGTATAAAACAATGACTCTATCACAAAAAGATAATCAAAAGCAAAACAAATTACTGCTAGATATCTGGTGAATTAGAAAAATTAGTCACAGCTGAACCCAAACTGCAGGAAGGTGATGAAGACACTTTCATCTTGAGGTCTTGCAAATTCTGTATGAAGCATGTAACCAGCTACTAGCAATTACAATTGTCCTTATCTTAGAGGGCTACTTGGTTATAATGACCAGGGAAAATCTTTGCATTAGGAATTAAACCTATTCAGGTTTATAAATCCATAAACCTGATTATGACAGAGAGAAAAAAAATGTGCTTCTGACTACAATTTTGAAAAAATAAATTAGTGTCATTAGTACTATTTATGCAGAAACTTAGTTTTCACTGAGTAAAACATCTTGTAAGACTTCAAAAGTTCTGAAAAGTGACATCAACTGTAGGAAATAAATTTTTTTCCCATAAGCTTTTAAGGCTGACTCTTGCCTACTGTTCTGTTTCTGTTTCTATTGGACCATCTTTTTTGGATTTGTTGTTTGACTGTTACTTGCTTCTCTTCTTTCTCAAAAAACCTTAAAGAGCTTTTACTCCTTATAGTTACCATTGCACTTTACTCTATGAAGTAAAAAAAGGAAAATGGGGATGAGAATATGTCAGGGCAAATCATAAGGTGACAATGCTACATGCATAATTAGGATATTATGAATCCTTTGGTAGACCAAAAAAAAGTTGTGGCAGAGGACTTCTGCTTATAAAGCACTCATCTTACAAGAAGTTGCATAGAGACTAAATTCGTTAATAGTTTTTTTAATAGAGTCCATGTTGTGGCATTTATAAGCCTACTGCTCTATTATTACAGCAAAATGGTGCATCCCAAAATACAGAACCAGTCTCAGTAAGTAGTGAGATAGTTCTATTTATTATCAGTTCTAGGCAGCAAAGGGCTTGTGTTTATTTGTATGCATTTCTTCTCCTTCACTAGAGTTTACTTAAGTCATAGTGGGTCTTTCTTGACAAGATAAAGCTGTTATTATGATTTTTGTTGTGTTGTAACTCCCATACCTCGTAGAAATGTATGACAGGAGACTTACTGGCTTGTTCACAGTTTACCGTGTGTTTTCTGTGTGACTGATCTTCTGTTTAAAAACGTGTGACCGGTCACCTTGTCTTTGCCACTGCATTACAAAGCAGAGGCGATCTTCTGGAAGAAGGGATAAAGGGCATGCTCCTTCTCTGAGTACACCTGGATTTATTTCAGTGTACCCTGATCCTGTACTATTGCAACTGAGATTCCTGATATGAACGGGGAAGTTGTAATATGAATGGGGAAGTTGTAGCCAACAAGTGTAGGTTAGCGGGTGAGTTCGGTCGGGACGGAGACGGAGATCTCTA
>NW_024582056.1:3424018-3675584 GCF_017639235.1 Corvus kubaryi | reverse complement strand
TCAGGCAATCATATTTCCAAGGTTTTCCTGTTCCATCTTCCCCAACAAACAAGCACCAGACCAAAAGACCAAAAGCCATAGTTTAGAAGTGATAAGAAAACTAAGATCAAAAGGTTGGTTATGTTTTCTTAAACGTAATAATCAGTGCAGAAAGGAGGAATCATGGGAATTTTTCTTTTTCTATGATGACCCAGTGGGCAGAGCAGAAATCTCTTTCAAAACTCTTTTCTATTTTATCAGAGCAAGTCTTTTTAAAAGACTGACTTACAACAGTTTTTCTCTTCGTGTTGTAATTAAATACAATTTAGGAAATTGGAAACTTTTGCTGTCTTCAGTATGCTCATTAAAAGTCAAAGCATTTTCTTTTCAAAGATTTTAACTGTCTTGGACTCCTGACTCAAAAAACAGTAACAAAATGAAAGCCAAAACAAAATCAACCAACCAAACAACTGAGATGCTTTAATTTAAAAAGTGTCAAGGGGAAGTCTTTTCCTATTTTATATTCCCTCATAATGTGTCTAATAATTAAATGGGTTTTGCTACCTATTGTCTGTCATTCCATTTTTGTATGTCATCTTGTTTATATACTGCATTCTTTCAATAGTTCCTTTGTTATTTTGGTTTCCTTTGCCATTGTATTTTACATGTTTTCACTTCTCCCTGATTTTAGTTTAATTTTTATTTCAATCCAGTCTTTGCTTATGATAATCTATTTTGGCTTTTGAAAACTGCATTGTAAATCACCTCTTTTGTTTTCTGACTCTTTTCTTTTTAGTCTCAATTATCTCTTTCTTTTTTATTTGTCACACAAACACAATTTCATCATCAGAGATTAATTTATTAATGTCATTCCTATTTAAAGTGGTCTGATTTTTTTTTTTTTTGTAGAAATAGGTGATTTGGGGTTTGTTTTTCTTTTGTTACAGATAACCATGAAAAATTTTAACTACATAGACTGAAATTTTACTTGATAATTATTCTATGTGTTTTCTAGTATGAATGTGTGTTAGTATTACTAGAAAGTATGTGGACAGGAAGTATGTGTGATGTGTTTCTGAAATACACTTTTGTAGTCTGTAACATTATAACTAGAAATGTAACATAATTGCTGGGCAACTAATTAATTCTTGAGAAGACCTTTCTGAAGCAAGACTTTGGCAGATGAGGAGTTATGTGTGTTGTTTGCTGAATTCTTAATGGGTCTACTGAAACAGTAAACGTTTGTCTAAATCACAAAACTTTGAACTATTGCTGTCCACATATGCCTAATAGAGCCAAGCTAAGACTCTTTAGAGACCTTCTTTTTAGTAACTTCAAATATTTTGTGCAAGCCTCCAAAACTTACATATGCAGATAGCTGACACATGCCTCTACTGCAGAATGACTGAGCAGGGTACTTTTAAAGCCTTCAGGGGTCGAGCAGGACTTAAGCAGTAACTTTTCCTCTTTGTTAATGGATGAGAAAACAAAATCTAGGAGACTGACAAGGTAGAGCTACTTATATCCTCTTCATTGAGACTAGCTCCAGCTCCATGCATGTCCAGAATGAAAGAACAGATTTAGGTTCATTGTAGAAAGCAGGACGGACAGCTGCTGCAGAATTTTGTTTTTATTTGTAACTGTGGCTGAACCCATAAGTTACAGTAATGTATATCCATATCACATCATTAGCAATCTCATGCTTTGATAAATTAAATGAATATAAGAGATTTTAGAGGAATCTACCCTGTTCTTCTTTATAGCCACCTTTGACTGTGACTCATAAGAAGTACTAGTTTCTTGCTGTTTGATTTTGGTTGTTTGATTTTTGGGGTTTTTTTAGCAGTAACCTTTAAATGTTCAAAGTTAGTGTTCTTAAAGACTTAATAAACTAAAATGTTGCAAAAATTGTAGCTCATGAACAGAAGAACCATGAGATAGTTGAACACAATTGAATGGCATGACCATGCCAAGCAATGAAGAATTTGTTCTAGCATGGCACTTGCTGTGATACATTTGATTACTTTCAAAGTTTTGAAACTATAAAACAGAATTAGCACTATGCATATTGTTCAGAACAAAATATTTGGATTGTGCATCTTTATGTGTATCTTGTTTACATATCTACTTAAACAAACACATGCACATGCAAACTGCTGCATATAATTTAAAAACACATTAAAATGACATCAAGGCAGAGGACATATATGCTAAGAATGAAAAACAATTACTGAGAATACATGAATAATTCCAAGAGGAGGCTGGTAAAGAAATCATTTAATGTAGCTTGGCCAAATTGAGACAAGGAAATGCAGAACTAATTAAGCTCCAATTTTTATCCTGATCTCTCATGACCCTTCTAAGTGGTGGAAGAAGCGTGTTTCATTGTTTTCAGACTGATGACAGATAAGTTTGTCTATTTGTCCCTACCATTACCTTAGGAACACAGCATTCTTTGTTTATTTGAAAGCTTAAGTGGATACACATATTGTAGTGATAAGTAGAAGGAAAACATAAAATTCTATGAATTTGTACAAAAAATTTAAAATTTGGAAAACAGAAAGAGAATTTAATAGTCATGAACATACTCAGAATTTACCAGACTCTTTCTCAGGGTCACTTGTCTGCAAGGAAAAACTTAAAAAGAATCCCTTTACTTAATAGGAGTATTACTGGTTGAATGACTTAAAGACTGCACAAAATGCTATTGAAGGGATTTAAAAAATTTAAAGGAAACACAAACTGTCCTTTAAGATACACGTTTCCCTAAAAATTTTCAAAACGCATAGCATAAAGTTGTGTTGTGGTTTAACCCCAGCTGGCAACTAAGCACCACACAGTTAATTGCTCATTCTCACCCTGGTCGGAATGGGGATGAGAATGAGAAAAGTGAAAGAAAAAAAAATCCTGAGTTGAGATAAAGACAGTTTAGTCAGTAAAGAAAAAGCTGCACACAAAAGTAAAGCAAAATAAGGAACTCATTCACTGCTTCCCATGGTCAGGAAGTTCTTTCTTAAGGACATATATTTAAGAATTCAAACATAAGAAGAATAGGTGCTTATCAGTAGCAGAAGGAAAATAAAACCCCTAGCAAATCTGTGAGGGAATGCAAAAAAAATTGTCTCCTGGCTAAATACTAAAGATTGAGGAAAGTGTTTCAGATCCTCAGGAAAAAATATAAAATCCTTATTGTAGAATTAAAAAAAATTGGGGTGGAATCTTCAGAAATACCCCCAGTTAGTCTTTCTCTACTTGTGCTGAAGTCAAGAAGAGTTTATCAACATGTATGAAAGCTAAATACTTTTTGTTTCATCTTCTGTAGTGAAGAATGCTAGCTTCTGATTATGAATACTTCTTCTGTACTGCAGAAAATTAACCTTCTTCAGGTGTATGTGGTGCATCTGTTGCAAAAATATTTACTTTGTCAAATTACATGTAACTATAAATGTTTAAACTCAATAAGGGTCTTGCTTTGTCTTCTGCTTTGTTGTTCAAACTTGAACTTAACAGACTACCTCAAAATGAAACAATAATACTGTTTCTTCTCTTGTTTAAGTTGTTAATCATACTGTTAATGGAATGAATATTTTCTTTCAGCAAATATTTGCTTCTCTTTCACTTTAGAGCTGAATAAGTAAATGATATGTGATGCTTCATTTGCCTACGGTTTCAGTACATTTTTTTTTCAAGTATCAACATTGCTCTTCAGCTTTTTTTCCCATTTTTGAGGTCTTGTTCATTTTATCCAGGAAACTTTAAGTAAGTTGTTGTCCTTCTCTGATGAGTGCAGAAAATATGTTGGAACCAAGTCAGTGTCTACAGCTATGATTATGTCTAACTATCACTTACATCAATTAACATGTTTGACATTTCTGATCTTTTGTCTGGGGTAATTTTGAGGAGGTATGTTCAGCTATATTTAAGCAGAATATGACTATTCCTCTGTTAGTCTCTATGAATGTCACATTTTATTTTTGTGAGCTTCAGCAAAACTTCTCCCTGCCCTCAGAGCTGTACCATTTTTGTTGTTATAGCTCAAAACATACTGGTGACAATAAAAATCATATGGTTTTGACAGGAAAAAGAAATAGAATCATTCTATAACATTGCTTATTCTTCAAAATGTGTAAAGTTTTTGGGATTCTAACTAATTAAAAGTGTGACTTATTCCCAGTCATCAAAGTATCCATTGAACTTTTACATAATAAGTATTGATTTGGGTACTTTCCCAAAGCATTTTACATGACTTCGGACATTTTGATTCATTCTACAGTAAGGTACCATCAGTTGCACTCAGACAATTTGAAGGGAAAGCTGGAAAATTTGGCATTTGTAATGAATGAGAAGGACAGATCAAAAAATATTGTTACTGCCACCTTAAAGGATAGCTTCTGTCATCCAGGCTGGGGGGAAACTTGATAGCTTTCTGGAATTTAGGAGCAGAAAAGTCATAAGGATTTTCAGTATCCAGATAGGCCACATGGCTTGTTTGGGGCTCTTTTCCCTCTTCTTCCTAATTTGAGGGGTAAATTAACCAGCCACTGAAGAACACCACCATTTTTCAATGTGTTTTCCCCATTTTGGACACTGATATTCTATTACAACCAAAACTGTTAGTTTTGTGTTGACCATAATCTACTTTTCTATTTACTGTGACCGTTGAAATAGGACCGTAGTGTCTCTACTGAGACGCAGGCAGATCAAACAGGGTGCAGTCTCATAAGAATTTACAGCATAATTACTTCTTGGTATTACTAATTTCACAGAACTTGTGACAAATTATTCCCTTATATTAAGTAAACCAGAGAAGCATTATCTTTCCTGAAAAGAAGGGAAATTAAATTCTGTAGCTTGTGCTGGTTAACTGTGTTGGTGATGAGTTTTCTCACTTTCTAGCAGGACTCAGAAAACCTGAAATGCTGAGATACAGCTTCTGGATAAGTATTTTTGAATTATGCTGCAATGGATTAAAAAAAACACTTTTATTTCAGAATACATAGTATCATTTCGTAAAAACCCGAATAAAACATGAAAACTCACTCAAGTAGTTGTGTCACAGTTGTTCTAGAGAATGAAACAAGGTGGCAAGTAACAGGGTTGTACTCTGTCTGGAATCAATGCTGGGAATATGGCTTTCTTATCTCCCCACATATTGCATGATCATTTATCTTGGAATGGTCCTATCCTTAGATACAGCTTTTAAAGAATTAAATTTAAAAAATATAGGAGAGAAAGAAGGAAAGAGGGAAAGAGGTGAAAGTTACTGAATTTTAACTATGTTTGGTACAACTCTTGCACGAGCTGAACCACTTCCAGTAGAGTATACAGTCCAGTATTTTATTTCCCTAAATTACATATTGCTTTTCAGAAAAACTGAAAAGATAGAGCAAGTTAGCTTAAGGAGAGTCTCATAAAAAATAGGTACTCCTAGAATTGGCAAATATAGTGAAAGGAAGATTTTCTTTTTTCCTGGAAATGCTTCAGTTTATGATAGTATAAGTGAATAGACCCCCAAATCTATAATATCTATATATTAGTCTATAATACTAAGCATCTTTGTTCAAAACATGACTAAGAAAATTGTTTGGGTTTGCTTTTTTTTTTCCCAATAGCTTTTGATAGCCCTTTTGGCTACCCTGTTCATTATTTATTATAAAGCTAATTATCTACTGCAAAAGTTCAAAGTCATGGATATGTGTCAGACATGATTTTGGAACATTGGCTGGAGTAGGTGGGGAAGATAATAAGATGCATATTTTACATGGCAACAGGAAAGAGACCATCATTAGATATGCTGTTTAAATCTCTCAGGAGACAACAAAGTTATATGGCTCTTATTTTTCTTAGTTCTTTTTGTTTTGTTTAGTTTCCATAACTTCCTTTTGATTTACTTGCTCTGCCATTCATCTTCTGACATGGCTGGTGTCAGGGAGAATGCAAAATGAGTGAGTTGTAAGGGAAAGATGTCACAGAGTTGTATAGCAATAGAGCTTAAAAGATACTAGTTTAAGATTCCCAGTGTAACGCTTGCCTTCTTTCCTTTAGGCAATTCTGTGAGATGAATTATGTGCTCTATTGATAACAATAGATTTCCTTCTTGTGGGAAAGTAGGAGTAAACAAATATCTGTATAGGTTCATGGTACAACTCAGAAATGGTAAACTAAATATCTAAGGAACATTAGCACAAATACTTTAATGCTGTAAAAAGAAAGAAAACCGCTAAGAAAAACAGTGCAGCAGAATAAATTAAAATAAGTTCGGTGTCGCAAAGGTGACTTTATATTTTATTTAATTTAAACAAAATATGAAACTACTATAGAAAGGTTCTGATGTGTCAAAGACCATCTGCTCTTATTTTTTTTATATAATGATTTGCATAAAATCTATTAAGTTCATTGTGTTGCATGCTTCGGGAATTTAATAAGCCAGAATTATGTATAATATACAGCACATGGCAAGGAATTGTAATAAACAAGAATGGTAGTTTTAACTGCATATAGAAAAGAATGTGTGATTTTTAGGAAAAAGTAAAGCTATTGTGACCTATTTTCTGTTGTGTTTATTTAGTAATTAATGTGTTTGAATTCCTGTGAGACCACATGTTCCATATTTCTGTATACTTGACACAAGGGAGCATAGAATGATGTTAGATTTACTCGGTACTTTAATATCACTCTGTATTTCACATACATACTGTTCTTAGATGTTTACTAAACTAATGTGGATTAATTTCTTAATTATGCATTGCATGTACAAAGACTAATTCTAATCTCATATAAGCAATGGCCAACTCTGGTGTCATTAAAAGTTTATTTATTGGTATAAAACCCATAAGAATAATAACTAAATTAATATATTATAATAAATAATTTCATTTTAGTAGTACAAGAATATCCACTGCAAGGCTTTTAGACTTCTGTGTCATAGAACTTCAAAATACTCTGGAAAATATTTCAGTATAAAATATATATATTACAAAATTTGCTTAGAAATTTCGTATTGACATTATCAAAGAAAACCACCTCTATACAAAAGTGGATAGCTAGTTCTTCCTATATTCATATTGAAGCAACTGTCATCCCCACATCCAACAATAGGGTCAATCAGGGCTACTTTGCTTAAAAGTTTAGACCAGTGGTTGAATTCCAGCCCTTCAGAACTTTAAAAATCAGAGAATGAGAGTGAAGTCAGACTACAATGAGTTTGAAACAGGAACTTTTTCATTTATAAGCTGTTCATGTGGAAGTCTATCAAACAAAAAGCTGATGTCATTCTGCTTTGCAAAGGTAGGCTTAAATTGCTTGCAATTAACACTCCTGGCTACCTTCCCTTATCTTCATTCCTCCTTTTACAGCTCATTAGCTGTATGCTGTAGCACATCAGACTCTGGGACATGCATTAATTTGTATCAGCTGACTCATGTCTCCCCACCTGACTAGCATCTCCCCAGGTGAACTGCAGCTGACATTCGCCTGAGCCCAAGGTTTAATACACTTCCCTAAAATTGGTTCCTGATGATCTCCCTGTGCAGAGTACTATGGAGATACAGGAAACAGTGGTCTATTTTGTTAGTAGTTTTCCATACTGAGGGGAGTCTTGCAGATTAATTCTATTCCTTTTCTCCTACCACAGTGGCATTAAAGAAATTGACTGGGACAAAGAACCTCTGCAAGAATAATGATAGCAGTATCTTAACTAATATGGTATAATCCATTTTCCTCAGTTAAACTCAATTTACCTATCAGAAAATCTAAATATCACTGTGTGCCTGCTTTGTCAAATTAAATAACAATGCTGTACCTAAAGAGACTTCTTAGTTCACTGTGAAACTGCTTAGTGCCGGTAGAGCAACATCTGTAAAACGAATGAGGTCTTGTTAATCTTATACAAGATATGAAACATGAAGCCTGACCATCAACACATCCTAGTCTTATCCAATTCCTCAAGAATGAATAGTATGCATTTGTCTAAGCACTGAATATTGCTGGTATATGCAAATATTTAACATTACTGTTTGTTTTACTCAACAAGTTTAATCAATTACAGAATACAAAAGGAAATAGTATCATTTATTGATATTTATTAAGGATATACACAACTTATAATGTTGATTCTGAATTTGTAGGAGGATATCTTAGAGGATATTGGATTTTAGGGTTGGAAAAACGATTACTGGCATATTAGGCTAAGATAAAAAAATGTGATGTTATAATTTGTTAAAGGTTTGAGTTAATATGTTTCAATTAGGCTGGAAACAAGGTAAACTGTGGGCAGAAATATTTTTTTCTCTGTTAACAGAGGGCATTTGAACTTTTGTCTCTTTTGGACTCTGAAGAAATGCATGAAAAAAGCTGTTCTTTTATATCTGAATAGATAGAGATTCTTTATCTTTTCTCTGCATTAGCTGTTATAAGCACCAGAAGAGTGGGCATCTTTCTCTCCTTTTTCCTTTTCCTTTTTCCTTTTCCTTTTTCCTTTTCCTTTTCCTTTTCCTTTATCTTTTTCTTTTCCTCTCATAATAATGTGTCTAAACAAGGCTGTTAAAGCATCACAGAATCCTCAAATCATTCAGTCCACCTTTGGAGGGAAAAAAATAAATTAAACCAAAGCTATATTGTGAAAAATGCCGTGCTCCAGCTATGACCTTGGTACTGTGAAGTGTGAGATATTTTTACTCGATATTTACTCTCCAAGTCTTTCCTGCAGCGTTGCTGTTTCAGAAGTTTCCATTTTATATTGACACCTCCTTTGAAGTGTAGTATTTCCCATTTGTTTTCATTGAATTTCAATTTGATCCCCCACAATATTTCTAAAATAATTTGGAATTGTATCATTGGCCAAAAAGCTTGACTCTAGCTTCACATCATCTTAGAAGTGTTCTGTATCAGATCTTTATTGTAATCTTCAACTTCAGACTTAGAGTCCAATTTTGTCTTGTATTTTCATCAACCACATTTCCATGTTTTATGAGAATATCACAGATAATTTTGTCATAACCTTATACGCTTCAAGATGTATCCTCTGATTCATTCTATTCACAAGATATTTTGTTGAGAAAGGAAATAGGAGATTCATTTCAATACAATGACACCTTCCAATGCTGGTTACTAAAAATGGTTGGGATTTTTGCAAAAGATTCAGTGGTATGCAATATGCCTTTTGAGACACTGGCAGCTGTTTTTTTAATTGAGAAAACATCATGAAGTTGCTCTGTATTTTTTTCTGCAAAATTTTAATTCCGTTTTTTGCACAAGCATATGTTGTTTTTCTAAACTGATTGTGTCCTTTTGCAACTAAAATTTTCAAAATTAAAAAAAAAAAAAAATTAATACCTATGACACCAAGAAATCCAAATGTTCAGAATACTGAAAGCTTGTAATGAAAAATAGAGTAAACAGAAACTGTTAACGTGGTATCCTTGGTCTATCTAACTCTCTCATCTGTTCAATTCTTCGGAATATATTCTTTTCTGACCAAAAGCTACAAAAATACTTTCATGTGTTAAATAAATATAGTAGTATTTTCCTTCTTGCGGCAGGTGTGTTGTGTTTCATGTAACTGCAATTCATAGTACATGGATACATTATGGACAAGGCACCTTTCATGTCTTTATTAGATAGTCTAAGTTTTGTGTAATGCTCATCATTTTTCCTTTGACTGAAATGTTATCCAAAGCATGACTTTGGCTAACGGAAGTGCCTTACTGAACAATGTGTTTGTTATTACATGAATTCTTTTTCCTTTTCCATATAATTAGAACTACAGAGCAACTGTAGATGAAAATGTGACATAATTAATAGAGTAATGTTCTTGACTTTAGGCCTCACACACTCAGATACAAGTTAGAATTATAATACAAATAACAGGTAAACCATACACCAAATTCTTGGTGTTGGTGTAATTTGGGATTAACTTCATGACAGTTCATTAAGTTACTCAGATGCAAAACAAATTAGTTAAAGATTTTAATACAATTGTCTCCCTGTTATGAGGATGAAATTTGTTATAACCAGAATGAAGAAAGAATCTAATCCTATAACTTTTTTCCGTGGTCTCTGGTAAATTTCAGAACCTTCTTTTTTTTTTAATCTTCTTATTATTCTTGGTCTACTAATATCATGTGTTCTGAGAAATGGACAGTAAAGGTATTGCCTATGGGACCATACCTTTTGTTTGGAACAAGGACTGATTCTACAAAATCTTCATGGTATAACATTGTCACATAAAATCAAATTTAAAAAAAATAGTCTCTGGAGACAGGTGTGGGAAGTGCCATTAATGACAGCACTAAATAAATTTCATACAATCCAACAGCTGATGTAAGCAATTTTAAAATGCCCTTTCTGTACTGTTCTAAGAATGATAGAAGACTAGATCACTGCCATCAGCACACTGAGGGTGGTTAGAAGCTCCTGGAGTGACCCTTGCATATGGGCAGAATTAGGAGTAGATAAAAATGGCTATCATTGTCTTAATTTGCTCTGTGTGTATAGCAATGTGTGCAGTATTTATATTTCTGCATGGTGAAAATGATACTTAGGCATCTGAGAGCACATTCAGTGTTTCATTATATTTAACGAGGTTAAATATTTACAATGAAAAAGGTTGTCCAGCAGAAGGTAGTCTGCCTATACTTTACAAATTTTTGCAAATTATGATACACTTTTCTCTGTCAAACACAAACCTTATCCCTAAGTTCTCCAGCACTATAATATTTCAAGCACAGTAAAGATTTACATACAGAAAATAAATTCTTCCCCTGTAGAAGTATGCTAAAACTTCTTTTATCCCTTAAAATAGTCAAACAATAAAAATGTGAAAGTTATAAACACATAAATCAAAAGGTTTAATAGAATATTTGTTTTAAATTTTAATGATTTACCACAGAAAAAAGCATCAAACTTATTTACATATTTTTAAACTTTATCGCAACCAATTTAATTGGAATATTTTACTTTATATTGTAAGACATATTTCATAGTATTATTTAACAGTTTTAAATATACTGAACAAGCTGCCTCAGAGATTTTATACACACACACACACACACACATATATATATATTTATATATATATATATAAATACATGTGTTCTTCAGTTTTTAGCTGTTAGTTTGTTCCTAAGCAGATAAGGAAATATTATACTTCCAGCATTGCTCCAGTTCCCCTCTATTTTCTTTTAAGACTCAAGATAATTGCAGTGAACTTGTACAGCAATTATTAGAAACCTAAAAATTTACTTTTTTTTTCCACAAGACCTTTTATTTAAATATCTTTCTAAATATAAGGAGTCACATCAACATAAAAACCAATGTTAAATACAACATGGAAGATGACAAACTATTCTGTGAGCCTAAGCCTATTTCTTTTTTAAAATTAGTATATAGGCTGAGCAAAATCATTAGAATAAAACTATAATTAACCGAAACATACATGAGACTAGCTGAAAATTAGGAAGAGTGAAAGCAAACTTAAAGAAATCATCATAAACTGAGAAGTTTTTTCTGAACTAGTGCAGGTTTTTACTTCTGGGACCAGCATATTCCACATATGACCAAGTAATACATGAGGCTGCTCAAGAAGGTAAAGATATTAAGATAAATTTCCATGAGTTTTCAGTGGAAGAAAAATATGTCTCATATTACTACTTTATAGTTCTAAATATCATAACAGAAGGTGAAATAAAACAAAAATATATGATAGAGCAAAATGTCAAATAAAACCAGGTCACTGTTCCCAGATTGTAAGCTTCTGCATGTTCATAAAGACAATGTAAATGAGTTTTAGTGGAAACATTGATTGTCCATAAACCAGTCATTATATAAGGTATCTGACTGGAAGGAGTAAATGGTAAGCTGTAACAAAAGAGACAAGGCCACCTGCAGAAAGCTGTGAGCAGATACAAATGTATTATTAAGTTCTCATTAACTGACTGTGCAAATATGTGCTGTCATCTCTTTGAGTACACTGTGCACATGCACTACCAGGAAGTCTGATTTTTGTTTGAATCTAAACAAGCAAGACATACTGGAGTATGATAAAGTCATAGTTGTCTAAGGATAGGTTATGCTTTGAAAGGGACATAATATTACCGCAGGCCTGGCTCCTACGGTATATCACCGTGTCCCGCAGCTACAGGGAGGAGGAGGAGGAGAAGATCCAACAGGCAGGAACTGTGCAGCAAGATTGATTTATTTAATTATTTTACAAACTCTTTTATAGACTTTTTTCTTCATAGTCTAATTGGACAAAGGACCAGCCACCCCTTGGGGGTGATTGGCCAAAATCCTAGAACATCCATTATCAAAATATTTTCTACTATACCATAAACAAGACTTTCCAAGGTTGCAGGTGGCTTGGTTGTTTACATTCCCTGCTACCTCTTCTGTGAGAGAGAAAAGTCTCTCACGGACTTAGAAAAATAACAAGAAGATCCTCACTAACAGCATTTTTGTACCTACAACATAATTATTTTCTTTACAACAAAGTATCAATATAAAAAAAGTGTTTGGAATTTTCCTATTTTTCCTCAGCACCTGCTACTAATCTACAGAATGAACTCTTCATCTGTTTTGAAACCCCACTCGTCTGCCCTAAGATCTGTGGAGAAAACCTACATTGCAGGCTGTGCAACCTTACTGAAAAGCAACGTATGTCAGTGTCAATGAAGTTTTATGCAGTTTCTGCAGCAGTTTCCCCTACCTAGGTTAATCTCATCAAAAATATCTAAGGGAGCTCTTGTGATGCTGCACTCTGACTGCAGTCTGTAATAATAATAATGAAAAACTAAAATCACAAAACCCAAAAACCAGCCCCCAAAACAAAGCAAAGACCAAACCAAATCAACCAACCAACAAAAACAAAAAACTTGCACCAACAAACTAAAGAACAACCAACCAAACAAAAAGCCACAGTCAAAAAAACAACCAAAAAAACCCCACAAGCAAGTAACTCACCTTTGGATATTCCTGCTTTCTTAAATGGGGAGGCACAGTCTCACTCATTTGTTCTCTCTGTCATCTGCAGTCTCAGACATTTAGCTCTTTTCTGAGAACTGTATATTCAGAGGAGAAGCAGGACCCTCTTATCTGATTATAGACAAGTAGGTCAGACTCCAATTGCTACCTGTTTACGAGCACGGGATAAGAGTTTGATTATTGGGCAGTGCACACCACCTGAATATTTATTTTTCACCTCTGAGGAATAAGAGCTTAAAAGCTGCTAAATGGAACTTTTATCCTAAACAGTAAATCTCTTGAACCTATGACTTTAAATTTCATTTTGATCATTTGGTGATAGAAGGACTGGAAGAACCAGTTGATATACGAGTCATTCACTTTTATTGTGTTCATGACAGGAAATGCTTCCAAGGCTTGGAAGTATTTATAAAAAGGGAGTGCTGAACTGAAGGAATGAGTTTACAGTCTGCCATATTATACAGCATCAGTTGTTTAGCCTCTTAGACGAAAATATATTTAGCAGTAGTGTGTAAAGGAAAGCTTGAAATTATTATCAGATGAACACCAGAGCAAGACACAACTATTATCTAAAATGAGTATTTGTATGTCTGCATAGAAATGTAGAAACATATGCATAGTAAAATGCATCAAATTTGACTAAATTTTAAATATCTCTTTACATATGTACATCTTTTAAAAATTACTATGGGAAAAGAGCAAAAATGAGGATTCTCGCATGATTTTAGGAAGGTAATATCACTTATAAACTATGAATAAATCATGAACTAACTTGTGTAGAGAACAAAGGATGCAGTTTATGATCTGAAAATTTCAGTGGATATTGATTCTTACACTAAATCTGCATGATAATATAGACTTTTAGGCAACCGGTGCTCAGGGAAAGTTGACATCACAGTCTGACAGAATAAAATTAGACTTCAAACAAAAAGGAAAATCCCTTTTTATACATGCTTCTGCTTAAGAAGTTCAGGTGTATTATCCAGCATTTTTTGGACAAATTTAAAAATTACAGTTCAAACCTATTAGAACAAAAGCACCTAATTGATGGAATTCTAAGTTAACCTTAAATTTAACTCTACTTTCATTCCTAACAAAAAGAAAGCATATGATTCTTTAAATTACTGTTTCCTTTTAATTGCTAAACATTTGAATTAAGGTTCATTGGTCAGGGATTTGAAGGAAACAAGTTCAGTATTAGCTTGTATTCTGCTTTCTAATGGCACTAAAACAAGTATTTTATAAGAGGATTTGATAATATGCCCACTACTCTCTCTGTGAGACTTTCCAATCTTTTAAGAGTTTCATGATGATGGCATGCAAATCTTTTATCTTTGGAAGTTTAATTTACATGGGCTAAAAGAATGGTTCACTCTAAGTTCCAAAATTCACATTATAACAGTTTACAACCTGCAGCCTTTTTTTAGACTTCTTCCTGCATTTACTTTATAAAAAACAACTTGCAATTTTTGGTTTTTGCAAACTGTCTTAATTGGATTCCTGCTCATGTTCTTTTTTCCATCTCTACTGCCTATTACACAGATTTTTATATGCTCTTCCAATCACAGTAGTATCCAGCTGCTGAAGGTTTTATTACACAAAATATTTCTCTGGTGGTTTGTGTTGGTATGTGCTCCAGAGTATGAACAACTGAAAAGGATGCATTCCAAAACAATTAATTTAGTCCCATCCAAGTAGAAAATTAGTTATTTTAATATATAAAGAGTATTACTTGTAACTTATCTGTTTACTTTCTCATATGGTCTCAATAATTGAATTATACATATATTGTAGTACTGCCTATATACTCCTCTCCTTACAGAGATTTTTCTTGAACTAGTATATTTCTTAATATACTGCATAGTCTCACTTTCTGCATAGTCTCACTTTCTAAGAAGATTAATAATTTTGCTAGCAGATCTGTATGACTATTAAATAAAATTTTTAAAAGTGCTAATTTTTGTAAATGTTTTCAGAGTAACTGTTTTACAAAAAGCCTACAAGATGATGCACAATTTGGTTTTCAAATAATTTATTTTAGTTTGTTTCATCATGTGAAGACACTTACTTTGAAGTGAGATACTCTCCAAGAGCAGAGACTGTCTTTAATCCAGAATTAAAAAAATATATTTTGTAAGTTGTAGTGCTAAAAGTTTAGTGGTGTCTCTTTCTCATTTGTTTGTAGCAAATACATATTTCTGATGCATTAACAGTAACTCTTCATGTTGTGATGTAGTCCTGGCAGCCAGAGCTTTGAGATGTATTATCATGGACATTTCTGGAAGTAAACACCCAGAGCACATCAAATTTTTCTGCACCTTAAAAAAGTACTAATTTGATCAGAATGTACAAAGATGCTTTTTAAAAAGTTTAAAGATCAGAATAAGACCATCAGAAATAAAACAGCTTGTGAAAAAATATCCCTCCTCATTGTGTTCTTGGAGTTCCATTTTCCAGGTCCAGAAAATTTCAGTGGTGTTATTGTGAAGACAAATTCCACTGTGGCCTCTAAGTTTCTTGGGAAAACCATTTCCTTTAGTTGTACTTGAAGAGTGGCCTGGTGTTGGTTTGTGCTGCAGTCTCCATGCTCCTGAGACACTTAGTTCTTCAACCTGTCTCTTCATCTAAAAAGTTTCTCTAGCCTCAGTTTCTTCTGTTAGAAGAATGTTATTATAATTGCAGGAACCAGAAAATGAATGTTTGGGAATATCAAAATTAAAGCACTGTAATTGTACTTCGTTCTGTATCTATAGTTATTTCAGAATCAGCTATTTTTCCCCCATTGCTTTTGAAATCAATTAAGGTTTTTTTTTTTTTTGATGAGGCAATGTATGCCTGTTTGGTCTTCCCCATGTTGTTGCCAAGGTTATTACCTGAATGATGTGTAATTTAGAAGTAAATACAACATGTTGTGATAATGATACTTGAATGTATGTTTCAAAAAGATGAAAGCTGTGATGCTGAGATTAAAATACAAAGGTACTATCTACAACTATCTACAAAGGTACACTGTTACTCTTGATCATAATTAATTTTTAAGCAACATTTTCCCCTTTACTTAATATTTATTAACATTTCTTTTTCATTATTATTATTTCATTCCATTTGTAAACATTCTTACTTCTGTAATCTTCAAGCCAAAATTATTGTGGCAAATGATCAGGAAAAACCTTTTGTATCAGCTGTAAAACTCTTGGTGTAAAGAACCCTTTGGAAATCAATCTTTTTTGAAAATTATATGCACTTTAATGGAAGAGTATATATTACTGTAAATGAAGTAAGGATTTTTTTATTTGCATTTCTAAACTACCAGAACATATGTAGCATCATCTTTTTGTTAACTTAAAAGCAAGCTCAATAGAGTGGTAAACAGATTTTAAAGAGACGTATGCCAAGTAGTTAATAAAAGTAATCAATAAAGTTGTACAGAGAGATTTTAATTTTTGTGAGCTTGAAATAAAAGAACTCTAACCACTATCATTCAGCATAGGGTCTGCTGTCACACCAAAGAAGCTGCCGATTCAGATGTTAAACATTTAGTTGGTTATCTGGTAGTACAGGTCTCATGTTCTGCTGAAAAGCTTTTGACCTAGACAGACAGGCTTACCTCTCCTGAAACTAATAGTGTTGCATGTCAGCTTTTCAGAGGGATCACAATTTATAAGCAATATCTAGAGATCGTGGAGGACCTGAAAATCCACACTGCTGCAGAATCACCAAGACAGGCCCTGGGGGCTGACTTGGAGTCCTGGTCCAAGGGTGGGATGAGGTGGGATCTCCAGGGGGCCAAAAGGGGGTCCTGGGCTTTGGGAAGGATGAGAGGAGCCACAGGGACTTTGCAGGCACGGGCAGGTTGGAAGTGCCCTCAGGGTTTGGACGTACAGATTGCTAAATCCCCGTTTTAGAGCAGCAGCACTTGTCGCTGGTTTTACAGCAGATAGTAAACACAGGATTGGAAAGTGCAACAGAAGCATGAAAGCTCCTGATATCTGGCAAGTCCACTGTTCCTCTAGTTTCTTCTTCTTTGATTATCCTGTCTGGCTTCTCATTCATGGCACTCTAATAATTTTGTCAGAAAATGGGGTTTAAACCTTCTTCCAATTCTTCATACAGGAGGACGACTCCAATAAAAACAATTGGCAATTGATTCTGATGGAGTCAGCAAAGTTATTGGTGTTTAAAATGATTTGAAGTAGGAAGTTTTCACTCTTTGGGCATAATGAATTTTAATTTCCTGTTTCATTCTCCACATATGAAGCACAAGAAGAAACAAGAATCTGGAAAATGAATGATCAGCTCACTCCAATGGCTGTCACAGATTTCCCAGGCTCTCAAACATGCAAAAATACATCTAAAAATCCTAATAGGGTCTTGATCCTGTCATATATGTTCTGAGATCTCCATTATTAGAATATTGACTTATATAAACTAAACCAATATCATTAAGATAATCCTGCCATACCGTTATGTTCTGCAAGAGAGATATGCCTTATAGTTTGCTTCATATACAAAAGTAAAGCAAATTAGATTATATTGAAAATCATTCATAATTTTGTGCAGCTTTTTAGACAAAAGCTGACATTGTATATAGTTAGTAATGTTCTGTAGGCATCTGTATTGGTTTTGCCCAGCCTGGTTTTAGGTAGCAGGGGGCCACAAAGATGGCTCCTGTAAGTAAGCTGCTGGAAGCTTCCCACCATGTCTGGCAGAGCCAATGGCTGATGGCTTTGAAGATGGACATGCTTCTGGACAAAATGGGACAATGAGAGAGGTTGATAATGCCTCTGTGATGACATATTTAAGAAAAAACTCAAAACAAAGTCACAAGATTTTGGATTCTAGTCAGAGGAGGAGGTGAGAACATGTGAGAGAAAACAATGGTGACACCGAGGTCAGTGAAGAAGGAGGGGGAGGAGGTGCTCCAGGCACTGGAGCCGAGGTTCCTCTGCAGGCCATGGTGAAGGCCATGGTGAAGCAGGCTGTCCCCCTGCAGCCCATGGGTCCATGGGGGATGCAGAGATCCACCCACAGCCCATGGAGGAGGTGCCCATGCTGGAGTGGGTGGATGCTTGGAGGAGGCTGTGTCCAGTGGGAGACCCAGTGGAAAGAGGGAGCCCTTGCTTCCAGGCTGGAGCAGCCTGTCCTTGGAGGGCTGCACCCCGTGGAAGTGAGACCTACAGTGCAGCAGTTTTGGGAGGGCTGTGTGCCTGTGGGAGGGGCTCTCGCTGCAGCAGGTGCAGTGTGGCTGCTGCTCCTGAGAATGGAGCCACGCCAGGGAAGTTCATGGAGAACTGTCTCCCGTGGGAAGGGACCCCACGGTCTCGCAGGGGAAGGACTCCTCTCCCTGAGCAGCGAGAGGAAATCTCAGTGATGAACTGACCACACCCCCATGCCCTGATTCCCTGCACTGTTGGAGGGGCTGGGGGTGGAAGGTGTTCTAGGAGCTTATTTTACTTCTCATTATCCTCCTCTAATTCTGTTAGCAATAAATTCACTTTGCAACTTAAGCTGAACCTGTTTCGCCCTTGAATGAAGTGTTTCTCCTGGTACTTATCTCACTCATGAAGCACTCGTTTTTTTGGTGTTTTTTTTCCTTTTCTCTCCTCTGCCCAGCTGTGGCAGGGGAGGGTGAGCGAGTGGCTTTCGTGGGTGCCTGTGTTGGGCCAGTGTCAAACCATGACAGTCTTTTTACTCAAGTCTAAGGACTCTGTGAAGCTCCAACTAATTTTCCTACATATCTCCGACAACAGTTCTCCATGGTTTGTAGAATCGCACATTGGTTGCATGCTAAAACACGTCACAGGAGATTGAAAATGCATATACAGAAAAATGTAGAAGTATCTGGTACGAGGTCCTTTTCCTGTCCATCACAAACTCTACTTCATTGGAAACATCTCAGGTGAAAGCCCCTGATAATTGTGAGCTTGGGAAATCTAACATACTGTTAGTGAGGTAATAGATGAAACATCTCAATCTGCTGGAAAGGGCAGAAGCAGAACTTTGTGCTAGACCACTAATTCAGGAGATACTTCTAAATCCTGTTATTGCTTTCGAATATGACACATGCAGCATTATTTATGATTTGGAAACTGTTACATAATTAGAGACATGATTATCTTTTATAATCTGCAGATTTTTTTTTCAGTCTTAGTGAAAGAATAATTTATTTCACATTAAAATTCATAGCCTCATACATTTCCTTAAAACTGTACACTTGTGGGACATAACTATATTTATCTATGAGGAATATACCCCCCAAACTCATAGAACCTTAAGAGAAAAATGTATGCCAGACTGCATTCATTGTTTGATTAAAAACTGGGCATCAGTTCTTTTCCCATATTGGAACCTGGATTAATTTGCCAAATTCCCATTCAGATGAATTAGTTCTGCATGGGCTATAAGATATCACTTAGATTAATGTGTCTTCAGCACATTACCCATAATGACGGTCAAATTAATTCATTAAAACTTTGACCATCTTTAGAAATAATGTCCCCAAGAAACATTAATCAAGGAGATACTTCATATCATATTCTATGTAGCATTGAAGCTAAATTACACTTAAGTAACACTATGAGTTTCAAAACAGTATTTGAATCATATCATTTCTCAACTGAAAGTAATTCAATGTTGTTGTTATACAATCATATTAATATTTTTTTGCGTAGAGGTAACTGCCTCTTATACCAAATACAGGTGGGACATACCAAATATGTACTGGAGTAGTGGAACAGAACGTAATGCTCTTTAACATTAATAATTTTCAGTTATATATGGAAACATTTGACCCTCCAGGGAGCAAACAGAAATAGAGTTCTAAAATGAACTGAAGTACAGATCAATAGACTAATTCAGACTGGCATCAGAAATCAAGATATAATGTTCCTTAGTTTGCAATCCTACAAGAAATATAGGACACATTAAATTTAACATTTCTGGATCTGACATAGGTGTGGCAGTTACTATGTTCTTATTAACAGCTTTAAACAAATCAATAGAACTTTTTCTAAAGGAATTTAATTAGATTTTTTTTTTTCATTTATTACACCTATAAAAAATGCTTGAAGGAAACCAAATGGATGTCTTTGCATGCAAACTGAAAATACTTTAAATGATACTGCCAGTTCAAAATCCCATGTTAGATTTACTTGTGTAATAACATAATTTGTCTTCACATTTGTCATAGTTATGCTTCAACTAACAATTAGTTATGCCTATCTTTAAGAAGTGTAAAGTCCACCAAAGCCATTTATTGTATCTTGTATTTGGTCTAAAGAAATGCTGGGTGTCAATATGAAAACAATATATGAATAATATGAAAATTATTCTTTCCTGATGATAGTTTCCCATTTACTTGCATTGTATTGTTGCCGACCAGTGGGAAGTACTGATAAGAATTTTTGAGTTTCAAGAGCAACTGATCTACAGTAACCTTTAAAACCAAGACTGGTTTTGTGATTTAGACAACCAATGCCAAAACCACAGGAATTACTACCATATTAGTCCTCTTCTCCTAGGCAGATAGTGTCATCACATTTGCATGGAGACGTTATAGTTTTCATTTTTGCAGTCATGTCATGGCTGTGCTGGGAAGTTAAGAAGTGAGTGGTACTTTTTGCATAGATTTGAGAGCCTTCAGCAGCCTAACTGCTAGCCCTCTTTCCTATTCCAATTGCTCATGCCAAGGCATACAGAGCATGGATGCAACCAGCAGACCCAATAAGCACAAAAGAGAAAATCAGTGATCTTACTGTTTATATCACATTCTACTGGACAAAAACAATGAGAGATGGACACAACTAATTTGCTATTTTGTATAAAAGTAAGGTTTTTATATGTCCAAAAAACTGATATTTATCCCATTTAAACCAAGAGGCCTACAATGTAGTACTGTTTTTGGATGGGAATTCAATATAAAATAATGATAATAATAATAATAATAATAATATTGATATTTTCATATTATTATATGTTCTTTAAAGGGAGAAGATTTTGGAGATGTTTTTTAAAATAGGTTTTCAAATAAAACATCATGTCCTCTCAAACTCACTCTCAGCTTTGGCAGAAAGATATTAAGATCTTAAAAATATCTTTATTATGAGATATTATTTCAGAGAGATACAAACTGGACATATCTTATTTTTCTAGGAGTATTAAATTAGAAACATCATCCAAATATTAGAAAAATATTAATCCAGTATATGAAACAACCTTTATAAACATTATTCTTTCTTCTTTTCGGGTTTCAAATTAATCACAGGAAAGTATTCAGTCCTTCCATCCTTACCTTTTAAAACAAGGTGGGAATTTCAGCTATTTTAACTCAAGTCTATCTTAATTCTTACAATGAACATGATCAAATTTTATGATCCATTCAGCAACTTAATTGCACTACAGATTATATCAGTGCTACATAATGTAACTGTCCTCTCCTTCTCTTGCATAAAAGGAAATATTCCTTCTATTGTCTGTATGCTATTATGGGATAAAACACCCTAATAATGGAAATTATAATGGAAATAATAATAAATTATAAAAATAATAATAATGGAAATAATAATAAGTAAATTCTCCGCACAACTTCATTAGCAGCTAATCTTCAGTCTGCAACAAAGGAAAAATGGATGGTGAATTTTGGAAAAGTTCTTTCAGATGCCTGAGTTAGCCACCAACCACTAATATAGTAAATACATAGATTATGATTATTCTGGAGAATCAGATACTTTCTCCTTTGAGCTTTGACTTGAAGAGGCCTTTATTGGAAATATATTTACTAATCTGTGTAATTTCTTTTCTAAAATCTGTCTATTATACACACAATTTAACAAAACAGGACAGGCTTTTAAAACCATTCCATAGTATTGCATAGTTATAGAATATTTAAATTCTCAGAACTATTTTTAAAATCCTGGAGATAATGTATCATTTTTCATTAGTTTCTACTGATAATTTATTCATTTTAATTATAGATTAATAAATTAGTAGTTGAAATTAATAAAAAGCATTAATTTTTTTTTTTCCCAAAGCAGTGGGAAGTTTGAAGAATTTAAACTACTGTTATGCAGAAGTAAATCTAAGCTCCTTGAGGGCATAGATTTACTGATAAAATAATCTTAATTCGTGTGGAAAAACACAACATTTGATGCTGAACCTAAACCTGGATTAATATGTATATTATTGCTGCAATGTTATAACAAGAAGTGTTTTGGCACGTTAGAGGTTGGACCAAATAGCCTCCGGAGGTCTCTTCCAGTGTCAACCTTTCTGCCATTCTGGGCTAATAAACACTTAAAAACATGGAATTCAGGAATCTCTAGATTTTTTTGCTAGGTTGATAAAGTGCATCCATGACATTGAATCACTCACTCAGGACAGTGTGTACTAAAACCCTCTCTGTTGTACTCCTATCTTTGCTTAACAGTCAATAAAAAAAAAAAAAAAAATTCAAAAAATAGTAATTTCTGTCCTAAACCTGTCCCTTACAATCAAGAGTGCTAGTGAAGACCTTTGTGAAGTGGCATGGGGAAGGAAGGGAGAGGAAAGGTTTCTGCATATGTTAGGGTCTAACTTTGATTTCATGTATCATTTTCAAGCTCTCTCTTCCTTCTGCATATTAAAAGGAATACAGTTCTGAAAGTCATTCATCTGGGTTTATCACAGGGTTTATGGTGTACCAATGATAAAAAGCATAATTTATAAATTAGGTATTAGTGATAATATTGCAATCTACTTGAGAGCATACCTTCTTTTATGCAGAAAAGGAGACAGATGTCATCAAACATGCTATCCTTTGATGGCTTATTTTGATGCAATATCATTAACTTAACTCCACTTATGTGAGATCACAATCAAATTAAAAATTAAGTAGTTACCAAGTGTTTCTAACAGTGGAAAACCATAAAGATTATGTTTGCTCTTGTAAACATATATGAACATACGGCAAGCTTATTGAAAGTTACTATCAAAGAAATCATATTAAAGAAATCATGAAGATATCCTGGAATTCAGCTTATGTCTTTTCCCCTTGAGTGCGCAGAAGAAAATGCCCAAACATAATCACTCACCTGCTGCAGAATAAAAAGCTATGTATATTTTTTATAAAAAGCTATGTATATTTTTTTACTATACAATTCCAGAAAAAAAAGTGAATGAAGTGCATTCAATTATTTCCCTATTCTAAATGAATTATCATTACATATTATACATCAAGAAATAAACTGAGTTTCCACTATTTCCTTTCAGACCTGCATAAAAGTATAGTAAAATAAAATAAGTCCCTTGGTTTTATTGTCATACCTAAGCTTCTCATTCTTGAATTATAATTGCAAAAGACAAAGCAGGCTAATATCCAGCCTAGGAAATAAAGTGTTCAGAGTAATCTCAATTACAGTGATCACAGGCAAACTTAGGCTGTCATTTTAATACATGTTAGCTAGCTGCACTGCTAGCTATAACACATTCACTGAGCTTTCAGAGTTAGTAGGTGCAGCATGAACCATAATTTCAAATGCTGAAAATCTGGGTATCATTCAGTATCTGATTATTCAAAAACCTATTTTGTCTGAAAAAAATTTTTTATTACTTATTAGGTAAAATATTTATCTAAATTATTTTAAAGTAGATATTAAAGCTTCAGTGTTTAATCAAACTTAATGGGTGGGGTTTATTTCTCTAGCTTCATAGAACACTGGACATGGGCTACCCCTGTTCTTTGGTCCTGAACAATCTAAAACATGATTTTAAATCTAGATATCTAAAGAATAAGTGTAAAGAACAAAGTCAAATATATGGAACATGTAAGAAGACAGTGTCCCTCCAATTTAGTTCTTGAATGTAATTTGTGAAGGCTGTTAATAACAGCTATAATCCAGCCCAGAGTCACTTTACATTCTGAGGATATCTTTAGTACATGGTGATGAAATAGCACAGGTATAAGTTCTGTGAAAGGCTAAGCAAACTGCCCTTATTTCTTCCACTGCACTTTAATAAGTGTAATAGCCTTCAGTTCTTCCATTTAAACATAAAGTCAATAGATATATGACCACCTCTGTTGCAGTAATTCTGAAGAGCAGAAATCTATATTGTAACCACTGGTTCACAGGGGGGGAAATAACTGGCGGTCCCTGAAAATACATGTTGGCATGACTTTGACCTTGATTATGGACCTGATTTAAAGAACTAAATGGGGGTGGCAATGAATTTCAGTTCTAGTAAGTTTCAAATGTAAGTCCATGGCTTTTCTTAAAGGCCAATTTTGCCTCTAAGTTTACACTATAGGAGTATAGAAGCATTACTGCACCATCTGTGAGTGACTTTGACATATATTGTAGTAAGGTAAATTTCAAAAATCAAACCCTAGTCTGAAGCCTGACTCAAAGAACCTCTGATATGATTAATTGCCAATGAGTTTCAGAAGGAAAACAGGAACTTGAGCAGATGGCTCTTTTTGCCTTTCTTTTCAGGAGACTGCACTGAACTTATCTGAATGTAACACAGATCAAAGCTCTCATAAAAGATAACGGAGAGAGACAAGAAAGCTGAATTTCTGCTTGTTAATGAATGAAAAAGTTAACTGACCTTATATTCCATTAAAAGTGTAGCAGTCCAGTCTGGATGCAGACTAAGCAGCTCATGCATAACATAGCTTTAGAATACCTTTTTAATGTTGTATTTTGCTACTCTTTTTTTTCTTTTTTCTGTATACTTACTTTAAAGTGAAGGCCAAACTTAAGCATTGTTTTCTGCCTGATTTTTTATTATAATTTTTCATTTTATCTTCTCCATCTTTTGTATTTATATCAGACAACTTTATGTCTGTTTGAAGCTACTGCAGTTATTAACCAATTATAGATCTTCAGAAGACTAATAAGCATGTTAAAGTTTTTTAAAATTTCATCATGTTGTAAAAACTGAAAGGAACATTCATATTTAACTGAAAGCTGAAACTCCAGCAGCTGAGAACCCTGTTGCATTGTGTTGTATTGTACCATACTTCACAAGATGGTAATTTATTTTAATTTTTAAAATTTTATTTTATTTTAAATTCTTCATGGGCTTCTTTCAGAATAAACTCTTTTTTTTTTTTGCCCTTTACACACGAAGTACCTTTCTAAGGGGATGTTTTTTGTCAACTGCAGTGTATTTTTAGCTCTTTGATAGATACAATAATACATGTATATGCATCTTGTGCATATAACACTTAAAATATTTTCTATTAAGACTATATTCTTCCAATGTTACCCCTGTTTCCAAATGAAGTTTTTAGGAGAACAGGTATGAACTTTGTATGGTTTATTGATAATTTACATTTAAACGTTTCTTTTCAAATTATCACAGGACTCAGGTAATTCTGCCAGAAACACTTGAAAAAAGATAAATCAGGGATTATTTTGGCAGTATTCTTAAGGCAGGTCAATGCATTTAACAAGCAGAAATTTAAATTCCAATGAGGAAACATAGTCTTAGTACAAAGGAAATATTGCAGATGACCTTAAATCTTTGATGTGTAAAGTTCATGTGACTCCAGTTTAAAAATGGCAGTTAGGACTAAATTACAACTCCATGTCAAGAGAAGTAGATAGGCTCAGATTTTTTTTTTCCTGAAAGTCTAACAATTTCAGTTCATTTCATAGTGCTCAAAAAGAGAATCTTTACAACTTCCAGTAGTGAACTTTGTAGAAAACAAACTTCTACACTCAACAGTTAAAATTTTGCTAGATATCTCGTAAGAGCCTAAAACCACCTGGTATCTTATCGGAGTCTTTGCTCCATGATAGACATGCAACACAGCTGATAGAATTTGAGATGTCTGACAATGATATGATGATCAAAGGCCTCTAATTATGGTATTTTCATTAAATAGGAAATACTCTTATGTTAGAGACAATAAAATTATTTCAGTCAGATTTTCTTCTCAGGCACATTTGTGAGTGCTCCCCTCAGGAAGATCTCTTCTCTCATCCATAGATGGTGTGATTTATCAGAAGTGCCAGCTGCCTAGGATGTTGCAAAATCAGAAGAGGTTTTGAGAGAAACTTGTGTGAAATATGGTAAATTTAATTTCAGACTATTTTGAAATGTGACAGAAGTACTTGCTAGAGCAGTGTAGATAAAAGAACATTTAGAGGAACCTACACTGACAAAAAAATTATATAGTTAATGCTCTAAGATATAAACATTGAGACATAAACATGTTGAGAGGTTTTTTCGAATTGCACCTGAAGTACAATGCAAAGACTCTTCAGAGCATGTTCAATTGTTAGAAGAAGAAAGAGCAAAGGCTGCTGACCTGAACAAAGGCTTTTCATGTGTTGATATTTAATTTGAGAAAAGACGGTACTGCAATAAGAATTTATTGAGAAAATTTGCTCAAGAAAAAAGTATAAGCAGGACACGAGAAGACTGTCTCATATCCATTAGAGCAGTGAGGTTCTGAAATACACCTCAAGGGAAAGATATGGGAAAAACAAACCTAATTTTTCTTATAGCAAGGTACATGAATGAAAATACAGCTAGGCTTGATGAGCTATGCTCTAATTTTCTAAACTTCGACATAAATATTAGGATTCATCCTACCTAGTGTTTCAGGCTCAAGTTTGATGCCAGAGATGTTGAAATCTATATCTAAGCTAACAATATGAAATATTTCATCAGTCAATGAATAAAAGCAGGAACTTTCAAAATATAGTTAATCTTATTTATTTTGAATGCCTACCGTAAGGTGAAATGAAACTCATTCTAAAAGATCATGCTTTTTCTATTACTAATCAATTAATTTTAAAAAAGCCAAAAAAACAAGGACCTTAAAAATACAATACATAGTAATGAAATATTCCTCCTTACAATATAGTAACATGATGTCATAAATACCATGTAATTTAATTGTATTTCAAGCCGACAGAAAGACCATGCAATTTCAATCATGACCCCAAGATTTTGAGATTCACTTCGTCATTTTATGTTTTGTAATCTTCATTGTTTAACTTTTTGCATCTTCTCTGTACACATTTCTTCTTCAAATACATTGTGTTAATATTTTCAGTGTAATGAATATGTTCCTAGCAAGAATGTATGTCTTAACTTGCAAATTATTTGCAAGAAGCCAAGAAAAACCTGAACAGCCTTTTTAGTGAGTGTTTGCTCAATTTTCCATATTCTTTAAAATGAACATTTAGTAAGATGGATGCTACATAAAACCTTCATATACACTCTATCTTTTTAGCTGTAACATGTTTTGATTTGTTGGCCATCTTCTCTTTTATCCTCAGAGGTTGTAATAGCCATGGTAGCAGGGTACATGAGCAGCCATTAAAAAAAGAGCACTGAAAAGGTCAAAGTAGCACTATGCCTTTCACTTTTTACACAGTGTTTGTTGAATTAAAAATCTCATTCTTGCAGTAATGGGCATTGCTGGAGGAAAAAGTGCAACAGTAACATAATCTAAAAAATCCCAATCCTCATGAGGTCTAGCTAGTACCATTTCAAACAAAAGAAACAACACTGCTTTTGACTTAAACTTTATGATGTTTCCTAAAAAATATATTTGTATTTCAATAAAATTGATTTACATTGTAATAACAAAGCACAAATATGAAAGAAATAGCTGCAAAAAAAGTTTCTTACAAATATAGAACATCAAATTTCATAACTGAGTAGTAATTCTTTTTTTTATATGCTTGGTTAAACAACATTCTGCTTATAAATATTCCTGAATATTCATATGTTAATTTATATGTCTTTATGCTTCTGCATACTGAGAATAAAGCAGATTTCCTTCCTTTATATAACAAAAATCAAATTGGTGTTTGCTTGCATTTTCCTATTTGGATATACCTATAGCTATGGAGAAATTTATGTAGAATTAGTAGCATAAGAGTATTCCTCATCTTAGGAACAGCCAATCTTTCTGGTCTTAATATTTATTTCTTAAGTAGTAAAGAAAACTCAGTTCTTTTTATTTGTTTGTTTATTTATATATATATTTATTTATTTTAATATTTATATTTATATTTGTATTTATATTATATTTTTTTATTTATTTCAGTTTCACACAGACATAGACAGACTCTATCCATAAGTGATTTTTGTGGGCTCTCAGTTGACAGAGATGGAATTTAAATTTTCGCTGTCATTGGCTCAAGTTTTCTATGAAGAATATTCAGTTCATTCTACTTAGCAATATTTCAGCTGCAATGTATTTTGTTCTGGCCTAAAGCCAAGAAACATTTAAACATATGGGCAAGATAATTAGGACATTTCAAAATCTGCCAAATACCAGTGTATTAAACGGACCGATTTTTTTACCTATTGCATACTTTGCATTATGGTATTAGAACAGAACTGTAGCAACACTTCACATTTTTTACCTGCCAAGGTTCTAATGAGATTAATTTCAGAAAACATTTCAGTACATTTTCAAAATAGAAGAAACAAACCAGACATTTGCTAGAGTAAACAGTAAGCTATCACAGAAAAGTGCAATGTACCCAATTTCAAAGCATGAGAATAATTCTGTTATGAATAAATAAACAAGCTGTCCTTATTGCCAGTAGTTCCACTCAGCATCATTAAACAATTTTGAAGTAACTGCGTGTCAGACCCTTAGAGTTTTTGTCTATGAATGTACAGAAGCTCAAATCATGCAGAAAAATTGAAAGTATGGTCATTTCTGAACCTCAGCAAACTTTCAACAAAAGATAATAAACCAAGCACAAAGCTAAAATTCCATCTCTAATGTTCAGTTTTGACATTGATGTGGACAGTTATATCATTAATAGTTCACTGATGGTCTGCTCATGAAGGGATGTTATCATGGGTTACAGCCTTGGCCTCTAATGTTCCAAGTCAGCTTTCTGAAATGACAGTGCAATCCCATGTGGAGATACACTAAAAGTTTGTAGAAGATTTTGCTAAAATAAAATCTATAGGATAATTCCACCTACAAGCAACAGCTGTTTGTCACCCACTGATTTTGGTCTTATACAAATCAATTAATTGCCATGCTAACATGTTTTTGATGATTTCTGAAGTTCAGAGACTATGCAGAAAGAGATGGTGATTACTAGTAAATCTGTAGGCAAAAAGTTTGAGAAAAAGTGATTTCAAATTACATTGTGTACACTGGAATTTTCACAAATAGTAACTGGGTACTTTTGAACAGTACTGCTGCTCCTTCCTGTTCAGTATTGTAAAAGTGTCCTAGCAATCAGGGGAGATGTGTTTATTAAACTCCTCTGGAGAATTGCTGTCTGATGCACTGCTACAAATTTTTTTCTGCCTAATTTTCTAAATTTCTATTTGCCTTGTGTATGTTACTTTAACTATTACCGGAAGTTTGCAACCTGAGAAGCCACTTAAAAACTTGCAAAATTAAAGAAAAGCATTGGCAATGTTGAGGAATCCCTTTTATCCAGGAGAATATGAAAGAATACAAGGTAAATTTTCAGCAGTAGGGCTCGTCCAGAGAGAAATGTGTTCTAAAAGAGCCTAGTTTTAGGCTACAGCTACAGCCTTCATCCTGGTGCTGAGTCTGCTGAAGAAATACCTGTTCCAGATCTCTGTCCCTCAGCTAATGTTCAGGATTTTGGAGGGCTGTTAACAGCACCCATGTCCAGTGTTAAGGATTAACAGTGCTGATGGGAAACAGATTGGTTCAAACTAAAAATTCTTTCTGGGACTGAAGTATAAAGGCTATAAATTGTAAACAAATTATATATTAAACAAATACCCACTGGAAGTAACCACAGAGTATTTTATGGATTATAATCAATAGCAGAATTTTTAAAAGAAGTCACTACAAGGGTTCACAAGATGATGTAACTCAAATTGAAGTCACGTGACATCACTGCGAGTCTGTAGATGCTTTCCCATGCATGCACTTGCCTTGTTCTAAAAACTAGGTGTGGTTTATGAGTGGTGACATGTAGAGTCCATATAGTCAGGAGTGCTTCAGCAAAATATTCCATTTCTGAATATTTTTTCTTCCCCTACACCCCAAAAGTAAAGGTGTCTTTTTGTGCAGCTCTGGAACAAGATTTACAAATAGAATTGACTATGATCTCATGCAGGATGTCAAACTAAAAAACTTTAAACTTCTCACCAAACAACTGTGTGAGAAGCATATAGAAACTTCCACTACCAGACAGTCTTTCTAGGTTTGTCCATTTACTGTGCACTCTTTCAGTACCTCTATGTCCTTTTCATTTTTAACCACAATACAAAATCACAAAGGGACAAGACACTCTCAATTTGGTTTTTAAACTACAATACAGGTTGCATTTATATTAAAAGTAATGAAATATACAATATAATGAAGGAACACTTCAGAAACATTCTTTTACATCTTGTTTAGCTTGTAATTAGCAAATAATTCTTCCCTTCTTTTTTTTTAAAGCATTAAATCCACATCCTATTTTAATGTCTACACAGTATTTCATCATTTATTTCAGCATTTCCAGCTAATATCAATTAGCTGACTAACTCTAAGTATATTACATTGAATTATATGCTCTAAAATCAATAATTAAAGTCACTGAACTTATTTAATATCCAGTAGAGAATTCATTAAACTTCATCAGGGGCATTTTTTCAGTATGTGTGTAAGAGACTATTGGAAAACAGCCTGAAAGCCCTGCTAACATTAAGACCCAATGAGTAAAGAACTAATCCAAAGTTGTTCATTTTTTCTGATATCAAGATATTAGAATAATGTATCAACAAGTGTTTTTCAAATATTATATACCCTATTAGTATAACTGTCTCTTCAACTTAATTTAGGGAATGAATACTTCTGTATTAGCAAATTAGAAAGAAAGATAAAGCCAAATGTAAAAGGAAAGTGGTTCCTATCATCAAAGAACTGAGATATGATATGATATTCCAATTCATAGGGCTAAATTGTGATTCTGAATCTTAATGATACAAGGATGCAAGTTGAAGAAGAAAATGCAGGTAATATAGAGAGGCTTTTAGAATGCTAGCCTAAAAAATGCTGCCAGGTTTCCCTCCAAAAAATAACATATTATTTACTCTCAATATCTTGTTTGAATTTAAATTTAAGCCTTATATTTTATAAATTGGAAATTTTAGACTTCTGATTTTACATTTTTCCACTCTTTCTTCTCATTGAATTTCCATATGTAGGTTAAAGGATTTTACAAAGCTAGTGGAGCTTGCACCAAAGTTCATATAAAAGTTCTAATTAATTATACTTTTGTAATAGAATGTCTGTAAAAAGACAAAGTTTATGTTCATAATAATTTGTGCTTGAAAAATCAGGAAGTGTGACCATAACTGTGATAATTTTAATCTAATGAAAGTGTAAAATCAAGAGAAGCTGAGATGTTTTTCCCAGCCAAAGATCCACTTTTCTTGTAAAGCAGGAATAGAAAATGTCATATCTTCCATAAAGAACTACAGTTTCTTGCTGAAATGAGATGACAACATCTGCAATGAGAAGACCATTCTTACTAACAGAGATTAGTACATTTTATCTGAAAATCCTGAAGAAAAGGACTGCAACATCTTCCCCTATGACATGTCTTTTCAATTTTCTCATTAACTCAAGTTCAAAATATACCAGAAGCAGCTAGGAAAGGGGAAAAAAATAAAAAAGAAAGAAAGAAAAGATAAGTGGGATTAGTAAGACAGCACTAAAATAACTTAAAAGAGCAAGAGTCTGGAAATGTTCGCCGGCACTTTTGAGGTACAAACCAAATTAAAATGTGTCAGTAATATTTGCAGGTGAAAACACGGAGCTATCACCAATGCTTTGAATACTTTGAATAGTTTTATAGTTGCACAATTTCTAAAGATCTCAGGGTTTAGAATATGACTAAGGTAATTTACCTCCCAATATGAAATTAAATTTAGCAGTTTTTAATGATCACATATAATCTATTTAATTCTGGTGAACTGCAGCAGTGTAAGTGAAAATTGATGAAAGACTGATATAATTATACCCTACCAATAACCAGTTTATTTTAAGAGGCTGTCAAAAAGATTAAAATGTAAGGATTTTACAAAGCCATCCTGGAATAGTATTTAATAGGCATATTTCTTTGTTCAAATAAAATGATTTTCTTTTTTATTAGTTCAAAGATAAAATGAAATTACTATAAAGAGAGCTAAACTTAATTAAATAACAAAGTATTACCTATCAAAACAACATATATCATAGAATCCTAGAGTCATAGTACGATTTGGGTTGAAAGGAACCTATGAACATCTAGTTCCAACCTCTCTAATTTGAAAGAGTGTCTTCAACTTGATCAACTTCGTAAAAGATCCATCCAACCTGACCTTGAACATTTCCAGGGATGAGGCATCTTCAACCTCTCTAGACAACCTGTTCAAATGTTGCACAACCCCCACTGTAAAAAAAAAAAAATCTTCCTTTTATCTGGTATGAATCAATCCTATTTTAGTTTAAAACCTCTACTCCTTGTCCTGTAACTAAAGGACCTATTTTTAGGCCACACCTCAAATCCTATGTCCAGTTGTGGGCCTCTCCTTCTAAGACAATTAAGTGCTGGAGGGTGTCTAGAGAGGGGCAACAAAGCTGGCAAAGAGTCTGGAGCACAAGGCTGATAAGAGGCAGCTGGGGGATCTGGGGCTCTTTAGCTGGGGACAAGGAGGCTCAGAGCAAACCTTATCACAAAACCTTATCACTCTCTGAAAGAAGATTGTAATAAAGTGAGTGTCAGTTTCTTCTGGATAACAAGTGACAAGAGAAAATGGCCTCAAGTTGTGCAAGGAGAGATTTAGACTGGATATTAAAAAAAAATTTCTTTGTGGCAAGGATTGTCAAGCATCAGAACAGGCTGCCCCGGGAAGTGGTTGAGTCACCATCCCTGGAATTGGGTATGGGAGTTACGGACATGGTTTAGTGGTGAGCATGGTGGTGGTACTAAGCTGATGGTTGGATTTGATGATCTTAAAGGTCTTTTCCAGCCTTAATGATTTTATTATTGCATGATTCTATGTATACTTGAAAAATCAAGTTGCTAAGATGGTTATGTATGCTTCAACTGTATCAATTATTAGCTATTTCTTTCCTAAAATTAAATCCAGGTTCATGTTCTTCAATGGAAGTACCTTGAGTTTCAGTGATAATGCATATCAAGTGGTCAAAAATCCCTTATGCTCCATCTGATTTTTATGCCTAAAGGTATCACCTGGCACTGAAATACAAAAATCCAAAACAAATGTGTAAACAACAAGTGCTCTCACTATTATCTGTGTTTCCTAAGGTAACTTTCTCATTCTACTCTATTAAGCCAGCCCATGCCTATACTGCCTTCAGAGAAAAGGTGGTTGCCTTTGGAGAAAAACAGAATGTGAGAAGTATATGAAGATTTAATCAGTCTTGGTATCCTGTAGGGTCATAAGTTGAATTTCACAACAAATCTCTCCTTGAGAAAAATACCAGCTTATTTGATTTACTGTAGCTGACAGATGAGTATGTAAATATGTATGGGAATTACTAGAATATGAAATATTATTAATGTTACAATCACTTGCCTTAAGAACTAAAACATAAGAATTAATATATTATAGTCATATAAAATGCATGTTTATTTTGTAAGATCCGGAATTTATTTTCTAAAAACAAGAATTAAATATTCAATTTCTTAGCACCACGTGTGCTAAATACTGAATTGGTTATCATAACATTTTTGACATGATCTTTTCACCTTAAATAAAAATATCTGTGTAAATGCAAAATTATGCAACACAGTTCTATGAAATAAAACTGGACACAGGAAGTAAAAGTGAAACAATTTTTTTAATTAGTTAGAAATATGATTTATCTTTCAGTTACCTAGATATGTTGCCTCACAGCACTTAAAGGTAATACCCTAGTACACAGTTACTTAGACCACAGTTACCAATTATTCTAGAACAAATATAAATAATGAGAAATAGTGAAAGACTTAATTCTCTAAATCTCTATTTATAATTGTTTTTCCAGCTATAAAACTGTGCTATAACCTCAGCTCCTCAGACAACTGGGAAGGAGAGGAGCAAACAAATATACTGGTGATCTTTAAGAACTCAGATACCATGATGGCCTAGACATAGATTACTTGCATAGCTAAAGACTACTTTTTTATGGCAAAGTGGTAGAAAAATGAGTGGTGTATAAATAATAAAAAGTAGAGTATAAAAATTTGAAAAGTAGTGAGTAAAAATAACATAAAAATGAACAGTGTGTAAAACTAAATATTTTTTTGCTATTCAATGCTTCAGTATTATTGTGCATTACTAAGTGTAGACTACTACAAACTGTGAACACACATAAAGTAGTTGGGATTGCCATAACTACACTCCTGCAATTGGGTCAGGGCAATCCCAAGCACAAATACAGGTTGGGCAGAGATCGAGAGCAGCCACGACAAGGTGGACTTGTGGTTTCTGCTCGACGAAAAGCTGGACATGAGCCATCAATGTGGGCTTGCAGCCCGGAAAGCCAACTCTGTCCTGGGGTGCGGCAAAAGACACATGGCCAGCAGGTCAGGGGAGATGATTCTGCCCCTCTACTCTGAGCTCATGAAACCCCACCTGGAGTGCTGTATTCAGCTCTGGGCCCCCCAACTCAAGGGCATGGACCTGCTGGAGCAAGTCCAAAGGGGAGTGATGATCAGGGAACTGGAGTACTTTTCTCGTGAAAATGGGTTGTGAGATTTGGGGTTGTTCTGCCAGAGGAGAAGATAGCTCTAGGAGGACCTTCTAGCAGCCTTCCAGTACCTGAAGGAAGCCTACAAGAAAGGTGTGGAGGGACATTTTACAAGGGCATGTAGTGAAAGGACAAGGGGCAATTATTTCAAGGGGTAAAAAAGGGTAGATTTTCATTAGATATTACAAAAAATTCTTTACTATGAGGGTGTTGAGACACTGGAACATGTTGCCCAGAGAAGTTGTGGGCACCCCATCCCTGGAAGTGTTCAAGGCCAGGTTGGATAGGGTTTTGAGTAATCTGGTCTAGTGAAAGATGTCCTGTTCACAGCAGGGAGGTTGGGACCAAATGATCTTTAAGGTCCCTTCCAAAACAAACCTTTCTAAGTTTCTATGATAAATATTATACTAAGGTTTATAGTGATTTGCGTAAGAATGGGTCACACTTCACTTATGACAAAAAGCGGAATGTGACATTTTCTTGCAGTGGAACTAGGATATCTTTTGAGAATGCTAAGGACTGGAGAATTCATTGGTCATTACTAAATTAAGACTTGAGCAATTCTCAAATCTCTGTAAATGTTAGCTGAAGTATGCAATAATCAAATGAATATATTTCAAACATTTTCCACAGGATCCAAAGTAGTGTGATTTAATATTTTTAATCCGTGATCTGGAAACAAACATGAAAACCATCATTGGGAAGATTTATATATGCCATAAAAGTTAGTGGAATGAGATGTAATGCAGAAAACACACTCAAAAAAACCTGTCTGGATTATTTGATAAGTGATGCACTTAACATTTATTCTGTACAGCGATATCACAATTATAAATCTAGAAAGATTGAATGCAAGTCATACCTATTCAATGAATGACTGCTTCTTATATGGAGAATTTGTTTTCTTAGAAGGATTTGGAAAACTGGTTGATAAAGTTTATGGCTCTGTAGCCCATCCGCAGGGTAAAATGTTACATTAATGGTATAGTAAACCATGAATTGTTAGAGACTGGTACAACAGGATAGACTAGAACAAGTTCGGTGTATGCTAGTACAAGTAAATCACAATTACATGATGCTTTTCTGTTCTACTTGGAATCATCTGAGGGGCCATGCATTTCTTTCCTTACCTTATCTAGTGTGACATTTGTCACTTGTGACAAGGAGGTTTCCATCTAATTTGCAGTTACTTTGTGAACAGTCTTAGTGTCTGTGCAAAGGGCCTGTTTCTGATGGGTTTTATTCTGTAAGAAACCTTACTATAGTTCATCCTGGGAATAAAGTACAGAGTCATATTAAAATGCCTGTGTGTGGAGTGATTCTGAAAAAAATATAGAGATTATAACAAACAAACCTGAATACAGCATGGTAAAGACTTTGTGTGTAAATGTGATATTAAAATAAAAATGGAGAGGTTAACTTTATGAGTAGGGATGCATTGACCTACTGATGAATGACCACATGCATTCTTGGAATGGATTTGGGGACATTATGTTTTTCTAGTATCCTTATTTTAAGAGAGTGTTGAAAAAAGGTGACACATAAAAGCGTCATGAAAATGAATCTCTAAGTGAAGAAATATTTCATTGAAGGATGGGCAGAAAACAGTTTCTAACTATTAAAGAAAAGCTTAGTTGCAATATACAAACTTATCTATGAAGAAAGTGTGCTAGAGAGTACTGCAATATTTCATTTATCAGAAAAACATTTCAAAAGCTAATTTTGAAATGTCTGCACTAGAGCACCATTTTTCCAAAATAATAATAATTCTAGTTTCAAGGTCATGTCTGTTTAACCCCTCTTTGGTAGCCATGACCTCAATACTCTTTTAAAATGTTTTAGAATTTAAATGCTGCAAACGATGTAAACGCTGTAAAATGGTCTTTATAACTGCTCCCCACCCATGTTGTTTAAGGAAGTCATATCTACAAGTCATTGGTCATTTATTTGGGGTGAATTCACATAAGCAAGCTTGCTTTCTTTTCTCTTTTTTCTATATATTTTTTTTTTTACATCCATCTGTTCACATAGATTCCACAGATTGCGCTTGTGGTTCTGGCTGTCATAGAACAAGGAGGCTTAGCAAGTATAGCTAATATACTTTAAAAGTAGTTTGATAGTGATTTAAGAACATGGAGAAATGTGTAGGCTCCAGGCAATCTAGTACCTTAGAGAATGTACCCATCCCAGAGCTGTAAACTTCAATAAATCATATTGTGAACATACTGTAAACATTTTCAGTGTTCCAGCTGGCAAAATGTATTTTCATGCACGCAACATACACCCTGTTCCAGCGTGATTTTTTGCTTTGACCAAAAGGACACAATTACTTTTTAAACAATGTTTAGCTTCTGTGTTGCATTCTTTGCCTTCACTTAAAATACAACACTGCCTTTTTGTCAGCATCACATCATCTTCAGCTGAAGAACAGATTATTGACAACTAGAATCAATATGTACAGAGGGGCAGTTAAAACATGATATAAACCAAATGTAAAAACCAAATGTTCCATTTAAGGTCAGTCAGATTTAGTTAGCAGTGGTGTGAACATAAATGAGAATTAATATTTATAAAGATATCTGTCCTTCAAAGGTTCATCAAGCCTTCTCAGTGAAAAGATCCAGATAATACAGATGTTCTTTCTTCATTAGTAGCAGTGAAGCAAAACAGAACTTCATAGCTTCTATAACCTCTTGAACTAAAATTTAATTAGTGAGTGACTTTTGATTTTGATTCATTATTTACAGATGCTCACATATACAGGGTTTTATAAGTTTAGGCACATGTATCAGAAACAAGACAAAAGATGATGTGAATGTGCAGTAGAAATTGGAACGCTATAATGAAATTAAAGGCAAATCACAAATGCACTTCACCATGGTGCATAGAACTGAGTGAGGGAAAGAATATGTTAGGGCTTGAGGGCACTGTTAGCTCTTGCTGTCCCTGCCTGGCAATTGAACTCATTTCAGCATCACTAAGGCCACCAGTCCCAGATATCATCACAGAAGGCAGCATCATTGTCAGTCATCATTTACCCTTGGTAAATCCATATTGACTGTTCCCAGGTACCCTATTGTCCTCCTTTTGCTCAGAAACATGCTGCCAGAGGATTTGTTCCATGATTTTCTCAGGGTCAAAAGTGAGGCTGAATTGCATGTAGTTCCCTGAATTTTTGATGTTAGAACATTTGGTTTTTTCCGAACATTAGGGACACTGTCCACATCTCTGTGACCTTACAAAAAAGATAGAAAGCACACTTGATAAGACATATTTCCTGCTCTCTCAGTACTGATGGATGCAGCCCATTTGGCCCCATGAACTTATATAGACTGAGTTCTGGAAAATAACTTCTCCCTCGATCCTAATCTTCCACTGAAAGTTCTCTTATTTGAACCTGCACCTAAGTAGAGAGGTCTTTAATGGTGGTACATGAGCTAAGTTTCCAATTCAGAGTTCATAGTACTCCCAAACCACCACTCCCCAATGCTTCTCTCATTCAAGCCCACTGTGAGTGCTACTTAACTCACTGCAGAGAATCAGTCCCTTACATCACAATTCCCACCTTCTTACTGTTCTATTCCTGAGCTCCCTGTTTATACTTCTTCTCTGTGGAAGTGTCATAGGTTAGCAAGCATAGTCCCGGAAGGGACGTCCTTGCTAAGGGGTGCTTACAGTTTCCTCTGGGAACTGATAGAACCTATCAGCTGGCCAGTTTGAATATGGACAATTCTCTAAGCCACTTAAAGTTGTGACCACATCTGTGATCCACATTTAAGAATAGGCAAACTCCCCCTCCAAGCTCTCTCTCGTTTCCGGCGCTGGCACAGGTGGCTGCAGGCCCCGTGTGAGGGCCCAGTGGGCCCGGCCAGGCCCTGCTTGGGCTGGGCCGGGCCGGGCCACGGCCATCCTGAAGCCATGGACCTGTTCCAGCCGTGGAACCCCCCCCCCACTGCCTTGCCGTGGGCAGCCGGAGCGGCTCGGCTCTCCCCCCTCTCCACTGCGATAAGGAAAATTCAACATTCCAGCTGCAAAGCTGCAAGGCCGAGGTGAGAGTAACCCTTTTATTGCTGTGAAGAGCTGAAAACCTGAGGGAAGAGAGAGAGGAGATGCTTAAAGCTGAAATTCTGTTGTGAAGCTATGATATATCAGAGTATCCTGTTGTAATTTCATGAAGATATGGGGGGTGGAGTGTTCAACTCGTGAGCAAAAGCACCTGCGCTGAGATAGGCAGATGCTGACGCAGCTGTAATTTCATGAGAAGTTTGGACAGGGAGAGATGAACCAGATGAGGACTTTTGCTCCAAACGGGAAAGGAGAAAACCTCAGTCCGTAGAGATGAACCAGACGAGGACTTTTGCTCCAAATGGGAAAGGAGAAAACTTCAGTTCCTAGAGATGCTCCCAGAGATCGTCCTAAAGATGAAGATGATGAAGACCCTTTGCTCCCAGGGAAGGAGAACGGCCTCTGTTTTTGTTTCTGAACAGCTCAACCTTAAAATTGTACCCCAAAACACTTCAAGAGTGGACCCTCGAAAGCAGTTGCGGGAAAAGCTGCAAGTCGGGGGAAAGGACTCACACGCAGGCAGAGACTCCTCTTCCTAAATGGACTGAACAATATTTGGAAGTGGGCGGCTGTCTCGTTGTGATAATGTTTTCATAGCATGAGCAAGAAGAGACTTCTCTTTCTAAATGGACTGAACAAGGTTATTATGGAAGTGGTAAACAGACTGAACATCTTAAGGGTTGTCTTTTTACATTGTCAGTGGGAGAAGGGAGGAAGGTGGGGGGAGGAGGAGAGTTCTGAAGGTGGTATAATTTTTTTTTCCTTCTTCTTTTAGGTCTGTTAATAAACTTCTTTATATTCTTTCAAGTTTGGTGCCTGCTTTGCATTTCTCCTAATTCTTATCTCACAGCAGATAAACAGTAATGAGTATTTTGGACCAAACCACTACACTAAATTGGTGTTTCCGCCCGGTTACAAACCGAACCCGCGACAGGAAGCCAGTAAAAATGTCCTGAAAATCCACTTTCATTACCTCCTTATTACAGTCATCTAATCTTTCTCCTCCAGGGAAAATTGTTTCAATCAACAGCAAAGCAGAGGCTATGCTATGAAGCTGTAATTCCTGACAAATTCTGAATAGGTCTGGTGTCCAGGGATCCCATGGATTTTGAGCTTCCATATGGTATATCATGGTCTGAATGACATTGTGATGGAAGACACAGATAAGAAAGATGACGAACCCAACAGAGAACTGCCAGACAACTTAGGAATATTGTTTTTTGTGTGTGTCACAGGTCACCAGAGATCATACCAGCTTGTCTTGGGTCATTGGAACCAAACATCTGCAAGGTAGGGTTCAAATTACAGTGCGAGAAAAAATGCAAATTATCTCAGTCTCCACTTTGTCATAAATAGTGCAATCCTAGGCAGCACCTCCTCTCCAGCTTAACTGCACATCCCCCAAGAAGTGCTGTGGCTTTGTCCTGTCACTGTCACTTCTGCCCTGCTCTTCATGCTGCGCCCTTAGTCCTTGTGTTGTCAGTATCCTGTGCTACCCTCTCATGAGCTGTCATATCCAACTGAGCTCATGTCCTTAGCTGAACTTTACCTCTTAAATGGCCAGGCCTGGAAAAGTGTGCCACCTTGTAACATCTGACCAGATCTCACAAAGCTGGATACAGATGGTTTTTTATGATAAAATAACCCTCATGTAAATAGGAAGAATATATGTCGAGGAAAAATTGTATGCATGAGCATATGTAGAGGAGGTGCAAACAGGATACTCTGGAGATAGTGTATGTGCATTTATGCAAAGTTTTTCAGAAATTCCTTGACATCCTCAGTAAATATAATTTAAGTAATCAACATCTACCCTTGTTCCAAATATTATGTGTCACCATCTTCAGTCAGGGATTCAGTACTAAATCAGAGGAATAGTTTTCACAAACCCACATATACATAACCCATCTTTTTGGGATTTGCTTGTCTTTTCTTTTCAATGAATCATCAGTTTCATCCTATGATGTCCATAAGAATATAAGCCCCAAAAGATTTTCTTCCCTGTGCATCAATGGCAAGACATTAGTTTGTTGATGTTTGTACTAAGCTTTAAAATGTAACTGCTGGCTAATATAAAGCATGAGTCCATTAGAAATAATAATATTTGAGAAACAGTTTAATGTAAATGTTATCTCCTGATTTTTACCTTAATCTAAAGAATGTTAAATATGAAAATCATATATTTTTGTTAGAAAATGTCAGCAAAAAATTTAGAGAGTAAATTTGTTTAAAGTTAGTTTCATACATATTTAAGTGTACTGTAATGTATGTGTGCCTACTTAATGAAAAATGTATTTTAAGTTTGTTTTTTTCAAAGTGCTCAGCTCTTAAAACTCATTTCTCTTCAATTCAAATTCCACATGCTCAGTAGTTTGGTACAAGAGGATGTATTTAGTGTCTTGTAGATGTAAATATCAACACAGAACCCTAACATTAGGTGGTCATGTTTCAAACTTTCTTGGTAGGGCATATTAAATTTATTTAGAAATGTTCATTGGCCATCTATGAACCCACAAGTGTACTATATTTCATACAGTAAGAAAATCTGAACCTTTTTTTTTTCTATGTAGCTAAGAAACACTACTTGTGAGTCACTTTAAATTTAAGCATGGATTGCAGAGAAAGTATTTTGAAATTCTGTGATAACTTGCTGCCAACATAGTGTTTACATTGACAATTTAATACACTGGAAAAATGATAGTTTTCTATTTAGTAAAATTTAGGACGTGATCTAGATGGGAATTGCTTCTACAATAGAGCTCACAAAAACTGTCAGGCAGCAGGTTATGTAGCATTGCCAGAGAAATGAAATTTTGAAAGGTAATACACTTTTGCCAAAAGATAATTGGACACTCTGCATAGGTTACTTCTCAAGGAGGAGGTTTTCATCTAATATATAGCAGAAAACTACTGAAGCTTGCTGATTTCATTAGTACAGTGGACATTCTTAGTGTTTATCCAGCATGGGTACTTATATTATCTAAGCATCATTACATCTGAGGATTGAGTTATTCTTTAAGTGTTTGAAGCGGTAAAATAAGCCTAAATGGAACAGAGTTAAAGGCAGCCAAGTTCTTCCCTTACCAGTCACCCAGAGAAGCATATAATATGCATTAAACCTTGTCCAAAAAGTCCACCTTTTCAGCACTGATGGAAAGCCAGACATGAAAGTGTGTCCCTTCCAAGTTTAAACTAATAAATGAAGCTATCAGCCAGTCATAGTAGGGTCATAGCTTGTAAGTCGCTTTATTTTTTAATTACTTGTTGGTTTTTCTTTTTTCTTGTTTGGTTTGGTTTTTTTTTTTTTTGTTGTTGTTGTTGTTGTTGTTGTTGTTTTGTTTTAATAGTTCCCAGGTAATCAATTAAAAATGAAAAGTTTAGCTAATTAGAGAGAAGGAACTAAGCCTTTGTTGTCTCTAGCACCAATGATCACATGAAGACTGCACTCTGTCCTGCCTGTTGGCATATGGTTTGATGAGATTTTCCCACAGCACCCATGGGGCTTTAAATTTTAATTAAAAGTTTTCTGGTTCCTTTCCCATGATATCATAAAAGTGAACTCTCTCTCTTGAATAGCTCACTTCTCAAACAATATCAGAATATGGCTGTATATGAGAAAATATTCTGGAGAGAATATCCTGAATCACTAAATCATCCTAACAGAATTCTCATAATTGATATTCATCATATTTCATTTTTGAATCAGGAATAATCACTGCCTGTGCATTACTTGTCTGTTGTAAAAATTGAGCACATAAGGGCTGCCTCTGGAATCATCTGTATTGGGGCTGACGTTGACATCGCAAAATGGCAAGGAAATGGCTGATGTGCTGTGACCATGGAGGTTCCCAAAACCAGTCTTTTTATGCACAAAGTTTCTTTTAACCTGTTGTGAGAGTTCTGCACCAATCATGATAATTTAAATGTATGCTTTAGATTAAGATTCTATACACATCTATAAATGAAATTGTATGATCCAGTAAAAGAATTTATAGAACTGAATACATAACATATACTGTATACAATATAAAACATGGTGGAAATTATTAAAGATTTGCACGTGACATCCAGATGAAACGTAAACTGAAAAGAAAGAACACAATTAATTAGCTCTAAAGAGAAAGTTTCTAAAATACAAAATTCTAAAATACAAAAAAAATCAGCCTACCATGTTGAAATAAAGCCAGTTTCATTCATGCAATACCGTTGAAGTCGATCAGTCTACGCTAACAATAATCCCTCTACACTCAGGGATATTAGAGCACATAGCTTGGTTAATTTTAACTATTCATGAAATGCAGATTCTTGGTAATAAAGCATGTTGTCCAGCGAAGCATTTTATCAAGGGTTCTGGTACACCAATTTTCTCCAGAAACTTATAATATTGGAATTTTTCCTTCTGCATCCAAAATAAGAGCTATTTCAGATAACTTATATTACTTATATTGTAACTTAGTCTAGATACAGCAAGATTTTATGGTGCTCTAAAAAACTCAAGTTTCTTTCAATATTTTTTCTGTGTTTATTAAATTATCAGAATAAAATTAAAAAGTGGTGGGACATCTTGATATTATAAAAATATTTACTATTCTTTGACTTATTTTCAGGTAGTAGTTACAGAACTGTATAACTTCATACTTTATTTTTCCACAGGTAATTTTAATTCTAGATAAGGTGGCTAATCTTTCTCCACAGGTTATTTTCTTTTAGTTTCTGTACTTCTGTTATTTTCTTGAAGTTAGGCTTTATGTATATTGCTGACTTTACTAGACTAAGACCCACTTCTTGAAAGCAAAAGATTTAATATGTTTTCTCACCTCTGGCATTTGAAAGTATGTCTTACATATTTCAGATTTAAAAGAATATAATTTCAGAACTTTTAAGTATAGCTCTTCTTTTAGTACTCTGATAAAATCTCGTAATGCAGTTGTATGTGCCAGTAAATAAAGAAACCCTTGGTACCTGCAGAATTTTATTTTTAATGTAAAGAGTAAAATTCATTCATATCCGTGAGGCACTGTCAAGCCCATGCATGTTTGATAGAACTCCAAATAAATCAGTGAGTTTCTCAGATTGTAAGTGCCCCAAACAAGATCACAGTATCATAGGATATAATCTAACATATTTAAATCAGTGAAATTTCAATATGAAGAATAAAATTATGTGGATATTCACTTCAAATTTTACACCTTGGAAGCTATCTGATTGTCATGAGCTGGTAGCTAGAGACTCATTCGACACTTTACTAGTCCACTCATTTTGGTCTTATATTTGCACCTAATGGAGATGTTAAGTTTTTTGTCATGTTGTCATATACTTATATCTCTCATCTGACAGCCACATGAGACACTAGCTGACTAAGAAGCTGACTAACTGAAAATACTTGAACAGTACATTTTTAAAATTTTCAAGAAATAGCCACTGTCTTTAGGGCATCATTCCATTCTTTATAATTAGTTGATAAAGAAGGTGCCTCAACTGCATGGGAGACATGATCGCTTGGGGAAAAAAATCACCTTTTCAGTAACTTTTAGACTATATTTGTTTTGTTCATTCTTCATAAGTAGGCTAGAGTAGTAAAACTGCAAATTTGAATTCCAGAGTAAATGTAGACACCCCTGAAGCCTATGCATTGCCTCAGTAGTTGTTGTTAAGCAGAAATTGATGGTATTTGATATTTTTTATTTCATTGTCATATATTTGGTACATAACCAGTCATAAGAAAAAGACTGAAAAATAGAGAAATTATGATTTAATGGAATTTTTAGCATTATATGCAATTTTCAGGAACTGGCTCAAAGTATGTGTGAAGTTCACGTTCATAGTCTTAGGTTATGAGTAAATGTCGGAAGAGGAAAGCATAATTGTTTCTGAACATAAGCAAGTCATGCATAAGTTGAGAGGCAACATTTAAAAAAAAAATCACTCTTTCAATATCTTGTAGAGATGACTACATGAGCTTCATGTATTTTTTGTTTTGTTTTGTTTCAATTTTTTAAATCATAATGTGGATGCACTGAGTAACTTTCAGGTGTATTTATCTTAAAGGGTTACAGTAGAGAGGATAGAAATATTTATATCTTCCTTCTTTAAAAGAGTACTATTAGCTGGTCCCTCACATGTTGATTTCCTATTTAGGGCAAACTGCATCAAATTAAATACTCTCATTTTTAAAATTATAACTTATGTGGTCCCTGGAGTTGTAGGACGGAGTTGGCCGCAGTGGCATTCAGACGAGCTTGCCCTCCTTTAGGGTCCAGCTGACCCTCACTCCACCATGACAAAAGCAGTGCTATGCTTTTGAGCTAAGTGAAGTTTTTCAATTTTGTTATGAATTTTACCCCTAAATCTCTTTTCTTTTTCCCTAGAAATTTGAATATGTATTTTTTAGTTTCAGTCTCTGCTAATTTAAAAATAGGATTTCCTGAATAATCATAGCAATGCTCTCTGCCTGCTAGTTATGCTGATTTCAGTTAGCAGTTCATGGAACATCAGCAAAATCTGGCAAATTGTCATGGATATTTTGGAAGCCATCAGTGCTGTGAGTCTGACAATTCTCTTGATTCCTATTTTAAAGTGATCCTGGAGCTGACTGCTGAATTTCAGTCTGTTAAGGAAAGTGTCCTGTCTGATTTAGACCTTCTATATGGATTTTGTGCCTCCAGTGGCAATAAGAATGGATTTTGCTTTAAATTTCTTCGGAAATAACAATGGAATTCCAAGTTACTTGGGTAGATCTATTCCTTTTTGGGTGAACTGTCTGCAGCCTCACACCTTTAGATATTAGTTGCATTATTTGCATTCTTGCAAATAATAGATCATGAATCATATGGACTCATGAATTCTCTCTAAGCAACAAAAAAGCCCTAAGTTAAAGCCTGCACTGAGGGGAAGAAGATCCTGTGGTGTTGATGTTAAGCAGAATGAATAATGGTATGTTAATGTTACAAGTTATGACTGTTCTTCCCTTTACAACTTTGGCTAGTGAGTGCCAGCTGGTGTACAGTGCACAGATTAGACTGGGATGAACAACATTGTTCACAAACATTCCAGCCTCTTCTGTTTCTAATATATGCAAATCCACTCAGGAATCACTTAAAGAACAATTAAAATTTTAGAAAGATAAAAATATTGTAAGTTTATGCTTTTTTAAGTACCCATGACAGTAGATATAATAAAAAAAGCATGCTGATGCATTGATGACTGGGGGAAAAAGCAGATTCAGTGTAGAAAGGGACTTGCAAATTCACAAAATTATGCAGCTAGTAGAAAAAAAAAGACTTTATCATCTAAACTGGTAGCTTTCATCAGACAGCTCTGCACGGAGTGTAAGACATGCTATAACACTGCTCTTGGAGATGTAAATCCCTATATTTACTACATTGTTGAGCCTAATTTGCTTGTCCATAGAGTTTGATTCTTGCCAAAACTACTCCTCCACTCTTTGTTGCTAGAAACAAACTACATCTGTCTCTGTATGTCAGTTCAAACCTTGAGAGTTGTATACCAATGAGGAAGAATAAAAAGCCCTTGCAATATTTAGAAGCAGGCTCTGTTCATCCAGGTAAGAAGTCTGAGAGGTGTAATTACAAAGCAGGTGATCGACTACTGTGTATGCTGATCTTTAATCAACATGTACTCGAAGCTAGGAACCCATAGTACAAGAAAACAATTAGTTAATTTAATAGCTAAAGGAAAATCAAATGGGAATATTTTGAGAGCAGCCGGACAGCTCATTACTGTCCTGGCATTTTGTGTCGGTAAAACATACATTTATTTGGAACCTATATGATAATTTTACCAAAACAAATTATTGAAAAGATCAAAATGTCAATCATCAACTGGAAGCCTTTTAAATAAAAAGCAGTCTAAATTTTCATTTTATATTTAACCATGTTTCCTTGCCTTTTTTTGAATATTAATTTAGAAATATGAAAAAAATATATTTTAACCAGATAGCCATGGCATTCGGTGATTCTATGTCAATTAGCTCCACTGAACAGAATTTTTTCCAAATTTATACCAGTTTGAGAAAGGAGGAAGTTAGTCCTGTTTTGGATGAAAATCAACAATGAGTAGTCATAGAAAAATGTGACAGAGTTCAACACTTCCCTGAGTTCTTTCCTTTATCACTGACAACATAGTAAAATATCCAGGCCTGCTTTGATCACATCATAAGTTTATTAACTTAATTAATTAGTCTGTATGAAATATGATTATGCAATTAGACACTTTCCCTTCCCAGGCAAAGGTGGATTTTACCCTTGTAAACAAGCCTAGCTCCACAAGGAGCAATACTTGTTCTATTATGCAGGAAAAGCACTAGTTAAACACCACTTGTGCTCAAAATCTAACTTCTACGTACATTCTTTTTAAAATTTTATTGATAGTTCTTGAAACTAGAGGCAACAAAAAGGGGAAAAGTTTAACAGAATAATAAAAATCCGCAAAGGAAAGGATCAAACATATGAAATGAAGATTAAAAACAATTTCTGCTTTTGCTCCCCTGCAGAATTTTAGACATTTATATTATAGCTTCAGAAGTAAATTTCATTTGCTTATCCTGTTTGTTGCCTGTTTGAATTGTTTTGACTTTTCATTTCACAGTATCAAGTGACTGAGACACAAAAAATAACAGCACTTGTGAGAACAACCTACCTTTATCTGCTTAAAATATTATAAATCTTTTCTTAAATAAAAGAACAACACATGGGAAAATTATTATATATATAAATATATATATAAGGTTAAAATATTATATATATATTATTCTCTATGAAAAAGTTTTAGAATTATCTGAATGTAAGTTGAAATTGTTAATGCTATACTTTTTCTTAAATGTATAACTTCTGGTTATACGTAGTGATGATAGTTTAAACTGGCTTGAAGATCGTGCTGCAGTATCATTAAACAAAAAAAAAGGAGTAGGGAATTGTAGGGGTGTAGTATACTTACACTTATTAACATCTACACTTATTAACATCCTTCACTGTAGTCAGCACTTAGAGTAGCATGTGTTTGGCTACTCTTCTGGAAAGCCTTTTTTTCCCTTGTCCCCTAGAGTACCAAGGCGTGTGCAGGATATGATTTAAGTGATTTCTTCTGTGACTGCAGCCTGATAACCCTGATTTTCTCCTGCCTTCTGTGGGCAGTCAAGAATTCCAGGGAGGATTGAAACCTGCTTGGTGAGATTCTGATCTGATACTTGCTGGATCCTACCCACGGGAAAGAGGAGCTCATATAATAATGTTCCACTGATATAAAACATTGCTCTAAACATTACATGAAGTTCTTTCTGTAATGTTATTTATTGTGTTAGCTATGTCCTTCTTCTCAGTCCCTCTCTCTCTCCATTCTTTTCTATAGACCTTTAACAAAGTGAGGAGAAAAAGCAGAATCTCTTAGCAGATTTTCACCAAAATGAGTCTACTTAGTTTTAAACAGAATCTGTTGGAAAGAAAAGCAGTTAGAGAGGTGGCAGTGGCTGGTAAAGAAATGTAATAGAAAGCCTACATGAAGCGAGACAGAAGAAAATTATATAGAGAAAAAGCAATATATTTCAATAGGAGGCCTCTGCTGCAGTACAAGCAGCTAAATGATAGATTACTGTGAGTAAATGTAAATACACATTTCTGCATTCAGTTATTGAACTGGCTTCAGTAAACAGACACCTCTTGTAACCTCCATGAGGGATAAATAGAAATTGGATTCTTCATGAGCAATGAAGCCACATTAGTGGGCAATATTTTAGCTGTTCATGTCAATAAAACTACACCCATTCTGCTTAAGGAATACGTCTGACAAGGCAGCTTCCCTGAGTGAATTCAATTGTATATAATTTTTTACTGTTTAACATAATTTTCTTTCAGCCCATCCCTTCTGAAGGCCAAGTAAGCTTATAGAAATATTTTGCTCTGTAGTGTGATATTAAGGAAGAATCTGATCTTTTACAATTTACTGATGCTTTTAATAATACCTTTCACGGCTAATGGTGTTTATGAGTTCCTTAAATGCACTTTCAGGTCCTGATTCAACAAGGTACTTAGAAAAAAAGCCTATATCTGAGCATGAGTGCTAAAATCAATGGAATGACTTAAGCATTTATATTGTCAGTTCAAGCATCTTGCTGATTTGGCATGTCAAGCAAATTAAAAGCAGATGGCAGCACATATCTCATTCGGTGGTTAGCAGGGAGGAAAGCATGTAAACTGCACAGCAGGTTCAAGGCTTTGGAGAACCTGAACAGGGTTATCTTGCAAGTTTTTCTGATTTAAGTCAAACTATATTCACTTAAAGTCTAGGTGGGCTGCTGCATTACAGACTTTGATATATCTAAATCAGTCTGGTGTATGTCGTCACATAACTTAAGATTTCAGTTTTGGAGGCGAATCATAGCTTTTATGCTCCTTCTCCCATATCTGGTGTTTCATGCTACATTTGCCTGGAGATATGTGAATTCATACTAGGCATCCTTATGTTCCTTATTGGATATAGATTATGTGTTCATATCCAAGTACAAAAAAAATGCAAATTACAGTATCTCAGTGAATGCTGGGATTTCTAATTAAAAGCAAGATTAAAAATAATTGAAAAGCTACTTAAATGGGCATTAGGAGAAAGGCCGGCAATGGTTTGTTGTTTTCCCATCTCCTTTCCTTCTTGGTATGCGGCAGGATTAATACTTGATTTTGCTTTCTCTCACATTAGAACACTGCTTCTTTTGGCATATTTAATATTGTTTTTTCTGTTTTCTGCCTCCATCTTCTCTGTGATGCTTTTCTTTCCCATCACTTATTTCAACATGCAGTAAAACTGAGAAAGCTCTGTCTGAAGGTATTTATAAACACTGGTTCCCTTTAGCAGGCCCAATTAATATGTCTTGTATATATTGTCAAAGTGAAAAAAAAAAATCACAGAAGTGCTTCTAAATAAAGGAGTTTATAAGCAGCAGGAAAGGTCAGTGGTCTGTTTAATTCAAAAGTGCCTTTTGCTTTTTTTCCTTATTTCTATTCACCATAAAATTCAGCTGGGAGAGTGTGAGTGAATGTAAACAAAATATTTCTTAGTAGTACTATTTTGCATCACAGGATCAGATTTCAGGACTAACTTTATTTCTTTTCTTTATTTTTATATGATGGTCTTTGCCACACAATTTTAGCAGACCCATCCCTGCTTGCTCAAAAGAGCAATTATGTGATGGCTATTGCCAGAGAACTGTGGAGGTCTTGGAGGTCTTTTCTTGTTTGTTTTTTTTTTTTTTTTCCTTTTTTGGGTTACTTTTAAAGTACATTGAAAGAAGAAGAGAGTACCTTACTCTAAAAGAGTATATTCTCTTTCTCTCTCTTTTTAAAACTATATAGAAATTGGTAATATATTTTCAGGGTTTTTTCTTTAATACCTTTTATCAAAAAAATAAAAAATAAAAAATATGCCTAACAAAAAGGAAGACTCACAAGAGAAAGAAAAGGAGAATGTCTTACATTCTTCTGGAAATGTACTTTAGGATTGTTTTATTAGGTAAGTTTCTCAGGCTCAAGTCAATTGTACATGTACATGATTAAATTAGTCTTCAGTAAACAATACTTTCTGCAAGATGATTTACAACTCAAAGGATCTGTCATTGCCATTCTGCTTTTCAATTTCTTTTTTATTTTTTTAAAAAATTAATTTCTTCAATGGGCAAACTTTACTACAATTTTGACCAACTGTGTGTACACTTGAACAAATCTCTAAAGAAGGAAAAAAATGATCCACTAAGTATCCACAAACTTGAAAAATATTCAGCAAAGAGCATAGTACAGAAACCTATTTGTGATTATCTCAAGGTGTAGTCAAAATGCACCTTTGCCTTAACAGAGGAGAATTAAGGAACGGTGGCAAAATATTATCAAAAAGACAATTCCACAAGCTGGGAGAGGAAAACTGAAACAGGAAGACACTCACAAAATTTCCACAGAAATAAAGCAAATAGCTTTTCTTTTAAACAGAAGTGTGTTTGTGGCCCAAAAAGGAAAAGAGTGACCACAGGGTAAGAGGTTTTTTAAGAACACTATGATATTCCTACTTATGCCTGGAAGAACCTGAACGCAAGTGAACAAACTAGAATAAAGGTGCTTTTCAACAAGGTAGTTCCAGATATTGCAGGTTGATTTAGTCTAAAATATGTAAGAAAGAGAGTTGACTCTCTCTTTGGGGGAGGTTATTTTATAGAAGTGAGATGTTTTCTCATATATACAGAGCCCTAAGGCACAGTCAGATTTTTGGAAACAGCAAGAGCCTTTTGTAATGACATTAACTCTCAACCCTGATGCTGAAACTGAACAGGTCTGCTAGTATAGGGACAGATGGCTGGCATGAACAGCTCAAGCAAAAGTAGCTTGGAGAATGAGATTTGCATTAAGCTTTCCAGATCACATTCCTATTATTTGGGGTAGGGCTTGAGTACGTTTTCCATTTCCCTTAAACAAAAGCTTTGGAATGCATATGGCTTAACCATCTACTGTACCATAGATAGGCTCAGCCACAAACCTGTGGTTGCACTGTGTATCTGCTTTTATGACAGAATACATTAAGACAGTGATACTTTGAGAGTTAACCAAGGCACGGACATGTGCCCACTCTCATGCATGCACATAAGAGTATTGAGACACAAGAGAATTAACTACTCATGATGAATAAATGTACAGCAAAAGATAATTCATATCAATTCTATTTTCATTTCTCTTCAACCTGCTGGCAGAGAAACTCCTATAACTTATGTTTTGCAGTGATAAGTTAGTAAGTAAAAGTACATGTTGTGGGATATTTAATTGTAGTACGACCTTTCTGTGCATTAGCTTCTCTTCAAATCCTGCATGCATCCATGTATGCATGCTCCCACCTCACACCACTTCAGCATAAACATGATCTGTTTCAGCTCTTTGTGCTTTCTCAAAGTAGTTGATGGAAAGGCTGCTGTTTGCTTTACTACTTTGAGACAAGTTTTGCAGTATATTTCTGTGATTAACACAGAACACCTGATGCTCTGTAAATTCAGTTTTGCTGAGAAATCTTTGGTTTGGAATGCAGGAATTTATGATGACTGAATGAGAACTGATATTTAAAAATTAAAAACACTGAGCAAAAGCAGAAGGAGGACAGTCTGAGACACTGATGAAGATGTTAGTATTTGCCTGATCAAGGAAGTACCAATTAGCTTAGTGATCTGCAGAGGCTGCTGGTACTGCTAGTTCACACTTTTAAACAGGGAAGGGAAGGGAAGGGAAGGGAAGGGAAGGGAAGGGAAGGGAAGGGAAGGGAAGGGAAGGGAAATTAAAACTGAAATTGGAGTCGAAGCAAGCATTTACTGTTGAAGGAATCTTGGTGAAGTAGGATCTTACTTGTTCACACTCAGTTTAATTACAACCCCAGTACACCCTAAAATAGCATTACGAACAGCAGTACCTGTGGACATTAGCATTCAAATTTATAAAATGTAGGGAAATCTCTGCTCATCTTTTTGAAAAAAATATTTTATATTTATTAAAATTTGTGTATATCCTTGGTTGCCTTTTCCTTCAGGATTATGAACATGAGTAGGACTGCAGGAATGGATGAACATATGTACAGGCACTATGGCTTGCATTTTACCCATACTTGAATGGTGACACACTTCTGACTAAGCACAGTTAAAAGAATGTGTTACAAGGCCAAACAGATGAAGATCTAAAGAGAACTCTCCTGTTGGGAATGGGTCCACAGACATGGTAGACCAAGTTTTAGTGAATTTTAGTTTGGTTCTCATTGGCAAGGAAAATCTGTGACAAAAGGATGTTGAATGGTTGTTAATTGTCTGGGAATAATAAAAAAATTGTCTCAGAGACAGTATAGGACACTATCTACAAAGAAAAATATAACATTTCTATTCCTATTGCAATTAAACAGAAAAATGGCATTGCTTCTTGATCTGCTTGGAAATTATTCTGCTATAAAGGCCTGCATTTTTCAGTTCCTCCCCAATATAACTACACTGCACAGCTGTGTTTGATGACTGTTGCCACTGAGTACATAGATCTGCATATCTGGTAGAAAATTAGATACCACTGTGACAGAAATTATAAAGATCAATAAAGTAGGATAGCTTCAGACTTCAAAGCTACCCTTTACTGGATTGGGTACATTACCAAGTGTCTATCAATCATTATCACTACATCTACAAAACAAATGGTGTCTACAAACTTACCCAAACCTGCCAATATACAGTACCATGGAACTTTGGAAGTACAGTTAGAATGGATGGCTGTGGCCTTTCACTGCCCAAGGTCAAGGTGATCAAGCTTGAGATTTTGTCGACAGGAGAAGTCAGAATTTAAATAGGCTTCCTTCTATTTTTGCCCTTATTTTTTTTCATCATTGCTGTGCCAGGCCCATCCCCAAAAGAAAATCATAGAATCATAGGATCATTTAGGTTGGAAGAGATGCCTAAGATCCCTGAGTCCAACCATTAATGCAGCATGGTCAAGTCCACCACTGAACCATGTCCCTAAATCCCATGTCTACATATCTTTAAAATGCCTTGAGGGATGCTGACGCAACCACTTTCCCGAGCAGCCTGTTCCAATGCTTGGCAACCCCCCCGCGAAGACTTTTTTCCTAGTATCTAATATAAACCTACTCTTCTGAAGCTTGAGGCAATTTCCTCCCAACACTTGTTACTGACACTTGCCTCACTACAGCCTCCTCTCAGGTAGTCATAGAGAGTGAGAAGGTCTCCCCTGAGCCTCCTTTTCTTTGGGCTAAACAATCCTAGCTCCCTCAACCACTCCTCATAAGACTTATGCTACAGACCCCTCACCAGTGTTTGGAGTGAGGCCTCACCAGTGCTGAGGACAAGTGGATGACCACTGCCCTAGTCCTTCTGGCCACAGTAATTCTGATTACTGTGGGCTCCTTGTCTACCTAGGTACACACTGGGTCATATTCAGCTAGCTTTTGAACAACATATCCGATCCTTTTCTGCTTGGCATCTTTCTAGCCACTCTCCCCCAAACCTATAACATTGATGGGGTTGTTGTGACCCAAGTACAGGACCCAGCACTTGGCCTTGTTAAACCTCATACATATGGTCTCATCCCATTGATGAGACCTGTCCACATTCCTCTGCAGAACCCTCCTATCCTTCAGCAGATCAACATTCCCACCCAAGTAGGTGTCATCTGCAAACTGACAGAGGGTGCCATGGATACACTCATCCAGATCATTGATAAAAGTATTAAGCAGAACTGGCCCAAATACTAAGCCCTAGGGAACAAAGGGGGTGATCTAGTTTTGTAGTCAATACTTGTTCAGGTTCCCTTATTCTTCAGCATTCTTCTGGTTCAATCAAATCTCTGAGGGACTAGCAGGAAGTAATGTGTGAAGTTCCTTAGAAGTTTGATATTATTTAATATCTTTATAAAGAATCTGGATGACAGGGTTGAAAGAACCCCACTTATGTCAGCTGTATGGATGACAGCAAACTGGGAGATAATATAGATGCCCGAGAAGGAGCAACCACCATTCAGAGAGACCTAAGCAGGCTGGGAGATTAGGTCAGCAAGAGCTGCAAGGAGTTTAAGGTGGAAGAATCCCAAGCAGCAGCAAAGGCAGGGGTCTGAGTGACTGTGGTGCAGCTGCAGAAAAACAGCTGGGAATCCTGATGGACAAGAAGTTGAATATATGCTATAAAAGCACACTTAAGGTAGTGAAAGCAAATTTTTGTCCACAGCTGGGACATTGTGGTTGTGACCTGGCCCCCAAAGTTGAAAAAGCTTTAAAAAATTGCAGGCGGTCCAGGAGCCACTAAGGGCAACATCAAGAAGGCAGGAGGGTTGGAGAATTTTAAATATGAGAGAAGGTCAAAGGAAATAGATTTGTTCTGCCTAGAATAGAAAAGTGTATCTGTGATGGGAGTTATCATATTCTTCCAGTACTTAAATGAAATAGAGAAGATGGATGTGTTCCTTTCACAAAATGAGGTGACAGGACAAGAGGATACGTTCACAAGATTTTTGGGGGAAAATATCTCTGAATATAAGAAAAAAACCCTCTTCACTGTGGGAAGAGTTAAACAATGGTTGCCCAGAAATGCAATGGTATCCTTCTCATTGGAAACACTTAGCTGGATGGGTCCTCAGATAAACTAATCTAAGGCTCTACTTTCAACAGTATCAGATGGTCTCCAGAGGTCCCTTTCAAACCAGACTTTTCTGATTATAGGATTCTGCTGTCTTTCCTACTTCTTTTGCAGAGTTTTTCTAATTCTACCATATACCCTGCCTGCTTGTTCTGCAGAGTTGTGTTGGTTTTACAAGCTATCTTTCCTGCCTGCAGATTTAATGTCTTGCATGTCTTTTCTTCACCTTATTTGTGTAACTGTGCCACGAGTCTCTGTTGGCCTCTTTGCAGTTATGTCTCAGCTGTGTTAGAAAATGCTATTTTTGGTGTTTAAGTGCTGTAAAATGCTTGCACACTATCAGCAATTTTGCACTTCTCTCTGGGTACAAGATAGCAAATATTAATTGTATCTTGTTCAGTAGGCATCCATTTTGTGCATGCCCTGCTTTGGGCACCCCCCCCTGAACATGCCTGTAATCGTTGTAGGACAAAGGGATTGAAGGGAAATAGAAATAATTCCCCCAGATTTAGGTGCTCTGAAATGATGCAGCAGATGTTAAGATGAGAAGCAATTAATTTGTGTGTGGAGGAGGGGCTGACCGTCCAAAAGGCGCATGAATTGCAGGGCGAAGGCAAAATCTCTTTGAAATAGCACAACAGTTACCTTAATTTTACCATGACTAACGGGCATCCTTTCCTATTAGGAACTGAAAAGATATTTTTTTGCCCATATCATTAGGGAAATTGCTAACAGCATAACTTATTGGACTGTTAGGTAATAGACTAGCTCTCTGGAAGTGCCTTGTACTCACAGGCCCTCATGTGAAGAGATTACTTAAATGGTGGGCAGGTGAACAAAGGCAATTCATGAGAACATCTTGACCAGATAGAAACAAAAATGAACGATGATCTGCACTGTATGAGTCATTGACAGACAGCTCTCAGATGAATTAATACATTGAAACCTAATTAAACCAAAATCCTTTTATCTTTTCTTTTTCTCTCAAGTCTAGGACAAGTGGAAGTCTTCATAAATCTGAAATGTTATAGACCAATTAATATGCACACTAGCTGCATATTCTGTAATGGGAATAGAGTTAATCTAACATAAATTTCCTTTTGGAGACTGAGAGTAGCATTAAAATATTTGTCCCAGCTCTTGTCCTGCTTATGCTGATTTCTCAGCAGTATAATATTATTGATTCCAGTGGTGTAAATTGAGACAAGTTTTGCTTTTTGTCATGAACATTAAAGTATATGGACCTGGTTGTTCTCCATTAGTCAATAGAAAGTTAATGGAGAAAGCTAGGGTAAGTAGGACGAGTGATTCATTTTACTCAGGATTCTTCTATTCTATTAAGCTTATTACAGACCACATAGTTAAACATTGTATTACTTCAAATGGTTTTATCTCATTAGGTACTTGACCACTGTATTAGCTTGGACACTCACATATTGGGGAAAAAATATTTTACTTTTACAGAATTCTGTAAATCCAGACATGCAAAGGCAGGGGCCCTGAAGAGTGCCTATAAGAACCATATTTTGTATGCATTTTGAATTATTTTATGAGGCTTATTATGATAATAGCAGTTTTATTTACAGAACATGTTAAATTTTTGATTGTAAGATTGAACAGAGTGGTATTGGTCAAATCCATGTTTTGCCAAACCAACATTGTTTTTGACAGATGTTGTCTGCAGCAGATGCTTAGTTAAGAGTCAGAGAACAGCAGCACAGAGTGCAAATATACAGATGTTGTCCTGGCTTCCATTAATTTTTAGCTCATTGAATTTCTGATTTCCAAATGGTGTCTTTTATTCTGAGTAGTTTGCTTTTATTCTCTTGAATTTGAATCATGGAGCTGAACAATTATAGAACCCTTATTATTTTTTTGCATCCACAATGTCTCCCAGAATTTGTCCTCTGAAGCACAACCTTTTTTCACTTTCTATTTTGAAACTTTGACCAAGTTAATCTGACATTCCCTCATTCTTGTCCTAGATGTGTAACCAAGTAAATGTGATTTTTGACACTATTTACAGAAGCCCTTCAGTCCCAGGGTGCTTTGGGGGAGCAGATCTGGACTCTGTGGGGCTGTTCTTGTCCCAGTTTGGGTCCAGGTGTCACTGGCTGACTCGGCTGCCTGCAGGTGAGTGGCTCTTACCTCCCCAGGGCACAGGGATGTGAGGTACTGATGGGGATATAGGCTGTTCAGAGGAAAAGTATCAAAATAAACTTAAATAGACCTAAAACTGACAAGGAAAGGACCCTCTTCATGAGCATAAGAGTCCTCTTATTGAAGCCCTGAAGATGAAAGCTTGTAATCTTCCTCTTCTCCCAAGGGAGAGTGAAACTGTCCTCCTGAACACCAAGAGGAATGCCCAAGGGGTGAACACTAAGACCAGGGAGAGGGCAACAGTAGGACAGTGAGGAGGTTTTTGCCATCCCATTTTAACTGTTGTACTAGCAAAGCTTGTTTGTAGTAATTAACAGTTTGGGTCTATTAGACTTTTTTTTTTTTCTTTTTTTAATTAAAAATGTATTTTTAGGCTCACCCATGTGTTTCTCTGTCTTTTGCCTGTAACAAGATGTAAGATATTTCACGATCATATGGTGACTGACTTTGTGCAAGCCACTTTGGACTAGTAAGTTCTGTAAGTTCTGTAAGTTGGGAAAATTTTAATGTCATGTTTCATAAAGAGCATAAACTTATGCAGAATTTTAAAAATACATTAATGAAAGCTTGTGCATTCACTTACAATATCGAAAATCCCATCTCTAAATCAAGGGACTTTTCAAACATTTTAAAGTCTTCATCTGACACTCAGTACAGTTTGATGGATTTTAATGGATTTAAAAATTTCTCCTGTTAAGTGAACTATGAAATACTTTTTACAAATATGCAGAATAATGTCAGAGACCTAAGAAAGAATTTCCTACAATTTCATTTAAAAAAACCAAAACTGAAACACTGAAGCAAAAAATAAAAACTAGAAACTGCCATGTTTTATTACTTATGAAAACAAATATTCTTCTGAAATGTAGTGTCATGTATTTTTTTTTTTTTTAAATAGTTCAGCACAAATACAGAGGTATGCTATATTCTCTTCCTTCTACCTTAAGTTATACACTTGGGCATTGCATTGAATATATTTTATTTTTTATCTGATGGGATATTGGAATATTTTTACCTTCAGATTAAGATTCTGAAAGACCAGTATTTTTCATTTCACAGTGCAAAACAGAAATCATTTTCTTGACTTTCACTTTTACATTAGTTCCCTCAGAATAATTATTTTCTTCAGACTCCTGTGTATTTATAGATATGATTGCTACAGAGGGCCGCCAGTACATTAAGTGATAAAACCAATCTAGATGAGAGGAGTATCCTGCCTGGTAAAGGTCCGAGTAACATTAAGTATACCTGCTCTGTTCTTCAAAGATATATTGGAAAAGGTCAGTAGGAGCAACTAGATGGAGGTCATTTCATGTCATCACATCAGGAACTAAGACTGCACTGTGTGCACTTCAGGACCTGTAATAAGAAGTCATTTGTCTGTCATAGTCTATCTTTTCCTCTCATACCAACATATGAATAAAAATTTGTAGACTGTGAGAGCATTCTCCCACATCAATCACTAAAACAGTAAAAGGGAAACATCACAGGAATAGCAAAACTAATTGTCCAGGAGCCTTTTTCTCTTTTCACAAACTTAATATTGGACATGTTAGTAAAATACATTGAAATGCAATTACCTAAAGAATTCTCTCCAAAGTAAATAATACACTGCTTTTTGTTTGTTTTTAATGCTCAGCTTTCCTTTAACTTTCAGTGGAGAAAAACACCCTGTTTTGTTATGAATACAGGATCATTTTTTTGCAATTTTACTTTGATAGTTCCTATAGGAGAAGGAATGATCAGAATAATGGTCTGTATAAATCAGAGAACCACACCAACATATTTTTAGCTGTTACAGATGAACTTGATTTGGTTCATCCAGCACCACTTCAACAAATTTCAAAAAGACCACATTTTATAATGGGAAGGGTCATCTGACAGTGTGGAACAGCTGGTGAAAGGATTTAATCTCACATTTTTGTGGCCATGTAAGAGCTTACACATCATTTGCATTTCTAGCATGTCATTTCAATTTCTATCCAAATACCCTAGCACTGTCATATGCAGATAAGAAGGTGGAAAGAGACTGCAGTGCTTCTTCCCTGGCAATAAGAATTTCCTCAGTACAGCTGAAGTTACGGGACTAATGAGAAATATTTTCTGTTCTACTAATTCTGCACATAACATAGAGATGGATATATCAGCACCTATAAATATGTACAGGGATGTAAACCCATGGGAAGAAGATCACTGCAGCAACAGAGCAATTACTGCGGAGATATAAAAATGAAAGATATGGACAGCACCCTCCTTTTTGGATCTGTTGAGCTGTGTAACTATTTAGCAAGTGCTGGTATCAGACTGATACAAATTTAATTTTCTAAAGAGGTCCATGCTGCAATCAACAGAAAAATAGAGTCATAATGCTGAAGCATGTGTGGACTGCATGTGTTGATTCATGTTGCAAAATAAAGATGGGAAAACAAGACATAGGAAGGGTCTGCTATTGCTGTCCTGAAGTCCTTAGCAGCTGCAAATGGTCCATGTGTTGAACAAATACTTAATAGAACAAATAATATTTTATTTAAATGTGTATTCTGAATGAGTAAAAAAAGAGAAAATAATATTTTGCTTACTGGCAAGTTTCAATATATACTTCAAAATTATTGTTTCGGTTCAGTTCCAAATTGAGGAAAAAATATTTCAGTTCAGCTTAGAAGTAAAAATTCTTAAAATATTTAATTTAATAAAATTTTCTATTATAATGAAGTTTACGAAAATATTCAGAAATTTTAATTTACCTTTAAAATAAATTGTATTATAATCAAATCACTGCAATTCAGATAGTTTGATGTCTCATTTTCTCTACGTGAATCACTTTAATATGAATTTGGTGTCAAGCTTAGTCTTTATTCCACCTTCAAAGAAGCATTATAAAACTGATAAAAGGTCAATTCCAAGCCAGAGGAAATTTTCCCCTTCCTTGGTTTTATACTGGCCTTTTACCTAAAGTCAGACATCCTTTTGGACTTTAACATTGCTTGCTCTGCTATTTCCTTTATTTGAAAACTCACGGTGACAAGTTTATTGGGTATGGACTACTCACAAGAAATACTGGCATCATGGTAGATACACAACAAAAAAAGCAGTTGAAAATTTTGTTTTAAATAAATTCAGATTTTCTTACTTTTTGGGAACAACTTTGCCATCCCTAACAAGTATCCTAGGGTGTAAAGAAGATTTTAGCTGCCCGTCACCCCAAGCTCCTATTCCCAGCCAGTGATACCAGGAAAGCAATTTTTTCCAGGGCTCAAATGAGAGCAAAGCAATCCTGAGTGGCACAGTCTCATAGCTCCTGCTTATTTCAGAATTCAGAAGGTGGTCAGGTGCATAACTTAGCCTCTTACGGTGGCAAGCATAGAAGAAGAACACTGCCCAATTAAATAGTTCATTACTGATCCAGAGATCTTCATGTCTGTCTACACCACCATCAAAGAGTCTGTGACATTCAGTAACACAAAGGCAATTTTTAGCTCTGTATTATTCATTTGCTGACTGCTCAGTTTGGAGGAATTGATAAATATGACAGAAATCAATGCATTTTAAATACATGAAGCTAGAAAATATAAGTCAATCTGGAAAGTTAGGTTCTGTATCTCTTACATTTGCTATGCGAATATAGTAAATTATTTGGTTTTATAGTCTGTCCCTTGTCTGTATAACCTTCCTAATATACTACTCACAAAAACCAATGATGTTAAAAATTTTAATTTATTAAACGTACTTCTGTTACATGGATGATCCTTATAGAAAAATTAATGAAAAAATTAGCAATTCTGTGTTCAGAACGGGGGTTGAATACTGTGTGGTAACGGATCCTTCACACAAGAATGGAGCTGAATGGGACTATCTGATCCTTATCCAAGCACAGTCCTTCCTCTGCAAGAATTACATAAAATAATATGGAATAAAGTACAGTGTAATCATATATCTGAAGAATTATCACAAAGACACAGGGGGATTAAATTATTGCTTTGCAGATAATCCATATTCTAGCATTCCCTTACTTGTGAATGGTTTTGACTTCATGATGACTTGACATTGTGTAATAAAATCTTGGTGGGAGGGAAAACTAGATGATATGGTAAACCACATAGATTAAACTAACTCCTTTATGTATTTACTTCTTCTGAAGAAAGATTAGCAAATGTTTCCATTATTAAGACTTCACTGGACGTTCCCAAATGCCACAATTGTTTTTTTAAGAGAAAAGAAGGGAAAGTAAATAAAATAAATGCTGGGGACAGAAGTACAAGGTTGAAGGAGCCATTTTACACTTACCTGCTGTTGATGTCACTGTTCTTCACTTTGTTTGCTTAGCAATAAGTTTCTTTAGCCTTGCTTTAGTCTTTAACTAATACTGTTTTTCAAAAAGTAAATTTTTACTGAAAGATTTTTTAGGGAAAATATTGTGGCTTGAAAATACAGGAGAAATGGTCTTCATGCCACACTAAATATAGAAGATAGCCTTGAGGAAGCCTGGTTCTGAAAAACATCTTCTTTCAATTATTTAAATTTGCTTTATTTATGAAAGAAATATTGCCCTGTGTTTAGTAGGAGAATAAAGGGAAAGTGTAAGTCAAAACCTGAAATGTTCCATTTGGTATGGCAACTTTTCCCTGCAAGTTTGTGATGCAGTCTGCAGTCACTAGACAATAAACGTAGTACTTGTGTTCTGGATGCTGATGTCTTATCTTAATGGATCAAAATGCATTTGAATGGTCCTGCCACTAGAGTAATAAAATAAATTTGGCTGACAGGGGAAGCATGAGAATTATCCTTCCTCAGTCTATTCCAAAAAATAAATGGTTTCTATCTCTGCCATGACTTCTTCTGGATTGTCTGAGGAGGAAGGGTTGTATCTGAGATTTGATTCAAGGAGGGGAGGGGTCCTGATGCTGGCGCAGGACCACATCCGTGGCATACTTAGAGGCATGAAGTGACATATTTGTTCCATGGTAGGTATCTATTTTGATTGCTGAATTTTGGCAGAAATCTAAAGCTGATCTCTGCTCTACTGCTGAGGGCTGCTTCTTCCCTCTCTTTCTCTGAACAGCAAAGAAAAAGGAGAGACTTAATTATTGATCTTATTTCTGGATAACCTGGGAAGTTTATATAGGGGGCAAGCCAAAGGAACAGGTAGGATTTGCACACATTTTTAGAGAGACAGGGAAACAACTTTCTCATAATTGGGAAACAGCCTAGTGTCTGTGGCCTGATTGTCTTGTTTCTTCTTTCCTCATGGAAAAGGTGAGAAGATTGGGAAAACAGAAATATGTTCCGCCTGTTCCTTCTTGCACATTGCCTTTGTAAACCAAGGAATCAAATGAAAAATCTCCCTGCTCTGTCCTCAAGGACTCACTGAACAGAAAACTGTACAGGGACAAAACTGGCAAAGTTCTCTAATTCCTTCTCTCTTCCCCAGAAGAATTTTCCTGAAATTCCACACAACAGAGGGAGGAAGGAATTGATACTCACAGAAAATTTAGCCGTTGAGACACTTATGAGGTCTGACAGTAAAAAAGCTTTGTTCTGGAGAAACAAAACAGAGCCAGTCAGGAATTATATGAGCTTAGCCAGGCAAATGAACCATGTGTAAATTCTGGCTAGAAGTTTGGATCATCCCAGCTGTGCAAGCTGAGGAACAAGTTTGTACCAGTTCCTGCCACTGTCACGTTTCAGGTCTTGATTTGGTAAGCCTTGTCTTAGCATAAGGGAGATATGTTTAATTTTAGCTGCATTGTATGAGTATTTAATGTTCTGCTTATATTCATCTTGTTGGAGTCAGAAGTAGTTGCCTTCTCTTCATTGTATTCCCCAAGTTTTCCTCCATGTAAGTGTTTTTATATTTCAGCTTTTGATAATTTATCAAAATCTAGATTGGAAGGAAGAAGTGTAGGAAAGATGAGAATAGAAAAATTCACATCCTAAAGGAAATGAAATGCTGTCACCAGAGAGGGAAAAGTCACTAGATGTTTTAATTTTGGAGAAATTAAAAAATCAAAGAAGCTTGTAATGTATGACCCAGTAGGAATGAAGAGAAAGTGTTAAGAAAGACTGTTTTGATGTCATCCAAAACTCTCTTTTATTTTTTGTTTTATTAAACTGACAGATCTTTGTATTATTTGAGAGAAATCACAGTCTTCACAGCAATATAACTCCCTCTGTTTACCTCACTGTATATTTGCATGTGAATTGTACAAAGCAAAATGTTTGAATTTCTGATGATTTATTTTCTATTTCTACAGTCACATTGTGGCACTTACAAAGTATTACTCAGAAGTTCCTGTTTGTCTTTTCTGATTTCAGAATAAAATCTTTACTCTAAACACATTTTCTCTGGGAGGTGTATTAGTTGCACATTGAAAAATACATTCCTGTTGGTTATGCTGGTAAGGAATTATGGATTTGATCACAAAACAGTTGAGAGGATGGAGCAGATTCTCTTCATGCATTTGAGCTTTAATGTTTCTAGACCAAGACTGACAACAAATCATTATTCTCTTCAGGGAAGAAAATACAATAGGCCTGGGGGAAGAAAAAACAAGAAAATCAGTCTTTCCACGCTTTGGTAAATACTACCTGGAACAGAAAATAAACCTTGATACACCATTAACACTATGAATGTTCTGAAAATGCTTGCTTATTTTTCATAAGCATACGGCACAAATCACCCTCATCTCTGAAACCTGTGAAGAAGTTGGTCTGTGCTACAGAGAAAATGGAAAGATGCATTAAAAAGCAGAAGTAGGAAGATTCTCTCTGATTACTTGAGAGTGGAAAAATTTTCCCAATACTGTCAAAGAATTAAGACTGTTCCTCTCTATATGGGTAGGCACATGTGTATTTGCATAGATAACTTTTATGTAAAATTACGAAATGTAAATCCACAAAATTTTCTCACAAATACTTCCTCAGTCGGTTTGCAATGCAGAATTTCTTGTGTTGGTACTCAACAGTGTTATTAGAATAGCTATAAAAGAATGGTAAACAAATCAAGGATGTATTGCTCCTTTATTTCATGCATCTTTCGATTTAGCACCACATAATAGTCATAGGTGCATTCTTAGTTGAAGTCCTTTAGCAAGCAGAACACCAGTGCAATAGGTGTTCACCAGAAAAACTACACACTAGAATGAACAACAAGCACAAATTTGCCTGTCCTTACTCTGATTTGTCAAAGGACCCAGGGGATTATCCACTAGCATGGACTGCAGATGGCCATTTGGTGATGGAGCCTAGGAACTACAGGGCAGGGGTGGGTCTTTATTCATAGTGATATAAAAACTTTTGATTCATAGCTACCCACACCACCCACACCAGCTCGTAAAGATGGAAAGATGAAAAGAAGACTGAAAGGAATAAATTAACAGAAGAAAGAAAGGAAGCTTTAAACATTCACCTGGGGTTTTTCCTTTTTTTTTTTTTCCCCTGTTTTGGAGACAGTCTTCTGAAATTTTAGAGTTGATTCTATTTTCAATGTCTTCTAAAAGTGCTTTGATTTTAACTGAGCATTTTTCATAATGTCATTCTAAACAAAGTTATTATTCAGATGACTCTCTCATGCATGAACAAAGTAGTTGAAATGGCTTGTAAATATATTAGCAGGGCAAATATGTATTAACTTGCTGCCTTAGGTTATAAGCCTTCTTTTAAAGGAAGGTAATATTTGTGTAGAGTGAATAGCTTTATTGAATTATAACTTATAATGCAACATTACATGCTGTCAATAAATGACATTGTGTTTCTGTAATGGTTGTATTTGAGGAAGGACACCGTAATCACAGAAAAGCAGCTACTTAGAGTAGAAGTTCTGGAAACTTTATCAAATTTTTTTTTTTCCTTCCACCCCCAGAGTAAAGACTGGAAACAGAACACCTTTTTGCAAATACCACTTTGTTCTAATAACTTGACTTACAGTAAAGCTGGATGCAAAACCTAAGAAATATATTATACTTTCAGACATTAATCACTTAACACTTTGTATTCTCTTGTACACTGAAAATGATGTTGTGTCCCTCAAGATTCAAATCAAGCTTTGCAAACTTCTTTTTTTAGTTGTTAGTCTGTAGATTTAGCTGGACAGTTATGATTCAGCAATTGCACAGTGATAGTTGTATGTTTGGCTAGTCTTTTGCTTTATGGAAAAGGGAAGACAATCCCAAGATCAATGGGTACTCTGGATGATAACCACCAGGAATGAAGTCAGCTTAACAGAGCAGTAACTGGGAGAAAAGTAAATCTGGGGGTGGGAGTTCACAAGACTTCACTCACAGACCACCTCCTCAAAATGGAGTCCAGACTGAAATGAAAGGAACTGCACATGTGGACTAATTAACATGGGAAGTGAGAGATATAACAAGCAAGTATGGATTTGAATACTAATTAATTAAGAAGTTATTAATCTGTAAGCAGTGAATGCTGATGCCTTAGGTTGTTAAAATAGGTAAATGGTGAAAACTTTTGATGATAGGGGAACCAGCCTTTTGTGGGGTAGCACCCAGCTCCCTAATTTGCACAAACTAGGTTCAAAAATTGAAATACCTCTCCTCAGTGTGTGACTTCGTGTTGCTCTCTTGGTTATGAGCACGTGTTTGGGAAAACAAAAAGATGAACACAAAGACTCTTTATCCATTATTTGTGACCAAAGAACAAGTTAGCATTTCCTTTCAGTCTAGACTTCTCACACAAATAGTCTGCATATATTAATAAATTTCAAATTTTGCATCCAGATGCTTACAAGATTGAAATAAAAGGTATGGTATTTGCGTAAATTATTTTCCCCCAAATCTCATGGTGTTTTAATAATATAAATTTGCAATTACATTTCTTCAGCGTGTGTATCTTTTCAGAACACGCAGATTTACAGTGGTGAGCAGAATCAACTTGTCTTCCTGGATACAATAATAAAGTTGTCTAGCTGATTCTAACAATTACGTATCACCTACACTTATTTAAAAGGGAAAAAGAAAAACAAACATTCATGATGTATTTTGAGATCTGCTGAGAGATGTTACCATTTGATTTCACAGGTTCTACGGGATATATATATTAGATAAACAGACCAACAGTCTGACTTTTCTACATATGGCACTTTTGACAGTACTGCAATGCTGTAGGCTTGGCAGATGGAGCAATTATATATTTTCTAGCTAGGAAGTAACCTTTAAAGTAAGACTCTAATGTAACATATAATATGGCATGATTTAAGAAATTTTTACTTGTGTTCTCACTAGGTAATAACTTTCAGTGTTATATCTGTTGGATTATTGAAATTAGTTTCCTCTAATTAATATGTCTATAAAGCCATCTTCTGACATTCAACTATGACATATGTCAGTATATCAGAGTTGAGTTGCTTGATGAACAACAAATTGTGGTTTTCTTCTTTTTTCTTTTAATTAATACATTATATGGCTTCATTTTGCCATTAAGAAATCAGGAAAATATTAGAGAAATGTCAGCAAAGTCATTTTAGAACAGTCAAATTTTAAAATATTTCCTAAAAATTAACTTGAAAGGAGTTTGGTGTTTTTCTGTTTATTTGTTCTCTTTGTATAGTTTTTGGTTTAAGTACATTCTCATAAACAGTAAAACATGCATAATTTAAAGGAAATATTCAGAACATATTCAAGCTGTGTTGAAATACCCACTCTATTATGGATCTGTTTTTTTCATATTACAGCCTGTGACTTCCAGAATTTTTCATCAAGAATTTTGTTTACTGAGATGTTTACAATACACTGGAGCTTTGTCCTTTGTGGAATGTACCTCAGCCTTCAACTTGATACCTTGTGTTTCTTTGTTTAATGATATAGTCCAACCAGACAAAAACAAAGGAAAGAATGCTACTGTGAATATATGAATGCGAATGGAGCATTATGTAACATCTTACATTTTCATTTAACCTCTACTTACCAGCATACTACAAATAAAGTATTCAGCAGGTTTATGCTCAAAGTATGTCTCATGGCTTATTTGGTCATGACATTCAGGTATCTGTAGCTAACCTTGAATATATGCTACTATTAAAAATTTAGCTTATGCATAAATAAACTGTCCTTGGAAAACACATTTGACTCAAAAATAAGAAGATGCAAGTTATTTACTGACTCAGGCATTCATATTAGCTTCCTTGCCATTGTGTGAGGTAGACCTTTGGCAGCAAGAGGCTTGTAATATGGCTCCTTGAAACTCATTGTTAGATTAATATATCTATTAACAACAGTATAGTTATTCATCTGCATGAAAACAGCAGTAAGGTTTTAATAAGAACTTAGCATAATATAACATACATAATAAATCTTTTTTGTTTCAAATTCAGTGATAAATTCACTGATAAAATAAGGAGGGGAAGGGGAAAATAAGGGATGAATAATTATCTTCATGCCTCATTAACCAAAAAAATGAATTTCAAAATCTATGAAAGGTGTTTCCTACCACCTAAGCAGACTTTAGAAATATGCTGGTAAAAATGCACAATTCCTTCCACAACATATCAGGAAAAAAACAGGCAGGCTCTCACTTTTAATGAGGACCTGTAGCTTCTGATCTCCTTTATCCTGTGTTGGTAGTTATATGTTTTTACTCTCAGATTTAATCTGAATACAGTCAGTGATACACCACAGAAATTATTATTCTTTTATGTTATTTTAAAATTTTCACTCTTAAACCATGCGAATTAGAGGTGCTGACAAATGAGAATGTACTGAAAAAGGATGTTTATCATGTCAGTGATGATATCTATTTCCATTATCCCTCTTATTCTGCCTCCCTAATTATTTGTGTTGTCTGCGAATCCATGGAGAGAGGGAAGGTTGTCCTTTCTTCTCTGAGGATGGCTGTCAACTTTACATTCTGCCTTTAATTTTAAAGACAGGAGGTGGTGCCATCTGTGTCTCTTCATGTAGAGACCAAATCACCGTTCGTAAGAAGAATGAGGTTTACCTCTCTGCAGGAGCTAGAAGCACAAGGGTCTATAAGAGTCTATTCTGGGACTTGAGGAGTATGTGTGGAAAAGTTTCTGTTCTCTTTTCCAAAATAGTTCCCAACTGGCTTTTCCTTATTACCTTCTCTTGTTTAAGCATCAGCAGTAAAATTAAATGGGTCTTTGATTAGAGTTTCTACGTGATTTCTTCTTGTCTTTTTCTCTTATATTTTTCCTAGGTCCCTCCTAACTTATACTTTTCCTCATATTGTTATCTTTTCTCTCTCCATTTCCTCCTTTTCTTCTACCACCTTATTAGACAATGAGGGACTGGGAAACTCCTGTTATGGGGCATATAAACCATGTAGTCATGATTATTTTCTTAATACTTCCCCTAAACTATTACATAAAATCACAGAATCACTTAGGTTGAAAGAGACCTCTGGAGGTCATCTAGTCCAACATTCTCCTACCTGAGCAGAGTCAGCTACAGAGATTGCCAGAGACAGTGTTTAGTTGGATTTTGGGTGTCTCCAAGAATGGAGACTCCACAACCTCTCTCAGTGTTTGACCACCCTCAGAGTAATGCAGTTGTATTCACTGTTCAGACAGAATTTCATGTTTTTCAGTTCGTGCTCCTTGCATCCATGTTTCCATCACTGGGTACACTGAAAAGAGTCCATCTCTCGTGTCCTTATCTCTTCCCATCACGTATTCACAGACATCAATAAAGTCCTCATAACCCCTTGCTTTTCCACCCTGAGCAGCCCCAGTTGTCTGTGCCCTTTACTGTGCAAAGATAAAAGAAAATGCAATAGCTGGACTCTGAACTGGACAGATTCAAATGTAGTTGAAACAAACACTTATAACTGTGACAATAATTAATCAACTGAAACAATTTAAAGTGTTGAATAATTTATTTTAAATCAATGGATTTGTCCTGGAGAAGGTCTTGGCCACTCATAAGGTACATGGGACAAGGAATATCTTTATTTCAGCATGTTCAACATTTAATGCCTTGCTGAAGTAAAATTTTCTACAACTCTTGAAACTTGGGTCTCCAAAATTTTGCCACTTGCACTTTCTAAGTGTGAGCATGAAAAAATATGTAGCAAAAATTATAGCAAAAATTAAAAAAAAATAAATCTCCAATCAACATTAGTTTTACACTCACTTTATTTCTTCTTTTCTTATTCTCTGCTTAATTCTCTTTTAATTCTTCTCCTATGTGTTCTTCTGATACTACTTGCATGCTATGTGCATTCGATTTGATATAAGACTGTGTTGGGAAATCTATGTCATTATATATTCTTTTAAAAAATATTTAATAAAAAAATTAACAAAAATGAACTTTGATATCACCTTGATTTCCCTATGATGCCTCTTGATGTCAGAGGCAGCACTTCCAGATTGTGTGTCCAAAATTGTGTCAGTACAGATCCCATACCTGTGAGGGTCTGCAGTAAATCAAAGGGCTTCGTGTACATGCCATTTAGCACAAGGCTGTGCTTTCATGATCTCTTTCTCTCCCAGCCAGAGGATTAAACATGTCTGTGAGAGTGTGATATCTGTACGCAGGAATTCTACTTCTCAAAACAGGCAGAGGATGAACAACACTAGGTATAATAAATGGAGATTCCCCACCCTGGTATTCTTAGCATTCCCAGCTGCAAGGTCACTTGAATAAATTTAGTATCCACTTCACCTTCTTCCACTTTTAAACTTTTTCTTCCAGCAGTAAACATACCAACAGAGGGTTTTTTTTTTCTATTCTCTTCAGAATAATTAATTAGCAAACTGAAGACTAAATAGTTTTTTAGGAAGATTGGTTTATTGCTGTGTTAAGTATTTTACAGCTGGAAGCTTTACATCCTTATTGGGGTTTGCAGCTCCTAAGAAACACTATAAGCGCTTCCCCATGATTTTGTTACTTTTAAATTACATGGTTAACTATTAAGAATTACTCTTGTTTGGATTAGTTTGTTTCAAAAAGATGGGAGAAAGTATACATATTTAAATCCAGAACCTTCTCTTTTGTCTCAGTCATTGCTCACCAAATAAATATTCTCTGCAGTACTTTAATAGCATCGATACATATTTCCACGGGAGTGATAGAATTGCATAAGATTAGCTCACACAGCTCCTGCATTACCAGAAGTTTCTGCAAGACACTTAACTTTTTAACTGCATCACTTCAGAAAATGGCAGAGTACCACATAAATGGCATCTCTTAGGAAACCATAATTACTGAGTTGTTGAATTAAATTCAGACATGTTAAGTATCACATACATTTTTTTGGAAGAAGGCAGCAGGAAGAAAGAGCTTGCTTTTTACTCTTTGAGTTTTTTGTTGCTTCCCCATTACAAGCAGGCTTAAAGAAGCAGAAAATGTTCTTTTATAGGTATCATATAAATAGAGAGCTCATCTGTTAAGTCAGAAAAGCCCTTATTAATGCGGCGGCTCCATAGCCTCGGTGCATACATATGTCATATCATATGACAAGGCATTCCTTGCTGAACAGCCTTCTGGCTTCAGACATATGTCATTGCATATAACCAAACACACAGGGCTAGTTCAAACAATGCCTTCTGACAATAGGTATGCATTCAGGGAAATAGCTAGTAACATAGTGCACAAATACTCCAATATTTGTGTCTGGTGTCTACGAGGAGAGAACTTTTTGCCTGTGATATTTCCATAGCTCCTTTAAATATGTCACATTTTTACTTCTGGTTGTTGAGATGTGTTGTTAGGATGTGTTGGGATATGTTACAACCTTAGAGAAGCAGCAACTTTCCTACTTGAAGTGCTGGGTGGTGGAGCATGGGTAGTAGAGCAGAAGAGGTATTACAAGTGTTTTTATGATTTGCCTTTTCAATTCAGTAAAAAAAGCCCTGGACATTTGTTTTCTTGACCTTCTAGCAATATGAGGTTTAATTCTTGCTTATGTTCTATTGGATACATATATATGTTATGCTTCTGTCTTCAATTATGTTGATATTACAGCCATGATAAACTGATGCAATATTTTTGTTTTTCAATGTGTTTTTTATCCTGAAGCTTCATGCTCACATGGAATGGCAGATTGTTAACTCTGTTGATAATGTCCTTTACTGTCAGTTTGATTGTTGCTGGTTTTGTTTGTTTTGGGCTTTTTTATGAGTTTGTTTTTAGTTTTTTTCTCCACATGCTACTACTGTTTTATGAAAGAGAGAAAGGAAATTTTCAGTTTGCTTCCATTGTCCTGAACAAGAAAAAAAAAATCAATTATTTAGTTTGGGTCTCTTTTGCATAAGAAAACTATGAACCTTGTGCAACTGGTTTTTTCTTATTTTAGCCACAGAGATCATCCTTGCTGTCTCACATTTTGAAGGGAGTTTGTTTTTTATCTATTTCAAATTTTTGAAACACAAACTTTAGTCCCTTATTTCTATACCTGCAGAGTAAAAAGAAGGGTACATTTGCCTAGATCTATGGAAAGCTACTGTGAACTGCTATGCAGATATGTTTAAGTTGTATCTCCTGCCAAAATTTTTTGTAGACTATAGCTAAGATAAATAAGATATTTAAAGGGATTTTTAGACTGAAGAAATAATATTTCTTTAATATATTTTCTATTCTTCCAAATGGTATTTAACATTACTATTAGTAAAAGAGTCTTAAATATAAATTTAATTGCTCTTACTTTATTCCCTTTTCATAGTCAATATAATTTTATCTACAGCAAAAGCACCATTTTCCTTATAAACTTAGTCATTTCACCAATTTCTCTAATTTACTTGTAAACAAGAGTGGCAGAAAATAAATATTGTGAATGTCTTCAGAATATGAAAAAAGGGATAAAATTGTGGTACATAGATGTCATTACTCCTAACATGTAAAAGTGACACCTCTATTTGAGGTAATGTACCTAAAACTGAAACTAAGAAACAATGCAAAATAAGCAATTTTGTGAATAAGGTAACAATATGTAGAGAATCATGTTACAAATATGTAGAAAACAGCAAAACAAAATTTGAATAAACACCATTTTCTATTCTAAGTTAGTCATCAAACATTAATTTCTCTCTCACTAGAATAAAAACTACAAACTGATGGAAAAGTCATGCTTTTTTTTTTTTTTTTTTAACACTAATATTCATTTGGTGTTTGTGAACCTTTACTGGTATTTGAACAACTGACAAGAACATTGCTGTATATGATAAAAGATTGAATGTGTTCTCACTTAAATTTATTTGTGCAGGCAAAGGTAGTTAAAAAGAAAGAATTTTTTTTCTTTTTCTGGTTGTAACAGGTTTTAATATTTTTACTTGAGTTGTGTCTTAATGAAGAAAATATTCAGGTAAACAGATACTGATATTTAAATAATAATATCTTATTGAATAAATATTTAGGAATAATATGATGCTGAAAACTAAGAAGAACTTCCCAGGTATATTGAGAAACTGATAACAACCAGTTATAATTTAATTGTTTCAATTTTTTTTTTTTTTTTGTGATGAAAGGAAATTATTACAACTAATAGAATATTAACCATTATATTTTTAGGTTTAAGATAGTGTGCTTACAGAGGATTATAATTAAAGGAGCCCTCCATTATGGGACTTTATGAGGATGAGAACACACATTTTTTCTAGAAGTGTAATGCTTAGATTTTAGTTAATTACTGTAGCTATTTAATCCAATTATCTTTTAAAGACTTTTTGGTAAAAAAAATTAGGTACACATGTAGTGGAAAGAACTGTTACTCTTTGAATGAATCAGGACAGTATTTTTCCTGTTGACACAAGTTTGTTGGAATTCCTTTATCCTTATGGAGCTGAATGTCTTCATTCACAATTACAACCTGACAAGAATAAAGAAAAGAATCTTTTCTGTTTATCAGTTACAAATATATGCAAATTGCCCTCACTCTTGTCCTCTTTTTTTTTAGTAACTCAGTTATTTGTCTCTTCCTTTTGAAGTATATTATTTCCTCATTGAACTTGACTTCTCTTTTCATGCAGTGAACCACTCCTTCAGGCCATTTGAAAACGTGGCCTCAAAACAGAAATATTAAAGAATTTCATCTTACAAATGCACTGTCAAAAGGATGAATGTGGTAACTCTGATGGCTCTGCATGGTTTTGGTGTCTGCTACTAGGAGAGGGGAATATATCCTGTGTAAAAATAGACAAGCTGTTTATTGTAACTGGTATAAAACTTTGGGTTTATTCTACTGTTCTACAAAGATTCAAGTCATGTCACAGGAACCTCACCTTACAAAATATTTTTAATAGGAAGACAGTATAAGAGACACTTTATAAGAAAGATAGAGAAGGACAATGTCATACAGAGATAATTGTGTATATAGACTTTCCAATATCTTCATATACAAATTTCCATGAGAAAAATCTTGGAAATTTTAAACTTTAATAATATTTTTTTCCACAATTATTTACACAATTCCCTTATTAACAATTTAAACCAAATACATTAATTTCATTTTATACTTTCATGTTTTTTCTCACTGTATGTGAGCACAAATTCTGTTATTGTCAGGAGAGTGAGTTTCACTATTCACCTAATTAGGAAATTGACCTTCCTCTTCCTTACTCTTCCTGTCATCAAATCTTCAGAAATTTGAAAAATCTTGGTTGACACATAAGAAATTTATATGCAGGCATACATTTATGTGCTTATTTTTTTTATAAAAGTTTTAGGCCGCTTAATAATTAAGAGGTTTGTCTTCAGGCGAGTATACCGGCTACAAGCAGAAAAAGCTATATAAAATAAACTGGTGAGAACTCATAAAGGACAATTAAATTATTCAATAACAGAATTTCGAAACTGATTCAGTATTTTTAAAGAACATCACAGAGATGTATTATAATAAACAAAGGTTTTAACTATAATAATTCCTCTTGATTCTATAACACCTTAACTTTATTTTCGTAACTTTTAAATGGAAAAAAACAACAAACAACTTTTGTTTTAATAATGTGCCTTATTGTCTTTAAGTAAAATATTAATTTGTGGAAACTTTAGCCTTTCAGTATAAAGGCAAATCAAGAATTCATTTGTTAATTATAAAATGTAGATGCCAGACTTGCCACTATCTAATTATGCTGCCTGGTTTTCTGGAAACTTGTGATTTAAAACACCTACTCTAGCACCACAGCAAGAAACTTTGAGAATGACATTTCAGAAGCATTCACGGGGGCAGATGTACAACATAATTACCCATGACTAACCTGAGCTAATGCTAAGTTTAACTTTACTTCACATAAATGCAAGTGAAATAAACAGCTTTTCTCTACAGATGAGCAAGAACTAAAGCACTTCCTACCTTCTGTTCTGTTGCCTGCAGGTGTTTTCAAAAGATGCTGGTACATAAATACCACTGTTATCACGTCTGCCAATGACAGCAAGAATGAAGTATGACGTTGAACCAGTGTCATCAACATTTGTTGTCTATGTGTGGTTCATTCCATAAATTTGTTTTATATTATAAACTGACAACACCTGTCCTGTAGTTAATTCTTAGTCAAAGTTTGATTTAGATTTGTTCTATTAGAGAGTCTTTTGGGGTGTCAATTAATTTCCTTAAACTTAATATATTTCCTTTTAGATTACACAAAAGGATTGTAATGGCAAAAAGAGCCGGCAGAAGGGTTTCATAAAAGTCAGTGGAAGGTGAGGTGAAAGGCCACGAACTATGAGAGCAGTCCATCAATGTTTCTTCCCTTGCTCTCAAAGCCCAGCATACCCTTCTTCCTCTTAGCTGGCTATTCTGTCAACTTTCAAACAGATATCTACAATACATACATTTACTATTGTTACCATAATTGAGATTTTAGCTTCAACTGCAAATGTGTTTTAAGTTTGTGAGATGGGTAGAAAGATTATTGAACTCTCTTAATGCTCTCACTACATGGAGTGCATAGATGCTGCAGAAGCAGAAGAGGAGAAAGACAATATTGTCACAAGAAACAGTAAACATTAACTGGTCACAAATAAGTGAGAAATATAAAAAAAAAATATTCTTCAGAAAGACAAGAAATATATTAAAATATACTAGAGGAATTACATGAAATGGATGACTATGAGATCAAACAGAAAGAATTATGTAACCAGTTTGCGAAAACAGCTAAGTGCCGGAATACAGCTTTGCTGTGAAAAAAGGCTGTTAATGTCATGAAATGTTGTATTAGCTGAACTGCTGAGTATTCTAATAAATACTTCCAAAATCTAGAGGGTACAAAAGTTGAAAAACTCTGTGAAGATAAAGTCTAAGTAATTTTATTTCAGGCCATCTTCTCCCACTTCCCATTTATGGATAAGTCAAAATTTAGGTATTTCATTGTAACACTATTTCTTTTAGATAACTGTTTAAATTAGGCTTGTAATGGGCATTTTCGCACCTCATGAATAAATATTTACCCATCTTTCATCATATTGTCATATTGTTTTGTCTCTTTAGTGAACAACAAAAAATAGAATGCTTGAGGGAAAAAAGAATAACTTGGAGGAAAAAAATAGATCTGTTTTGTTTGTGTGTCTTGGAATTTTTTTGTACATTGGATAAAATTACTATTAATCTCTTACGTTTTCAGCTAAATCTTTGCTAAATCTTTACCTCTGGTAACGGCTTTTATGCTTTGATGTTCATCAAAGATCTGTAGAGACTGATAAAACATCTGGTTGATATATTGTGGATGCTCTCGTAAGTCCACTGGCATGTTTAAGGAGAGGAATGGGGGAGAGAGGTACTTACTGCTTCATTTTTATAATAGTCTAGCTTTTCATTAACAGCATTTTTCTTAAATTTTTCTTGTAACAGCTCGTTTTGTGAGTAGACACACAATTGTATTGATGTCATAGAACTTTTTGAATTTTGGTTTTAAAGAGACTGATTTTCCTTACTTAACAATAAATCTTGAGGTTTTGTTGAGTTTTACTTCTACTCTTCAGTCATGTTTCTCCTACAGAACCATTCCTTAGTATAGAAAAAATTGATAAAACACAGATTTTCAAAAATTAAATACTGCAATCCAATGGAAACTCTCAGATGAATAAATACAACCACATTAGAAAAGGCCATGGGATGGGAAAAAAAAATTTGAAGCTGTTCTCCAATTGTGCAACTCAACATTCTATAAATCTGTAAGTTTATTGAGTTTCAATATCATGAGGTAAACATGTGATCTTTCAGATAATCCAGCTGAATTTGTAGTGCCAAAGTCATTTGTCTAGTCAATGAAATGGTACATGGAAGCTCACTGATTTGCCACTTCACAGCTTCACAGTGGAAAACTGTAAGGAGTAGTACTGTTATACAGGTGCCACCGAAAAGAGATTTCAGAAAGAATCACTACGTAGGGCAGACTCTGTGTGGTACATGCTATTGCACTGTATTTTCATTACAGAATTGCATATGTTGCTTTTTCTAAAGGAAGCTAAAGATTCCTTAAGCCTTTACACCACTGGAATTAGCCACTGTCTTTAGATGGTTTTGAAAATCTAGTCTACCACTGATCATTTTTGTGTAACTTATAAACAAGTTTAAGGGATATTGTAGTGCATTAAAGATATGCATTCAGTTACATATAGCTATTTTCTTATTATTTGATGAGGATGCATTGGTAGTATTTCATCTGAAATTTTCTTTCCTGAAAGGAATTTATATCCTGATAGAAACTGATATTCTCCAATTTTGTGCTGGGTTTGTCTTGGGTGGAGTTCACTTCCTTCATAGCAGTCCATATGGTGCTGTGCTTTGCATGTGTGTTTAAAACAGCATTGATAACACAGTATTTTGGCTGTTACTGAATAGTTCTAGCACAGCATCAAAGCCTTCTCCCCACTCTGCTTTCAAAGCAAAAAGACTGAAGAAGGGCAAGAGGTTGTGAGGTGACATAGCTGAGACAGATGCGCAAACAGACCAAAAGGATATTTCATAACATATGATGTCCTTCTCAGCAGTAAAGCCTCAGGGAAAGGGGGAGAAAGGAAGGATATCCATAGAGAATGTTGCTTGTATACCTGAAGCAACCACTTGCCAGGGAGGGGCATTCTCAATATATAGGAAACTTCTTAACTAAATGTTTCAAGTGCTGGTAATGTGGGAATTTTTTTACAGTCATCTATCATTTTGTGGACTTCATCAAACAGAAATATTCATTCAGGTTGGAATCTTTTAGAGAGGAAAAACTGAGCAGTTATATATTTCTGTGATAGTCTGTCACCACATAAGCTGCATATAGGCCTTAAGAAGTGAAGAAAACAAACACTTAAATCTTTAATGTCAAAGATATATGTGAAATAGGAATTGCCAAAGTTATAATGAATTAAAATTTGCAAAACATATTAACAATTGTTAAGAATTCACTGATGACAAAAATAATATCAACAAAAAGCAACTAGGCAAGGTAAGGGAAGGAGGAGTTGATAGTAGGAATGGAAATAAGAAGAATCTACTTTTGTGTCAAAAGCAAGGTAAATATTATGCATAAGTCTTTGTGAAGGACTCTGAAACCTTCTGCATGAGCAGAGGCCAAGTGTAGAATGGAAATGAAAGCATGAACATGAAAATTTCCATGTTTGAAGTGGATAAAGCATTCAGGGAGCTCCATCTTCAGATGCAGTTTCATCCCCTATGCAACTATGCCCCATAGTTTATCCACTGCTCCTTAATTAGTGGTAAGTGCAATAAACCACTCTTTATATTGTAATCTAACAAGACAAGCATCTGAAAGATACGAACGTGCTGGGGAAGTGCTCAAGGACTTTTATTCACTCTGAGGATGTGCCTATGTCCTAATGCACTCAAATTGTGATGATTATATTACCTCTGTGCATGAAAGGACTGGCACATGATATTTCAGGTCTCTTAAGAACATTCGTAAACCAAGCAAGTCAAACACTAGGCCATAGAAATGATCCCTGTGCAGAGCAACTGAGGTCACTCGGTCTGTTCAGCCTGGAGAAGGGGAGGCTGAGGGGAGACCTCATTGCAGTCTACAACTTTCTCATGAGGGGAAGAGGAGGGGCAGGCACTGATCTCTTCTTTGTGGTGACCAGTGACAGGACCCGAGGCAATGCCATGAAGCTTTGTCAGGTTGGATATTAGAAAAAGGATCTTCACCAGAGGGCAGCTGGGCACTTGAACAGACTCCCATGGGAAGTGGTCACAGGACCAAGTCTGACAGAGTTCAAGAAGCGAACTCTTGGGCACGTGGTGTGACTCTTGGGAATGGTGCTGTGCAGGGCCAGGAGCTGGACTTTGATGATCCTTGCAGGTCCCATCCAATTCAGCATATTCTGTGATTCTGTGAAACAGAGGAAAACTAATGACTAACAGTGAATTGTATGCTAAGTAAGGAGATGGTAATGATTGCTACTAAAAGTAGAAAAAATTCTGGAGGGACGTTACAAAGAGGAATAGAAATGGGAAGCAGTGTAAAAATGAAAAAAAAAACATGATCAGGTGTTTGGGGACTAAACAAAAAAAAGAAAATTTCCTATATTCTTGGAAAAGAGCCTAGACTGAAGAATTGATCACTTCAAAATTGCAACATAAAAATTTGATTCAGCTGTGAAAAAGGCAATACATTAATATCAGTATTTCCAGTTGAAACAGGCAATATCAGTGAAAAAAAGCCTAATGAAATCCCATCTGGAGTATTTAATATAATTCTGGGTACTCATTTCTAGAAAGATGTTTGGAGATTGAAGTAGGCACAAAGCTATTCAGGGTATAACAATGTATGAAAGAATATATAGAGCGCAAAAGCAGAAAGTCCAAATGGTACCTTAGGAAAAAGGAAATAAAATCTATTAATAGATTTAAGATAGGCATCACTAAATTAGTCAGTTCTATAGTATTCACCAATAACAAAACTATAGCAAAAACCATAAAATCACGTCTAAGACATTACTTTAGTAGAATTATGGTGGACATCATGATCTGTGATCTTCTATAGCCCATGTAGAATATTGGACCAGAAAATCTGTAAATTCGCAGCTGTTTCTTAGGAGGTCTGAGTGATCTATCAGATGGTACTTGGGTAGTCTGAGTGCTCTCATGTTGCTGCTGTTTTCCATACATGTGAGTAAATGTTATTAACAATTATATACAACTAAAATCAGAATAACATTAAATAATCAGAAATGGAAAACATTTTCCCCACACTAATGCTAATGCTAAACGTCTCAACATTTTTGCAGTAGGCAACATGTTAGACAATAATTTACACTTATTGTTAAGCCACAAATAAACCTGAGAACTGAACATAAAATTTTATGCCAGTAACATAATGTACAACATACTGTGAAATTTTTTAATAAAATGCATCTCAACTAAAAATACAGCTATCTTTCATCTTCCATGTTATTATTTATCCCTAATACACATAATTACTTTTATTATATTTTTGCAAACACTGACAATTCTAAAAGAAATATTGAAACTTAAAATCCATTAATAAAAAGAAGGAGTTTTAATAAGCATTCCAAGAGAGGCAATAGAGGCTGTTAGCATCACAGTTCCTTAAACTTAATGTCTTTTTATTATTAAATAAGTATGAGTGGTAAAGTCACATTTAATAATAAAGCAGGAAGTTACCTTTCAGACAGGGTGACATAGGTTGTTCTCTGGTGAAGCTCAGGAAAATAGTATCTCTCAAAGCTGAGATATATTAGCAGTATTTGTGAAATATTACAATTTAAAGACAGGAAGACAGTCATGGTCTGGAGAGTTGAACTATTTCAGTTCTTAATGTTTGTACATCCTCTACATTTTATATTTACATCCAGCCTTGGATGTATGTACAGACAAGATGCTGGTGAGCAACCTGACAGAAAAGGATCTAGGAGTCCTGGTCAATGGCAAGTTGAACATGAGTCAGCAGTGCCCTGTCAGCCAGGAGGGCCAACCCTGTCCTGGGGGGCATCAGACACAGCATCACCAGCCGGGTAAGGGAGGGGATTGTCCCCCTCTGCTCTTCATTGGGGCGGCCTCACCTCGAGTGCTGGGGGCAGTTTTGGGTGCCACAATAAAAGAAAGATATTAAACTGATAGAGAGTGTCCAAAGGAGTGCAAGTAAGATGACAAAGGGCCTTGAGGAGTGGCTGGAGCTTCTTGGTCTGTTCAGCCTGGAGGAGACTGAGGGGAGACCTCATTGCCAGCTGCAGTTTCCTCGTGAGGGGAAGTGGAAGCACAGGCATTGATTTCTTCTCTGTGGTGAAGTGACAGGACCCGAAGTGGCATGAAACTGAGTTAGGGAAGGTTTAGGTTAGATATCTGTTTTTCACCCAGAGAGTGGCTGGACACTGGAACAGACTCCCCAGGGAAGTGGTCAGAGCACCAAGGCTGACAGAGTTTTCAAGAAGCACTCGGACAATGTTCTCAGGCACATCATGTGATTCTTGGAGCTGTCCTGTGCTGGGCCAGACTGAACTTTGATGATCCTTGTGGGTCCTTTCCAGCTCAGGAGATTCTATGACTATATGATTCTATGACTTTGTATTTCTAGTCTTCTAGATACCACACTCTATTTCCTTTAGAACATGAAAATTTTACATCCACCTTTCAGTGTTTAGAATTGCAATGTTTATACTTCTGTGCCTTCTGCAGTGAAACCATGCACAAACTGTAAGTAAAAAAGGGTGAAAATTTTCCACTAAAAGTGATTTTGACAGGAAATTGTGTTTGTAACAGAACAAAGTGTTTTCATTGAACCTCAACAGAGATGAAAATGATGCTGTCTGGCAGTGTTTGCTAGTATTGCATTTTTTTTTTATAGGATAGTAGGATAGCACTGCCCTTTCAAAATTTGCCTTTGGAGTCCTGCAACCTCTAAGTTTATGATATTTTGAGCTTTTGTTTAAAATTGGCACTTAATTCCTTACAGTTTCATACTAAATCTCATGGTGAGTAGTTGGAAGAATGTTAAAACAAGATTTTTGAGTTGTGGCTCACATTATGCACTGGCTTTAATGAATATCTTTATGTTATTAACAAATAACCTCTTCCAATCAGCAATACTCCTGTTTACTGTTTTGGTTTTTCAAACCTCCTTGTCCTTTACTTGACTTGTGTTAGTTAACACTAATTGAATCCCTGTCCCACTTTCCTCAGCAGTGTTACAGTTTCAGAGATTCAAGAAAAGGCTTCATTATTTTTTCAGGTGCTTTCATGTTAAATCCCAGAAAGGTAGACAGTGCTGACCAAATAGAAAATAATAGATTCAAAATTAAACTAAGCATTTTTACAAAGGAATGTTATAACACTTAGCTTGAAATAGAATGAAAACTGCATAAAAATTATGCAGCCCCAGTGACATCCAGAGGATCATCCAAGACTCTTTAATTTACATGTATTTTGTCCTTGCAAAAATATTCCTTCTACTTTGACAAGGACACTTAGAAATTACATCTAAAGACTACATGAAAAGGGGCTTTAAAGTCTAATTTATTGATGGCTGAGCAGCCTGTGTTCAAAGCTAGATATTCAAGTATCAACAATCACAAATACTATGTTATGCAAAAGGATTTGTTTGTAAAGACAAAGCTCAGCCAGAATGTTTTGATTGCTGGGCTTTCTGGTACCATTTTGTGCAACTAAAGGTGTTTAACAGTAATTTGACTGGTAATCTAACAATAAAACCTTAGTAGAGACCTCCTTGATTTTTGGTTCCCTCCCTACTAAAGAAAGAAGGTTTTTAAGGACTTGGAGTTAAAAGCATCAGTGGCTATTGAAAGGCCTGTGAACTCGCCCCAGACTTCCTCTTTTCTCAGCCAGCAGCTGACTGTAGCCCTCCAAACATCCATATCCACCTTTCCATGCAGTCTTCTTCAGAAACTGTGTCCCCTATTTCTAGGAAGTTTACACTCAATTTGCCACTGTGGCACTTCCATATAAGCAAATTTCAGTATAAAAATAGCATTTAATAGTGTGCATTTACCTAGCTTAGAGGGTAAATGAAATGTATGTACAAAACAAGTCATTCATAAAATGAACTGAAGCTCAGCAAACTTCAGGGCACTGGGAGATCTGCACAAAGAAGTCCATGCACAGGTTGTGTTCTCCTCAATCCCTTCAGTACCAGGGGTAAATATTGAAAGGAACAGGATAATTTGACTGATTAATATATGCCTTAGATGATGATGCTGTAGGTGGAAATTTGTTTTTTTGATCATGGTGGGGTTTACACAGCAACAACAACAGCTGACAACAGATGGGGTCCACCTGTCTCAGACACAAAAAAGGGTTACAGCCCATGAAAGGGCAGGGCTGACTGAGAGGGATTTAAACTAGGTTTGAAGGGGGGTTGGAATACAGCCAGGCCCACTGAAGATGAGCAGAGGGGTGTCATGCCAGTGTTGGAGCTGAAATTGGCAGCCCAGCTGAAGTGTGTCTACACCAATGCACCCAGCATGGATAGCAATCAGGAGGAGCTGGAAGCCATGGTGCAGCAGGAAATTGACATAGCAATTGCTAAGACAGGAATGTGGTGGATGGCTCTCACAAGTGGAGTGCTGCAATGGATGGTTACAAGCTCTCTAGAAGAAATAGGAGAAGCAGGAGAGGTGATGGGGTGGTCCTATATGTTAGGGAGTGTTTTGATCATATTGGAATCAAGGATAATAATGACAAGGTTGAGTGGTTGTGGGTAAAGATCAAGGGAGATGTCAGCAGGATGGATGTCCTGTCTGTTACAGACTACCTAACTAGGAAGAACAGGCAGATCATGAAGTCTACAGGAGGCTGTCAGAAGCCTCACCATCACCAGCCTTTGTACTTGTAAGGGACTTCAGCTTGACAGATGACTGCATCAGTGTTATTGTATTTAAGACTTCGACAACAGAAGAATCCACAAGAAAATTAATATGAGGATAGATCATTTTCAGGATGAGGTAGCTAATAACTGTAGATCATTTAGTGACCGCCTTTCTAAGATTTCAATAGTCGTTCTAACCTAGAAGATTCAATTTTTTCTTATTATAGTTTTTTCCTAGGAGTGCCTTTATTTTGTTACTCAATAACACTGCAGTCTAGTGATTGAAAGAAAGAAGACCTTGGGAAATGAATCCTATAGTATAAGCAAGACGTTGCAATTTGGAAATTAATCTCCCTTTCAAAACGTTTTTGAGGATGAGACTACACTCTTCCTTAAAGGTAAGAAGGCAGTTTCACTTTGAATCTGATTTTTAAGGGGAGACACCAAAAGAGGAGAGAGCATTCTTTAATTTACCATCTCTTTTGTAAATGGCAAAGAATATGCAATATTATGCAAAAGTATATTAATGCAATGGAGATATCAGAAATGTGAGATCTCAGTATATTAAATAGCTGACATCTACATAAGAGGAGAAATTCTTGAAATGTGAAATCTCAGTATATTAAATAGCTGACATCTACATAAGAGGAGAAATTCTTAAAATGTTGACTTCTTAGCACCTATACAGGCTAGTCCTGTGTATATATATTCTATATATAGTCCTATATATACAGAATATTCTTTGAGAATATAGAGTTACTTTGAGAATATAGACTGTGAAGATTGGAAAGAAAATTGTTTAAGAACAAAAGCAAAAAACTCAGACGTCTTAAAAAATTGAACACCCTGCATTACAAACCTTGTAACTGTTCTGACATTAAGAGTCAATCTACAACAGATTTATCATGGTGGGGTACAGTCTTTACTGCATTTATTTACATTGATTTATTAGTTACTGCTATGGAGTGCTGCTTAATGTGGTGGTATTTTGTTTCCTACTAACAATTCTGATAGCTTAATCAGCAGTCTATCTCTACTAAGCATTCCACACAAAACACAACTCAAGAGAGATAAAATATGAAGGGAGGGATTACACCACAGTGTTAGAGTTGTAGATGACTCCTGAAACTACAATTCTACAGGAACAGACAGAAATTCATACCTCTGGCAATATAAGAAAAAATGCTGATATTACCCAGTTGTAATTAAAACTCTGCAAAACTCTGCATTTAGCTTCGACAACCAGTTGAATTGGATTCAGAAGTCACTAGGGTGCAATGAAGAGTCCAGGTCTTTTTTTCATAAGTTTTTATAGAGAAATGAGTGTATTTCCTGTGAAAACCTAACCATAGGCAATAAATAGGACTATTAAGAATACTATTATTCCTTCATTAAGTTTCATGGTTTGTCATTATCCAATACATGGCACGTCTTTAAAGAGGTAGATACTGCAGGCAGCTTTATAAATAAAATGGAGAGTGGTGGGGCGAATAGAGAAAAGGAATTTAGGAATTTAAGAATTCTTTTATTATAAGATAACTTGATATTAAAAAAAAGAAAAAGAAAAAAGAAAACAAAACCTAACCTGAAAAAACAACAACAAACCACTGGAATCCTATTACGTAGCTGAGAAAAATATTTAGATAACTCCAACATCAACAACTGAATATGTGAATAGTTATTTAAAGAATTGACAAAAGGACAAATTATTAAGACAGACAGAAGCTAAACACACAGGAGCAGAAACACTGGCAAGCCCATTTTAAGAAAGCTAAGGTAGTTCTAATTCATGAGATATGTTATTGCAAAATTTAGGGAAATATAGTGATTGAAACTATTACTCTTTGAAGTATCTTGTGAAAATAGAGCATGGACTTTTTAAAATGTAATTTTTTTAATGTATAAAATGTCTTTAACTGAAAATAAGTCAGAAGAAGCACTGTATGTGATGTTAATGATTCCTTTTCTCTTGTATTTACTTAATAATTCCAACTGTTACAGATGTTCCATTTGTGAGTACTAAATAGTCAATGTCAGATATCAGAAAATGCTGCTTTCATAATTACTTAAGTACTTTCTAAAAAACTGAGATGACAAAAGATTGCTACTTTTTTGAAAAACATGCACAAACATCTGAGTAATTGCAACAAATTTTTAAATATTCTCTTTATTCCTAAAAAAGAAATTAAAAGTATGGAGTATTAGTAGGGAGTATTATATGGAGTAAAAGTATTAACATTACCTCACCTTTTGCAATACAATTTCATTATAGCAGGTCTTTACAGTTTTGCATTCTGAAAGTTTGGTGATTATCTGAGAAAAAAGGTGGTACGGCCAATTCAGTTAATGTGCTATCCTTAGTAGAATTTATATTAAAAAAGTGCAAACTATATTATTCAATTTTGAGCAAAAGGGATATAAAAGCACAATTCTGGTTTTTACAACAATGTTTGGAACGCTTTGTTGCACTGCACAAATAAAACCCAACTTCGAGTATGACAAAAATTCTCGTCTTTCATTGTTTTTATGATTTTTATTTAGTATTTGTACCTACCACAGTACAGATATTCCCTTCAATATATTACAGAAAAAGGACCGTTCATCTTCTTCACAAAATATCTCTCCATAATCTTACTAGATGTCTTTCAGTCCATGTTTTATGACACTTTTTTCATTGTTACCACAGAAGTTTTGTGCTGTCTCCCTGTAGCAATAAAGGTCAGTTACTGAAAACAGCAGCTACTAGAGCTGCCCTCAACAGCTTATATATTCCTTCCAACAATATAAACCTCACCACTTGAAAGTTTGTTTATATGGTTTATGCATTTTCTGCTTTTTACCACCGTGTTATATAGTGTCCGCAAACTGGGGCCGTAAAACCTTTTACCATTCAATCTCTTGAGTTATTAAAAATATTATAGGAGTGTTCTGTAGGGATTTTCTGTATCTGTAGTTTGTAAGCCCTGTGAGTTTACATGCATGGAAGCATTCAAATTCATCATTATGATTCCCTTATCCCTAGTTCAGGAGTTTTACTACATTCCTGTATGTGGTTGCAATTTCAGTGATGTAAAGACAAATTCTTACTGATGTCATAAAAGGAAATCTAGGTGTATGAACATAAAGCAAATGGCTCATTAATACTTACACAGCTGGAATAATCCATTATTCCAGATTGTCTTTTTCCATTGTAAAACAGTTGGCTGGGCACTGGAAGAGAAGTCAAGTGTTTCCTCAGAGTGTGAGGCTTAACTGGATAGAATAGGCTGCAGTAAGTACCTAGAAAATCCACAGAAGAATAGAAAGTAAAGTCAAATTTTTCAGATGCTGCATCTCTGTCCCTGGCAGTCTGGTCCTGCTGTATTATATTAAGTATAAAATTAAGTTTACGTTTTTGAATGCAATAGAGATTAAAATATATTAAGAGCCAGAATTCTTCTACCCAGCTTATTCCTTTCCCTTTTTTGTTAGGAATACTTCCCAAGTTGTTTTATTTGAAGCATAGAACAGAATTTTATGTATTTTTTTTAATAATTCATAAAATCAAAATAATAAGTGTACTTTTTAAAAATATGCAGAGAAATTATCAACTTTTTATTACTATTTATGAAGGAAAATTCACCTCCCTTTAGCAAACTTTTTAGCTCGATCTCTCTCACATTCAATGGATGGTTATTGAGGGAGGGATGGAGCAGGATATCTGTTCCAGAGGTAAATGAAGATGGATTATTCTTAGATGAACTCTTACTATTTTGATAGCAACAAATATGAAGTAATCACCTCTATTTTACAAAAGGTATGGTTACGTGGCTTGTCAGCACCATTCTTTTTCTTGATGGCAATAGCATAAATAATACTTGGCACCTGCTGCATCACAGATTCCCTTTGCTTCCAAGCATTCAGCCACACCTATGCACTTGTTCCTCTCCCCAATGAAGTGTCCCACCCCAAGCACTTCTTGTCTTAATCTAACGTTTTTTTTTCTGTAATGCTGTTTTTCCTTTAGAATTTCCTTTGTTTTTAATTTCTAGACTGTTTTCCTGACTGTGTAGTCCCATTCTCCTCACATGCTAGTTTAAGCTTCCCTCAGTGAGAGGCAGGCTAAGCTAAATTGAATTACATTATGTTTTCTCTGACAAATGGACAATTGCCATGGATTAGGTAGAAATGTTGATCTGAAATCTATTGTCTATTGAACTTCTCATGTTGAGAAAACTTGAAGAATAATTATGTTGAAGAAATTCTGCAGACATTCCTTTTTCCCCTTGAATATGAAAAAAAAATATTTAATAATGAGAGAGGGGAGTTTTTATTCCCTTAATTCTCCTAATAAATATCTACTTCTTGAGTCTAAACTTGAATTGTTAAAAAAAAATCAAAAATTGAGGCAGAGAATTATCAAACAATTAAAAGTAAGTGTTTGTCTCCATTATGCAGTAAGGGTTGTAAATATACCCAAGGTGGGATCTTTGAATTCGTCTAAATTGTATTAAGCAGGATACTAAGAATGGATCAGACATCCAATTTAGGAATCTGCTGGTTGATAGAATAACTGGTTGTTTAATTAGATATTGTATCATCCAAAGAGAGATGCAACAGGTAGTCAGGTCTTGAAGGTGAAATAGTTACTGCTATCTCCCTAGGAGTATTGCATGACTCATTATTTTTTCAATACTGAGGCTAGATGTACATGTATTTCATCCTGAAGTAAAACTTAACTTCTTTCATCAGACTTATTTTGATATATTATGTGTGTACAAAGGCAAATAAGGAATATTTATGTTTTACTTCCAATTAGCAATGCAGAAAAAATCTTCAGCTGTGCAACCAAATCTTCAAAACAATCCCTGTTCCCACTGAATCTCTCTCACTTTAACTTTTTTCCCAGTTTTACTAGAACTATTTTGTATTCATTTTACCATTAATAAATTTAGTGGTTTTCTAGCTGCTTCTGTAAAATACCTTCAGGTGCATGAATTAATCAACATGCCAGTAAGAGAGACAAATAGTCTTCTTCTTTTATAGATGAGCATTCTGAATAGCAGAGGAACCAATTTAATTTTAAAAATACTCATGAAACTTAAGGAAAAAAATGAATACCTACATTGCTGATCTTTGAGCCCAACAATGCAGCTGACAAGTATGGTGTAATCTTCTTCCATTTTTTGCTCTACCTTACTTTACGTGAACATCTTAGGTCATCGTTTCATTCACAGAATAGATTGAGGCTGGAAAGTCATCAAGGTCATCTTGCTCAAACCCCACCTCTGTTCAGGTAAGGCCATCTAGAGACTGTTGTCCAGGGTTATGTCCAGATGGCTTTTGACTATCTCCACAACATCTCTTAGTTACCTGTATGTGTGTTCCTAACCCTCACAGTTAAATCTTTTCCTCTACATTCAGACAGATCCTCCTGTGTTTCAGTTTGTGCCCATTGCTTCTGGTTGTGACAATGGCATGATTTTCTTGTTGTATTTACAAACTGTAAATTTCATACATATAGATAATTTCAGCTAAAATTAAACTGCACATAATACCCAATGAAGACATATTTTCTTCCTGCTGGACTAAATTCGATCCAGTATCTCCAGGAGCATCCTTTTCCTCCCTTATAATCTTCACTAGAGAAACTAGTCACTCCATTAAGGAATTCATATATCAAAGGAAAGAAATACTTAAAATTGCTTTGGTTTACAAATCTGCCTTAAATTAACTACATGGACCTTAAAAAAAATTACTTTGTTGTCTACAGTTAAGTTACAAATGTAAAGTAATAGGTGAATTTAATACACATACATATTACACTACCTAAGATAAATATCAATGCATTTGAAAAATACTTGGGGAAAAAAATAATCTTCATTGATGTTACAGCAGATGGGTTCCGCAAAAGATAAGAGCTCAGTTGGAAGCAGACCAGAGGCTATTTTTGACATCCTTGTTAGAGGGACAGATGATGCCACACTAACTCTTTAACTAAAATTCACTTAGCCTTGAGTGATGTTTAGTAAAAATCAATTTGGAGTTCAAATGAGTTCAATGAATGTATTTTATGTATGTGTTCAAGGTTAGAATTCTAGCTCTTCCTTTTATGTTGTGAATTTTCTATTAAATGTATATAATTCAGTAGTGAAGGATTTAATACTTTCGGTGGTAGATGTTGACCCTTGTGGAAATATTTACCAGAACAAAGTCGGTGCTCTGCCTTGATAGTAACATTGTTAATCTTCATAGAAAACCATTCAGAAATATATCTAAACTTTTCTATAGTAAATTTCATTTTAACAGAAGTGTTTATTAATAGAAATGCTTATTTGTAATGGAAAACAGGGAACAAGAAAGAAAGAATGGTAGATTCTTGAAACAGTTATGTCTGTCTCATCAGCTTTATTGAGGGTATTATATCTCAATTATGTAGGTTTACAGGTTATCTGCATTCTGAATGTGAAAAGGGCTTTGAGAAGTGATTTTTTTCTCAATTGTGGAAAAGTATATTTTCTCAGAGAGCTGAATAGATTTATTACATGAGAGCTTCACTATATTTTGAACTATAATTTATTCATTGATTAAAGACATTCTATATGACAGTATGAGTAGTTACTAATAATCTCTTTAATTTTGGAACAGTATGTGCAACAAAAATATGAGCAGAGGCTACTAGGTTTAAGTCAGGACAACTGAGATATGAAAATATTGTAAACTGATATGTTAATAGTTTAGAGATTTTGCCAGAATACTAGAACTACTGAGGAAAGGGGGAAAATAATCTTTCCTTTCAAGGTATTTCAAGTCAGTGAAGCTTTGCCTATGAGCCTAAAGACAATTGTTTGTGTTAAGTGCGTTTACTTTGACTGCTCTGTCATGTGAAAAGGGTAGCTTTACTCAAACCCTTAGTGTCTGATCCGTCTGTCAGAGCCCCAGGAAATCCAAGACCCTTGTGCCCAACCATTCTGTCAGTGCCCTGTTATGGGGACCCTTCACTGAGCAGTTCACAAATCAGAGGGCGGCCCAGCCAACTTGTTCAGGGTCACACTCCAAACAGAGACACCCCCTCCTGGTCTCCACACGTTTACACTCTGCCAGTGACTGTCAGTGCTCTTGAAGGACTCACATTAACAGTTTACAGAATAATGCTCTTAATTAATAAAATTTTGATAGGTTAAGGTTCAAAGACTGTTGGAGATAGCGTCTGACTGCAAAAACATATTTAAAGTAATATACTAACTCAAAGTACTATGCAGACCAGCTCTAGTACCCAATAAAAATTGGCTTGAGATCATCATTCAGCACTCACTGAGTATGGTTCTTACCCAATCGGTCTCCCTACAGGGGAGAGGACAGGTTTAGCCTGCCAACTGATCCCAGAAGTTACAATGGAGTCTTCCCCAACTCTTCCCCATTCCTAAGTCACTTTTATACTCTTTGTATGTAGGTGGAGCTTGACTGACTTTAGCCAAACCTTTTACTCAGTGAGGGATGGTCGTACCTTTGGGGTCGGTATCTCAGTGTAATCTGACATAACCTTAGGAAGAGGACATGCATCAGTCCAAGAAGAATGATTTCACTATGGTTGCTGATTCAGCAGCAGACTTTTTGAGGTACATTAATACCAAGAGGAGGTGGAGTGTAAACCTTGGACAAATATTTGTTGAGGATGGTCATCTGACAAATAGGAATGAGGAAAAAGTGAAGGCATTCAATGCTTTTTCTGTTTCAGTCTTTACCAATACTGGCAGAGCTTGGGCTGTCCAGTCCCGAGCTGGAGGACCATGATTTGTGGGAACAGTGACTCTCCATTTTTGAACACTGAAATTGTAAGGGACCAGCTGTAGCAACTGAAAGTTCACAAGTCCATATAACTGATGGAATTTATCCCAGCATTCTGAAGGAGCTAGGGGATGTGTGCAAGGTTTCACAGTGCACTGGGTGAAGAACTGGATGAAGGGCAGAGCTCAGAGGGCTGTGGTGAATGAAGGTACATCTGTCTGGTGACCGGTCACCAGAGATGTTTCTCAGGGTGCAGTTACAGGGCCAGTCCTGTTAAATCTGTTTATCAATGATCTGAATGCAGGAGTTGAATGCACCATTAATAAGTCTGCTGATGATCCCAAACTGGGCGGTGCTGTTGACTCTCTTGAGGGACAGGAGGCTATGCAGAGGGATCTAGATAGATTGGAGTTTTGGGCTGTGATTAATGGGATGAAATTTGACAAGTTAAAATGCTGAATCGGGATTGGCTGACACCTGGCTGGAATGTCGACCTGCAGTGGGAGCTGGATACTGGCCCTGCAGCAGTGTAGCTGGCCCAGTGGCTGACAGTCCCAGTGACCATACATAGGGTCATAGTCTGTGGGCAAAGATGGAGGGAGCCACAGAGAAATGGACAGGGAGAATAAGGGCTAACAGTACACTCAGCACCATGACTTTCTCCATCTAATAAGCTGTAAATTTACACCATGCTGCTTTACCATTCAAGGTGTGTGTAAGATGTAGTGAACATTTATGACTGAATTTTGCAGTGAGTATACTCTTCAAATCATATATTAAACAAGCAATAGCACAACTTGCCTTAGTTCTTTCATTAAATTTTTTGTAGTTTCATTAAATTTTATATAAAAAGAATCTACGTTTTAAGCTTCATTCAGTAGTAACTTTAACTTGGTTTTTCATAACTCATATGTATTTTTTTTTTGTGCTAGGATATTTGTAAAGTGTTATACCCCAGTAAGTGCAATCTCTGATAGGTACAGTTGACTCACTTTCATAAAAAGTTGCATAATAAATTGCAAGAACTTGGCTGCTCTAAGCTAAAAATTGGCTTCTGCAGGAAAAACTGTTTTGTGAGTTCTAATAACTAATAAAAAATAATGTGAAGTCTCTTTGCAAAAATTCAACAAATGTAATTGGAAAAAAGCATTGCTTGGAATGTGTATAGTATAAATTAAAAAAGAGAATTACAAACTGGGCTCATAATGACAGACAAGGTAAATATCATAAAACAAGCAGAGGTTATTTACTTTCACACTTAAAAAAGAAAGGAAAATTCTAGCTTTATTTACAGAACTCCTAGTTTCAGAATGATTCATTACTGTTAAAGTCTTTCACATTTTAAAACATGTTTTAAAAAAAACTCAGAAATTTTCTTCTCTTTTTTTTTTTTTTTTGTAAAAATTGATTGGTTATTCTTCCCTTTCACAAAATTTCACAATATTCAGCACATCTTTCCTTGCAAATATTGTGGAAGAAAATTAAGAAGACGAGAATAAACTTACATACTGCAATTAGATATAAGACTTCCTCCAGGCTTTTTTGAAATACATTTTTTTCTGATTAAAGTTATAAAAATACATATAGTTTATTTATTACACGGAGATTAACATAAGTAAACACCATGTAAAATTCCTTGAGTGATTTTTTAACTTACACATGTACAGTAAAGTGGTCTAAGGGAAGAGAGGCCTGAAGCCATATTCATTCATGACAAGCAAGTAACAAGAAATCTTTTTTAATATTTCCATGAATAGCTTTTTTTTCTCTATTTAGCAAGGAAGAACCTAAATCCTATCATTCACAGTGAGGTAAATAACTGAAGACAGTACCAAAAGGACCCTGGAGATACAGAGTAGTAATTTGGTGTCTTGGTTTGAAAGACAGGTGTCTGCTAAGGAAGGCAGAAGACTCCCTTGGAATGGCAGATGCAACCCCCTTCCCTCAGAGTTATTATAACTTTGAAATCAAGGGCTTTTAGGCAAAGATGTAGGAAATAGGAATAACAGTTCTTTACTATTATATATCTATATGTGTGTAACCAGTCAAACAAACAGCAATAACTCTGGCAGTGACAGCAAACAATCGCAAACCCAGTCCCAGCCTTCTCGGCTGTCGGGCCCTTTCCCCTCGGGTGAAGTTCCGCTCGCAGCCGGCAGGGGCGCTGGCGGCTCCCGGTGAGCAGGGCAGGTGCGATGGTTCCCCCGCGGCTGCAGGGGGCGCTCCGGAGCGAGCTCGGGGAGCACGCGGCACCGGTGCCCTGGGATCCCGGGAAGGGATGGAACAAAGGCTTCACAAACCCCTGGCCGGACCCTTAGGAACAGCAGGCTGGAACGGCAGGGACGAGCACAAATCCCGGGCGGCAGACACGATGTATCCAAGCGGGGAACCTCCCGGAGGTCTGGGCAGGCAGGGTGAGCACGACTACAGTGTAGCAAAGGCTCTAAGCAGCAGCGGGGCAGGGCGGCCACAGCCCGGCCACCAGCGGGGCAGGGAAGGCGGCTTTGGGATCCCAGGGTTTTCCAGCACAAGGAAAAGCAGCTGAAGCAAGCAGACTCCTCTCTCTCTCGAACGCAGAGAGCGACTGACCCCACACCCAGGTGAAACAAAAGAATAGCCAGGCGCAGCCCACCCCCAGTGGGTAGCTGTTTGTCTTTCTTAAGTACAGAGCGATTTGTTGTCTTAGTAACAGTATGGGGGAAAATTCCTTTAACAGAAAAGAAAACTAGAACTCTTAAAACCCCAACATTTGGTCAATTGTATAAATTAACCCCACAAATGAAGTTGAGGTTTTGAGGTAAACTAAAGATGATAAAAACTTTATATGGCAAAGAGGGGGTTTTAAAGAAACAATTCTCCATCAAGGACCTGAAAGTTGCATTTATTAGATAGGAAAACATTATATCACAGTGGTAGAAAAATAGTAAGTAAATAACTGAAATGGAAGAACAAGGTAATTAATTCAGCTGGTAATTGAATGGGGTAACAGTACAGTATTTGCTCCACATGCAATTTCCACCTTCATTAACAATAAACATGAAGTTTATGCACCAGTTAAATTCCATATAATCCTTCAAAGAAAGGGTTTACCTTGGAGAGCCATGGCACATAACAGAGCTGTGTCAGTTTCATTCCAACAAATAATATTTGGACAACTAACAGTATTCACAAAATACTTACAAGTCTGCAATACTGAAAATGTATACTGTAGATACTTTCTACCTGTTAGCATGCACTTCCATTGTTTATTCATACAGTAGTCTTTTTAAAATGCTCAGCCAATTTGAAGGACCAATAGAACATCCTGTAACAAACCACATATGTTATAATTAAAGGTGACACTGAATAATGGCAGTATTCATCACAGCTGGTTGTTGAATGTTACACTGAGTTTGTTTTCACAAACCAGGAGAAACTTGAAAATTAGTCTGTAAATATGTTTGATAAAACTATCTAATGTTTTGCATTTTACATCCCTTCATTTTTCTGTCTTTTTTTCTTTATTTTGTTATGGCTTTTCTGTGAAACAAATAATTCAAAATTTTAAATTTTTTCTCTTCTCTGGACAAGAAACTAAATAAATCTGTAGTCTAAAAATCAGTAGTCCCTAAACTGGCAATTTACACTGTCGATTAGAAGTTCCATTGAAATCTTCACACCCTTGTCTTCTGAGAAATTCAGCATGAATATTGTTTAAAGCAGTGTCTGACTTTCTGTTTACTCACTCTACTTTTGAACACTTCATTAATTCAGTTCATCATTTTGTGTCCTGATTATACTACAACTATTTAGTCTTTTATTGATTCGAGTAATAAGGACTTCAAAATAAAGCTTTTCGTCTAGAATACCTTCAAATTCAATTTCACAACTTAATGTCAAGGCTAGATTAACGCTGTTCAGTGCTTGAGGCACGAGCTCTGGTGTGCCCTCGATCAGAGAGAGTCCAGCTGCGTTACTTCTGTGCGTCACAGAAGTGACTTCGGCATCAGGATAGGCGCTGCTGGGCACGCTAGCTGGCTTCTTTGCAGAGGAGACACGGCAGGAGCCGATGGTACTGGCTCACGTTAGCTCGGAGGTAAAGGAAGAGAGACGAAATTCTGGTCAGGCTTCTAACAGGTTTATTGTCAGAAGTTTAGCAACCAGAACATGGCAATGATCTTAATCTGGGATCTCCCGAAAGGCTTTTCCCTCAGTTTTATAGGGGGTTTGAAAACCGCGGGGAAAGGGGAAAACAACCAATGAGTTACAAGGCAGGGGGAGGATACAATTCAGCAAGAACCAATGGAGGAAACCAGGAGGTGGGAGATACAACAAAGAACCAGTGAACAACCGAGTAACCGAGAAATTTCCCGAACCGGGGGAGGGAGCATGGACCTGGGCGCAGCCCAGGGGGCATGCAGCTTAAGCTTCTGAGCTGCCCCTCGACCCACCCTCCGAGTCTGTGTCTTTGGGAAACTCAATCCATGGGAGGGGCTGGGATTGATTGGCATCTCACTGCCCCACTCCCGCAGTGGGCTGGGTCATAGCAAACACTAGATTGCCTTAATAAAATCTGGTAATTTAGAATATAAGTGTCTTAGCAATCATCAGCATTTTTAGACCACTTTATAAATTGATTTGGTTTTGGACTTAGCTTGGGTTTTTTTGGTGGGTTGGTTGGTTGGCTGGGGGTTTTTTGTTTGGTTTTGTTTGCTGTTGTTGTTGTTTTGCTTAGCTGGCTGGGGTATTTTTCTACTTAGACATACAAAATTATAGAACAATTCAAGTTTAAAGAGATATCTGGAGGCCATCTTAACCTGCCTACTGCTAAAAGCCACTTTAGGTAATGAATATAGTTGAAACAATATCAGCAATGATAATATTTTCGGGTACATTTCCTTCAATATTCTGTCCGGTAGTGAATCTTTAAGTAGGGACCATAAGAAATAAGACTTACAATATTTTTACATTTGATTCTAATGAAGATTCCTTTTTTGTAGAATAAATCTTAATATAGTGCTTCATACATCTGAATTTTTTACTGAATAGGAAAGAAACAGTAAATATTTTCTAACCATAGACAATCAGGATGTACCTTTGTAACTGTCTGTACTATTCATGCTTCTGTTTGAAAGTCCACAGAAAGAGTTCCTTACAGATATTAACCTAAGTCTACACAGCAGGTGCAGATTAATCAGCATTTCAAGAGGGCATGGTCTTAAATTTCATCATTTTATGAGTCTCAAACTCCCAGTGCAACATACTTGAAAGGAAGAGCCTTTTCACTTCAAGTTTTGCTGAGAGACAAAATGCACATATAATGCTGCTGAAGTGTATGTGCACCCAGAAGAAAATAATAGGCCAAATTCTACTTTTAATACACAAGCAGACACCAGTTCATGACCCATTAGAATTCAAGCAGAGTCAGGTCAAGTAAATGGAAGAGAAATCTCTAGAAGTGGTGACACATATGGAACTATGTTCTGCTCAGAAAGTTCCCTGGGCTGAAAATAGCTGGAGTTTGGAGCACTAAAGAGGGGGAGGCACTATCTTTTTATGATTACTCCTTTATTTTTACCTTCTCAGGTAAAAGCAGTGCCACTGTTTTTATCTCCACTGGAAGGATAGTACTCCACATGATACTGAGCAACATGAACATTTATTCTATCCCTGTATGGCTGTTCCTATGCTATAATACAAAGTAGGATGATATTATGTGAAAATAATGTGAATTAGACATGGCTAGTTTAGTTTATCATAGAAGAGCACTGGTTCTTTTATGACTGAGGTAATTTTGTTTAAAGATGTGAAATGTTCCAAATGCTTCAAAATCCACACAGTAAGTTTGTCTTGAAATGCATTCTGTCTTGAAGTAGTTTGAGAAGAGTGGTAGGCAAGGCCGACGGCAGCTCAGTATCATTCAGGAGAAAGAGTGCTTAGAGTGGTAGCTGATCACTGAGACAGCAGTAACCAGTGCCCTGTTCTTCTGTTTGTTGAACTCAGCTGTTGCTCCTTACGCCTCTTTTCTGTCTCTCTCCCTTTCTCCTGCTGATCATGGAGCTCTTTATGAGAAAAAAATTAAAGGATTTATCATGAAAGAAGAAGGGTGTGTAGAGAGAAAAAGTAGGGTTGCTCATCATACTCAGCAGCCCAAGACATAGATTGTGTCCCTTTTGGGGTAATACATTCCTCTGGCCCTACTGCCTCCCAGCCCTTTTTGTTCTTATTTTTGAACCCATCTAGCATTTATTTCTCCAGTGTTCTTACCTGCACTTAACTCGCTGAAACAGAGAACTGCCCACTGCTGTGGAGTGGAAGAAAATTTGCTCAGGCTTCCTGTCTCTCTACTCATGTGGTCTGTCCTCAGAATTTATTGACTTTTGAAGATTAGATAAAAGCTTTGTAAAATACAGTTAACGTGCAGGCTTCATATCGCAAATCCAAGCTAATTACTGTCAAAAAAAAAAAAAAACCTGAAAAAGGGTGTGGCAGAACACAAATCGATGTTCTAAGGCTCATATAATATGGAAATGAAATAGTAATTATAGGTTTGATTATAATTTATTACAGGCAAGTGTCAAACATATTCTTCTAGAACAGTTAGTAAAGAATTATGCTTCTGTTAAAAAAGAATAAAAATAAAGCATGCGTATTTGCTCTGTGAAAAAAAACCCCTGCATGTACCTGGAAATAATATGCATGGGCTTCACATATTTTTGCAATGTTGAACTTTGTGAATCAGGAACCATAAAAGAAATTCTGATGCAAAATTTTCTGTTATAGAGGCTGTAGCATATAGAAAATGGACTTGCAACATGCTACTCTTTTTTGGTTTTGGTAATGGATCTTAATTAAGCAGTAGCGTTTCCATGAATTAACTTTTTGTCTGGGTGCTCTGAATCTACTTTGTATTTTTTTCCCAATGCAAAGCCTTTATATCATGCCTTATAAAAATAGAATACCAGAGGTTTTACTACTGGCCAAAAAAATGTTTTAAAATTCCAGAGCTTCAATAGTCCCTTTCTTACTTTTCCTCCTCCTGACAGATTAATTCATATACACACCCACAGACAAGCATTTGCATGTCTGTCATTAATACTTCAACTAGGCCAGAAATAGTGAAAGTTCACTGTGGGACTTGCTGCATCAAAACTGAATGTCTGTACAGCTCTACAAACTTCTAGACTCCCTTCAAATATATGAATTGCATTCATCTGCTAAGTTGTGCAGATTTGTGTAGTGTAATTTGAAACATAAACTAAGTTTTTCCACTAAGTAAACAGCTGATGAGCTTAAATATTGCTAATATTTCTTATCTTCATAGGAATAGATATGCAAGCAAGGTAAGAAAATAAATTCAAAAAAGTACACTTCAGCAATAGCCTCAGAATAAGACTTTCTTTTTGACATCTTTAAAAATAAAGAGCAGTCATATCAGAGATGAACAAATTGCTTTCTGATTCTTCAGGAAAATCAGCAATTTTTTTTTTATTTTTCTGCATGTTTCCAAGTACTATGGAAAATCAGAAGTTTGGACATAGTGTGTATTTGGTATACTCTGTGGTTTTAAAAATAGGGAAAAATTTGTGCCAAAGATTTTGCAGTGAAAGAGAGGTTCCTGACTACAAGACCAAAATAAAGTCCTAAAACATTCCAGAATGTCACTAACAGTCACCTTCTTGAAAAAATATGTGAGTAAAAACAATATTTGCTTGATTGTCAGCTGAGAAGCCACTCTTTGACAAATGATAAAGAGATAGAAAATTTAATCACAGGCCTCCAAACCCATCTTGCTTATTGGTGTGAGAAGTTCTGTTCACACTCGTCGTGAAAGGCATTTGTCTCTCTGATTTCAAGCTTCCCACAGAGAAGAAAGGTAACACCACAGTGACACTGGATATGAAAGCATGAAAATATTTCTTATCGCTTTGTTCTCTTTATATTTACACAGAAAAGCCATGCAGAAATGAATAATTCTAACTTGGAGCAGGGTTGAAATAGTGCATAGTAAAGCCAGGAGGAACACACTGAAAGGGAGAAAAGAGTTAAATGTCATCTTGCAAGAGAGTTAAGAAAGACAATTATAAGTGCATTATAGATTTTATATAGTCCAGCCTCTAGTAGCCTTGAAAGGTATCTTAATCTGAAATAGCTGTTGTACACACCAAAGGTGCTCTCTGATCTTCTTGAGGTTAATACAGTACTCATAATTATGAGAGAAATCTCCATGTCTCCATATGTTTAATGTGAAAATGAGACTTGAGCCCTTGGCAAGAAAAAAAAATTGTCATATTTCTCACAGGAAGCAAAATTGACAAAGTTTCCTGACTTATTTTAAATTTTCTGACTGGATGCATGAAGATGACAATGGAGAGATTATGTAAAAAATTGTGTTATACAGTTCTGAGGTCAGATGGGGGGGTTGCAATGATTTTTTACATATTTTTGCATGGATTAATTTCTATATGCTGTGTGTTTCTGACAGTATGAATAAAAATACTGGTTTAAATGAGAATGAGACTGATCATTCAAAAAATACTTCCTTAAGTCTTTGTTTCTCAAGGCATAACACAACTGTGTACTTATTAGCAGAAAACTTGTAAAAATAGCATTAAAATAAAGAGCTTAAAAATTGTTTCCAGAAGACTGAATGAGATATAGATCTTGCTTATTTGTAGTAATGTTGTGGCAACAATAACAGCAACTATAATACGTCAAATTATTTCCAACACATTAGGCAAACAAATCATTTATATAGACTAGAACAAGTAAATTATTTATATATTTATTGTGCACAGAGCAGCAGTAAACTGTGCCTAAGAGCCCTGTAGCGAAAAGCACATCGCACTGTCTAAATCCATAAAACAGGACTTGCAGGTTGAGCATAATACACAAAGATTTAAGATGTGTTCTGAATCACATCTTTAAAAAGAAGGAGAATATCCAGCCTCACGCTAGAGAAAAGGCACACGGAAACCAAGTGTCTTACATAGTATTTTGTTGTTTCAAGTGGTTTGAAATGAAGATATTTAACATGAAAATTGTGTTCTGCTATTTTTGTCACCGTGAACAAAAGGGCTAGAGCCTTGTGACTGAAACAGCAGTAAACTGAAGTAAATTCAACAACTTGATAGGTAGTGAATGGAAGAGTTGCCTTCTGCTTAGACAATATAGCATTTCCTCCTCTTTACCAGAATTAGGAAATCACAGTTTTGGGTTCCAAAAAATATGCCATTGTGGACACATCTGCCAGCTTGGAAAAGGTGATGAACTGTTTATAAAACAGTAGCTTCACAGCTGCTATAACCCCCAATCATAGGTAGAACACCTTTTAAAGTCAGTCACCCTTAAGGTGGTTTTCACTTTCTACACCCATGTTGATTCCGCTCTCTTTATGCTTGTAGTGGAGAAAGATATAAATGACAGAAAGTACTTGTGCTGATAATAGACCTGTGTCTTAATTAAATGTCTGCCCCACATTACATTACCAGAGTACTGTCATGGTTTAGCATAGTTTGGTTTTTCAGTAAAGAAGGCTCCATCAGCCACGGAAGTGATTCTCTTGCAAAGAGGTGCTTACAGCTTCCTCTATGACCTTACAGAACCAATCAACTGGATAGTTTGAATATTGACAACTTTTTAAGCCACTTAAGAAGCTTGACACGCCTCTGTGATCCGCATTTAAGAACGAACAGAGCCTGGGAAAGCTCTCTTGTCCTCCGGCTTTCAGACAGGTAGCAGGGGGGGCCTGCAGGTGGCCTAGCGGGGCCAAGCCAGGCCTTGCTCGGCCCGGCTGGGTCGGCCGTGGCGCGGCCCTCTTCCATCCGCCGCCCCCCCCACAACCCTGCTCCATGCAGGCAGCCGCCCTCCACAGCTCTGCTCCGCGCCAGCGGCCCCTGGCACGGCCTGGGCTCGTCTGGGGCTGCTGCCCCGCTGCCCGGCAAAGATGCTGTGACCAACAGCGATAAGTGAACTCCAGCTGCAAGGCCCGGGTGAGATTAACCCTTTTTTAGTGCTTTAAGTTTCCTCCAGAACAGATGAAGCCTGCAGACATCAATCCTCTCCTGAGTCAGAGGAAGAGGGAAGGTGAAGGCACGTGAAGAAAACACCATAAAGACACCAAAGTCAGTGAAGAAGGAAGAGCTAAAACCTTGAGGGAGGAGAAAGAGGAGATGCTTCAAGCTTAGAAGCTGAAATTCTGTTGTAAAGCTATGGTGATGGGCTATGATATATCAGAGTACCCATTGTAATTTCATGAAAGCATGGGGGGTGGAGCATTCAAATTGTAATTGTGAGCAAAAAGTACTTGTGCTGAAATAAGCAAATGACAGTAGCTGTAATTTGATGAGGACCCTTGCTTCCAGGGAAGGAGGAGGGCCTCTATTCCTAGACATGAAGATGCTGCCAGAGGTAGGTGAAGAGAACCTTTGTTTCTGAACAGCTCAACCTTAAAATGGTACCCCATTAGCTCAAGATTGGACCCTTGAAAGCAGTTGTGGGGAAAGCTGTAAGTCGAGGGAAAGGACTTTCACATGCAAGCAGAGAACCAACCCAGGCGGCTGGCTCGCTGTGATATTGAAGCCATGAGAGAACTGTTTCTTGTGGAGATGTCTCCATAGCAGGAGCAAGAGAGACTTCTCTCCCTAAGTGAACTGAAAAAGGAGATTATTATAGAGGTGGTAAACTGACTGAAAATCTCAAGGGTTGTATTTTTACGTTGTCAGTGGGGGAAGGGAGAAAGCTGGGGGCCGGAAAGTGTTCTGAAGGTGTAGTCTGATTTTTTCCTTCCTTTTAGGTCTGTTAATAAACTTCTTTATATTCTTTTAAGTTTTGTGCCTGCTTTTCTTTCTCCTAATTCTTATCTCACAGAAGCAAAATAAGTAAGTAATGGATATTTTGAACCGAACCACTACACTTACTTGGTGTTTCTGCCTGGTTTACGAACTGAACCCACTACAGTACTAATGTAACACCAGGTTTTTTATTCCTGTTTCTCAGAGTGTGGGTAAGCTAGTGTTTCTCCTTATACTATTTTCCCTTCTGTACTTATCTTGAGATTCTCCATTCAGAAACTGTTGACCTACCTTCTAATTTCTACAGCAATATTAAAATACTGCTTAAAAGTGAAACAGTTTCTTTTGATACTTGTTAGTACATCTTCCAAAGTCAAAGGTGAATGTGTACATTTAGGAAAACACCTCCTATGTTAACAAGCATTTTTTTAACTGCAAGTTTTTTGAAAATACTCAAAATTTTTTATGATATCTGTAATCTGCTTTGCAATATTTCTCAAGTTTCCCAATTATGGCTGTGTTTTCCAAAGTGAGGGCTAAAGAATATCTTTACTGTACTGTAATGTAAGAAGCACTATATGACATTGAATGTAGCTCATAATACAGATCTACTTATGATAGAACACAAATGAGGCAATATTTACACAAACACTTAAAAAGTATTCTTTTTGGTAGCTGAAACAAAGTACTTTTACATATATATATATACGTATATATATATGCAGGTATATATAAGTATGTTTAAGAATTATATAAGGATCTTTCAAGGGAGAGAAACTAATACATTTTTATCCAGAAAAAAAATATAGCACTTTCAGTTCTAAATTACTACATTTCAAGTAATATTGCATTACAAAGTAGACAGCTGAGAAAAATCAAATTTGCAAATAAATTATTCCATCCCTCAAAAATAATACATTCTCAATAAAATGTTGATATTTTGCAAAATTTCTTATCCATTCAGATTTTTTTTTAGAGTGATTTGATATATGGATTTCATATTTTTTGTAATACTTAGCCAAACTCTGTTCATTAAAAAACATATGAGTTAACAGCTCAGTGATCATAAAGCTGGTTTGTAATTTTTTTTTAGGGTTTTTTTTTAACTTGGGCAAGAAATATTGTTAGTCAAGAGTCATTTTAGTTTTAAGCTGAGTTCTTTTAATTATACCAGGGTGAGTTAAATTGCTGTATCTAGCACAAGTTCTTGACAGGAAGATACACATGCATAAAAAACAAGAAAAAAATAGGTTCATCTTCAGCATTCTTCTCCCAAGACAAGGTTTTTCCAAAAATCAGCCTTCACATTATATCACGTTCTTGAATTCCCCAGTTTGGTATGTCAATTTTTTAAACCCCATATATAAGCATCGTCATAGCATTTCAAAATTACATGATCCTTCATTATCTGCAATAACAGTCAAGGGTCAATAAAGTAAAATAGTCTCTTGAACACAAAAGCATAATTAGTTCACCACAGTAATCTGAACTCCTCCATATGCTTTTTCCATAAATGACTTCTATTGGTTACTGTTTGGAATTAACATTTCAGTTACAACCAGACTTTTAAACAGATATCAGAAAGAGCAGATCAAATATGTCACATAGTGTTCATTTCAATGCAAGAGGCAAAGATAATAACTCTTTCCTCAAATTACCAACAGTATGTGGTGGCATTATGGAGAATTTTTAGAAACCCACTCATTTTAGTCACTACATTTAGTCTTAAATAACTTAGAGTGTTCAAGATTTTGTTCTGTAACTGTTTTAGCTTAACTAGCTGATCAAAGTTTAACCACACACCAAGTGAGATGAACTCATTGAAACATAATTGATTCTTTTATTTAAAATGCAAGTACTTAAATGCTTGCTTATATATCTTCTTGCTTCCAATGGACTATACTTATTTTACTTAAAAATGCAGTATTTCAGGAAAGGAACTTGCATGGTCAACAATTCTGTTTAGTTCTATTGAAATGATTAGTAAAACTACACCCTCCTAAATTAATTACACCAGAAAACATTACATTCTGGAAATCAGTGTCTGCATGACTGAGCATTGATTGTGTCAAAAGTACATCTAAGCACTCAAAAATAAATCAATGTAATAGCTGGCTGATATAATTTAAAAAAGAAATAACAAAGCAAGTTTGTATCTGAATAGGACATTTATACCAAAATTTAACATAATATTGTTCAAATTAAAATCACCAAATTATGGTCAGTATGGTGGATTAAACCAATACAATGATTGTATCAAAATTTCTGTGATGGATGAGTGCATACTTCTTTAATATTTTTATATGTATGTGCATGGAAGTGATAAAACTCTACACATTCAGGCACAGCATAGATTTTAAAGGTGTGAAGAAACTTTATTTACCAATTATTTCATATTCCATCTTGAAGTAGCCTGACATATAGGAAAAAAATTAGTATCATCCCTACAATACATTTTTAGAGCTACATATATAACAACTATTCTTAAGTTTATTAATAGACTGTGGAAATGCAGTGTACACACACAAAATCTTTTTATGCACAGCATAATATAGAAGATGATAAGTGAATAAATGAAGTCCTATACAGCGTATAATCTTAAAAAATAAGGGCTTCAAAGGGAATTTTAAATCACAAAATGTTGGAAAAAACTAGAAAAATTAAATGTAAGTAATCTTGCTTTTAATAGCCTTTAATATGTACTACATGTCAGCAAAAACGCAAAGGAAAATCAGATTCTATAAAGTCGAAATGACTGGGTAATAATCAATCAATCAATCAATCATTTGACTATTCAGAGAGGTCAGATACATATAGAGCTGCTTTTACATACTGCCAAATACATTAATGTTTTGGGCAGAATCAGCCAACATGCAGAAATCATGACCTGTTTCAGGCAATTTGACAACAGCATTTGTTTCTCTTTTGTTCCAGAATGCATATAAACAAAACCACTCATCTTTTAATTCAGACCTATCATAAATTTTAATATCATGAAAAACCTCTATATTTTCTCCCAAAAGAACATTTACTTATATGGTTTATATTTACTATAGTAAATGATTTTTTTTTTTTTCCCTTTATATACATAGAGTTTTGTTCAAGGAAGTTTTAAATCAAATTAACCCAATGGCAAAGTTCACCTTCAGGTTCAGATGTATTTCTAATACCTGATAAGTTTAGAAAATAATAAATAGCTTCTACTGTTTCCCACTGTGAACAACATTAGTTGCCAGAGCTACAGCAAAAGTAGAGCAATAGTTGTGTGAAAAAAACATCAGTTTTCTGAATTGCTTCTACTAACCTCAAAGAAGACCTTCAGGTTTGTAATGGTAAGATGAATGTCAACAGTAACTGAAAGAAGCTTCAAAAGAAAGTCAAGGAGCAATTTATGGCCCAAATGACTTGCAATTACTTCTTCCAGCCAACATGTACAGAAAGGTTGCTTGTCAGCTCCCTAGGAACTGCTTCTGAGCTATTAATTTCTTTTTTTGACTTGTACAACACATTTTCTATTCTATTCTTTTCTTCACCCAAAACCCATGAGATGTTAGAAGAACTAATAAGTGACACCTTCCTTCCCCTCCTTCCTCCCTCCATCCCTCCCTCCCTCCTTTCCTCCCTCCCTCTCTTCACCTCCTCAGATCTTGTTTCTGCCCTGGCGTAAGAAAACAAAATGCCATCACTAGTATTTTCTGTATTATAAAGTAGAAAGGAGAAGTACTGAAAAGGAAGAATAAGGTTTTTCATTTGTGGTTTGTGGTGCATATAGGGGGTCAGTACAGTATTATAATATTCTAAAATGAAAGAAAGCCAAGAGCAAATGTGCAAAAGAAGGACTATGAAATAGAGAGTTGTAGGTCTAATGTGAAGAACGGATGCTACAACTGAGTGAAACAAAGCATTGGAGGCATCACTGGTGGATAAAACTGACAGAAGAAATGTGGATAATTCAAGCACAACTTAAGTTAGAGGGATGAAAAAATGGAGTAAAAGCAAAAATAATGCAATGACATGGAGAAAAGAAGCAAAGACAAACAAAGGGTAGTTGTGTTAGGTAGACTCAAGGGAAGCCAGTTTAGCACTATGACTGTCCAAGCCTTTGCTCCACCTGGAAGCATGTTTGTTAGTGTTCTAACTTTACGCAGGATTAAGAATTGGAACAAAATATTTTTTGCCCTATAAGAAGGCTAAACTCAAAATCTTAGGGAGCTTCCTTTTCAGTTCACCCAAGTGTTAGAAGAGGATAAAAATTGGTTTTAGTCTAAGGTTGAAAAGTTCCCACACAATAATAAATCTAGTTCTCCCACAATTCAAAATGGGATGATAAAATTTTTGAGTATTCCTTTGGGCCCTTGTTTACTTCACTTGCAAATACCATTAATTTGTTGCAGATTTCAAAATTAAAAGTATTTAGTTGTCAGTCCTAATGTTTGGTTTAATGCTATCTGCTAAACATACAAATATTGTTGCTGACAGAATTGTCCTAGAAGACTATTTATGAAAAAGTCATTTCATGGTAAGGTTAGACTTATTTTACTGATGTAGTGCAGAACAGTTTGACATCAAGTACAGTTTCTAATGGGCAAGAAAAACACAGACAAAATGGAAACAGGGAAAACAGGCTGTGTTTTACACGGAAACTTCACCAGCCATCAGATAGCACTGGGCCTGTACTAGCTCCAAACTCAGAGGCTTTGTGCTCTAACTGGTACTGAAGATTGGTATCTTGTACCAAAGAAGATGAAAAAAAGTGACATGATTAGGCAAAGGTAGATAACCCCTAAAATTCAGTTTCTGGCTACTGCTGGGGCAGCTGAGCTTCCAGAGCATGGAAATGCTGTTAGCATAACCAGCTTGAGCCATCACTAACTAGTAACCACATCCACAGGAGTTGGTACAGGGAGTTATAACTAAAGAGTCCCTCGACTCACATTGAAATAGGCAGTATTTATCCTTCTAGCAGCACCCAATGATCTTGAGTGAATTCTTTTCTTGTCACTATCATTTCTGTCTTTGCCACCTTATAACATGTCTCTTTGAGTGGCCACCATACTTATTTTTAATTAAGTTAAGCTTTTATTTTTGCTGAGAGGTAATATTGAACTGCCTCCCCTGCTACAGAGAGTAGAGCAGGGAGTTTAAGCACTCCGTGCTACTACAGTATTACTGCTATACTCCATTGCAGACAAGAGAATAACATACTGTAGGAGTTCCCTGGTTTTGATTATAAAGAAAACAGATTTGATTCCCAGAAACAGTTTATGTTAAAGCATTTGGATGTCTTTATGGTAAATATTACATCCAAATAGTGACCATAAGGTATAACATTAATTTACCACTATAAATTTGTTTCATTAAAGAACTCATTCTAAAGGAGAAGAAATCTGCTATAGGTAGAATTTATAAACAAAGATCAAGTCACTCTCAGGTAGATAAGAGTTGGATTAAACTTTCAGAGATCTTATCTTGGCCCATGGTAGTTACTAAAAACAAGCACAGAGAAATTAGCATTAATTAGCAGAAAGTAAGGTAGCATATTACAGGTCATTGCCAACAATTTAATTTCTGACAAATTAGCTATTTCTCTGGGTGCAAGACCTATTTTGTAAAAGAATAATAACAATAAACAGTGAAAACCTGATGTGCATATAAAAATATTCACAAAATAAAAGAAAATCTTATGTGTTTTCTTGTACTGAAATTTAACATGAATGCCTGAAGTACTGACAGCCATTTTGAAAATTGACACGAGCTACTGGAAAAGAAAGTCAGCCACAAAAGTCTATTAAATAAATGTGTGCTGCCTGAGGTATCTACATGGTGATCACCACAAAGCACATGTACTACTCCTAGGCAGTTACAGGAAATACTAGATGTTTTGGAGTTTGTGAAATCAACCCCTTGAGTGAATTTTTCCAGAGACTCCAGTGTTTACAAGATACTTAATTAGCAATTACATCTGGCTTTAGAGTCATTTAGTAATCCCAGCAATAATTATGATTTATACAAGTATTAAGGTGGATTGTTTTCTCTATAAATGAGATTACATTACGGAAAAATGACCGTAAAAATAGCTACTTTATGGAGAGTGATATATTCTTAGTAGCAGAAATTAAACACATATTTCAGGATCCCATCTTTCTTTTTGGCAATCTCTAATGTCTCCCTCCTTCCTCCCACTAAGCTTAAGCGATACATGTGTACAACTGGTGGCACATTTCTAACCACAAATAATTATGGAACTAGAAACTCCCCCAAGACAGAATTGCTGCTACCTAATGGAGAATGGTTGTGACCACCATTTAGGTCACTCAGTAAATTCTGAACTCCCTTATAAATGTAAATCAAATAGAAAAACTCTGATTATTTTCAAGACAAGATGACGTCCTCAGAAATTTTTTGAGAGTAGTGAAATCCTTATGCCCGTTAAAGTCTAACCCCAAAGGTTGTTCAGTATTTGGCTTCTCATTTTATTAACATTCTGTAATAAATGTCCAAGGAAGTATTTATATTTGCCTAAGGTTCATTTTATTTGGAATCTTCTCTCATACTGAATTTGACCTTCACAAGTTCTTTTCCATAAGTGGTGACCTTTAGATTAGCCTCCCGTGTAAAGTAGTGGCTCTTTTGTCTGACACTCTTCATTCTGCACATTACTAAACAAAAAAATATACGAATAATTTTAAATATCAGTTAAAAATACATTGTTTTGTTAATATGTTCCAAACAAAATAACATATTTTCCATTATGTCCAAGGTCCCAAGAGTATTTTTCATTATTTATTTCTTAAAAACCTCAAAAAATATAAAGTGTTTGATTATAAACAGATTTTTTTCCTGTGTTTACCAGATATATGAGCACATTTGGAGTGAAAACAAGAGTTTTATGAACAAAATTTCAACTTAAGTATTTTTCTGTTCCATTAAAAAGTTATTAATTTCTTATCATTTCATTGTAAACATATTCAGATGCCAGAGAAACCAGAAAAAAAAGTTTAGTTTGAGAAATGTGCACATATTGTTGAGTCAAATGCTGGCAATAATAACATAATGACATATTTAGAGTGTGGTCTTTAAAAAAATATCACTTTAGAATGTACAGTTCTGAATTCCCTTTTTTGTTCAAGAATCTTAAGGCAATAAGAAGTTTACCAGTGCAAGTTCTTATTTATCCAATGATGTCCTTATACCTCATACACCTGAGGTCATAGTTTCTAGGACAGTATGACTCTGAGACTGCAGCCTCTGAGGGGCTAAGGTAACAGGAAGCAATCTTTTTCCTATTGTCACATACATTCAAAATAATTTCAGTGTAATACACTGTTACGGCCTGTCTGTTTCATTTGGGGTTGATTTTTGTCTTTCTTTTTGCTATGTTTTCTTTTCTTTTTTTGCTTGCTCTCCTGTCTTTTTTCCTTGGTCCCATTTCTGGTATCTTCTTTGTCTCATTACAAGCTGAACACAATATCCAGGACATTTCACTCAAAGGTTAAAAACCCTTGCAAATCTCTCATTTGCAGAGAACAAAATGAAAAAGTTTCTGTATACAAGAACCAGGTTAGGGTTTTTTGTATAGAAAGATTTTACCTCTTAATATCATTTTAAGATTGCTGAGAATACCCGATACCAATGACATACCATATGCAAAACACTAGAGCAAATGTAGTCCTTCCTAATGAGGCTTGACAGATAAAAGGATTTTTATTATTGAACTTTTTGACACATTTTATCTCTCTGAATTTTTCCCATCTTTTGGCTCTGTAAAACTCTGTTTATTTTATTGGATAGACCAGTGGTCACTGGTAGAAAAACAGCTTTTTGGTTTCAATAAATCATTACTATAATTCTGCTGTCACAGTTTTATTAATCAGCTTCAAAGACTGCATATGAAGACACTGATGATTCAGTGTACATTACACCTATTTACACCATAAACCTATTGGTTTTTTGTTCCTTCATTATAAATAAAAATCCAAATATATTAGAATGAATAAGTAGAAAAGTACATAATTATTTATGTATTTGATTACTTGATACTGCCACTAATATTTAAATTATTTAGTTCTTAGCAACCTCTAAAATATACTTTCCTGCTCACAAAATAGTACAGAAATAAATTACCATAAATTTTGTTCGAAAACATGTTTTGGACAACAGTCCTACTAAGAATTAGAAATGGTGAGAATCTCAATCTGAGCAAAATTTTTATTTAATCAAGTATCAAACATTTATTTCTCTTCAAAGACAAAACATTATGAACTTCTGGTTTTTTTCTTTTTTTATTTTGTAGACTGAGCAATTCAAACACTGTGGATTTTTTTTTTTGTTTTGAGAAAAAACAGTTGCAACTAAACTAATTTGCCTGTTTAAGCTATTGTTATCTGATCTCCCATCACACCTTTAATTATAAGTTCCAGAAGGAATGAAGTGTCATTAATATGCTGTCCAGAATATTAAGCAAACCTATAAAGAAATTAAAAAATACTAAAAAAAATAGTTTTGTTTGTTTTTTAATACTGTAACTGTATTAAATTAAATAACTGTAACTATACCTATATGGATAGCCTGTGTCACTAATGTTAATAAAGGTGTTTAACAAACGTAAAAGTAGAATTCTTTTTATTATATTTGTACTAAATTAAAATGAGAAATTGTACTACATCCAGATTTTCTAAAAAAAAAAGCAGAAAATGAATATTCTTTCTTGGAATATGCGTATGAAGAAATATCCGTGCTATGGGTATTGATGTGAAGATGATGTCATATGTTTCTCATGGTGCTTTAAAAGCCTTTCAGAACTTCCTATTACTTTGCAAAGCAGAATGAGTAAATGAAGTTCAAGGACCATTGTGTTTGATGCTTTTAAATGGGGGTCCATGAAACCTAGTTATTCTACAACATTGTTTTATAGAGCTAGAGAGCTTCCTAGTCTTGCTGCTTCTCTTTGCTTTGAGGTAAATTATAAGCCAAGAAAACAAAATGTACTAAAGACATTTTGTGTATGAGCTTTTCATGCATCAGTTGCTGCAATTGCCAGAGGACTCTGTGAGATGGTAAAATGACCAGAAAAGATAGATAAGTCAAGGAAATTTCTCTTAGGACATGGTTTTAACATCCTGTGGGATCAGAAAACTCTTTTAACTGTTGAAATAGCACCTCTGCCTACACTGCTATTTAATGGAGATTTTCTGGCTTGCATTTGTCAAAAAGAATTAGGCTATAAAAAATGACAGCAACTTAAAAAGTATAAAACAGTAATATCATATTTCTCTAAAATTTTATCAAATCTCTGCTGATACTTGGAAATAGTTTATCGTATTCCTTTACTATATTGTTACATGCTGAAAGGGTAAATGATGACTGTTGCTCAGCACATGAACTTTCTGCTTTTTCTCTTTTTGTTATTATCTTTCAGTAAGACAGCCCTCTGGGCTTGTTTTAAATTCCAAAGAGAATTCCCCAGACAGGTGAAATCAACTGAATAAAATAAATTGAAACCTACTTTGTAGAGTTACCATGGGGTTTGACTTAAGTAATGAACTGAAATATGAAGCTGCTGTGTTCTGCTTGCAGAAGTGTACCTGGACAGTAAAGAAAGGTGTGATGTATATCTGAAACACTAATCTAGATAGAAATCTAGATAGAAATGTTAATGGAAACGTTCCAGTCGGGGTTCTTTCTCTTCTAACTATTTTACTGCCTTTTTCAACATATACTGATGTCAATGCCACAGTTTCTTATCTTATATTTGACCAGAAAACATTAGCTTGATAAGGTACACACCACAGTCTAGATAGAAATATACAAATAAACTTTGATTCACACAGATTCAGATTTAATTTCTATAGGCATAGTTTAAATCTCAGAACATAGGACTTTTGACTTTTTACATTCAGTAAGAAGAAATAATAATAATAATAATAATAATAATAATAATAATATCCAGGAAAAAAGAATTTTAAAATATGTGATGCAAGGTGAAATGTGGTCAAGAGAAAAAGTTTCTTCGGTGTAATTTTTGGTTTAAGTTTTCAAGTAATAGCTAAAATTCTAAATACAGCAAAATATGTAGATTCGGTACATTTCCACTTACATGTTTTACTCTTGTAAATGTATCAGAAGACTTTAGCACTTATTCCACCCAAGTTCATCATAGATATGTAGTAGTTACCATCTCTTGACAAAGGAAAGAAAGAATATGAATTATTATCTTGATAAATGGAATGAATAAGAAACTGAAGCAATTTGTGCATTTCTGGATGAATTTTTAAAAGTAAATATATTTAAAAATATTTTTCATGATGCATGTTTGGACTAGTTAGTATGCAATATGCAGAATGAAGAAATCAATGACTACTTTGACTCTTCTCTTGGCTGAACAACTCCAGCTCTCTCTTAACAGGAGAGGTGCTCCAGCCCTCTGATCATCTTTGTGGCTTTCCTCTGGACTCACTCCAGCAGGTCCATCTCCTTCCTATCCTAATTTTACTCATGTTTCATGGTAATATTATTCCTTTTTTACAGCATGCTTGGGTAATAGAAACACCCATGGGATTAATATGATGCAAACTCCAGGAGTTACCACTGCCTGACAAAATTAACCAAAGAAAATTTGCTGTCTTCATATTATTTTGCATATTCCTTAAATATAAATATTTAGTCAAAAACATTTAACAAAATATAAAAAGTGTATCAACATCACTACTTTCTATTTGCTGCTTAGGGGACAATATTGATACTTCAGATTTCATTAAATACTCAAACTAGTATGAATCTAATCTCTACTTCAATATCTTACAGAATCACTGCCTTTATGATGGTATTATAGTAGCAGTACAGATCAAGAGATGTAGCTGCTTATTTATACGACATATATACATATAAAATCAACATAGTTGTATAAAAACACTCAAAAAATTCAGGTTTCATGAATGTAAACTGTAAAAATAAACAAATCAGTAGTCTGAAATAAATTAGTGTTTGGTTATGATATGCCAAAACAGTTCATTTTTTTTTCCATTTTCATAATACCTTTATATACAATACAGAAAAAAAATCCTGTATGTATGTAAAAACTCACATGCAAAATCCCAGCTTCTATCATAGTTCACTTATGGAATATCACCTGCAAACATGAGAAAACTAAATTATGTGATATTCTACATGTTTTTGTTAGGGAGGCAGGATGACTACAGAGTTTCTTTCGTGATCATCTTTCCAAAAGAATGTCATCCCCAAAAGTCTTGTAATTTGCTTGTGGTGACATTCATTTTTCTTGGCAGCCCTGAATACTTCTCTCTGACTCAGATTTCTTTGCTGAACTGTCTGAGCCTGGGTAGGAAATTTGTAACACATAAGAAAATAAATGAATTTAGTATCAAGAAAACTATTAAGCAGAGGCTAAAAAAGGAAAAAAAAAGAGGAAAGTGGCAATCAGAGACAGATATTTATGCAGCTTCTAGCAGCTGTGATTGTGGCACCTAAACATATCATCTCAATGCAAAAGAAAATAAACAAAAACTATGGTCTCTGTTTAAGACTGCAAAAATACATTTTGAAAAGATAGTATCCATATGTAATCAGGGATTAAATCAAAACATTTGAGAGGAATTAGAGATTACTGCTTAACTGCATATCTAAATCAGCCTTAACTAACCTACAGAACAGCTGCAGTATGTTTGTGAGATAGAGCTGTGTGATATGTGTGTTATATAAAATGGGAAGCTGATTGTTCTTGTTTTGTGTGGCTACCATTAATCACAGTAAATGACTTTTTTTTTCTTTTTCATGAAGACCCATAATATTTATAAACTGCTACAGACACCTGAAATACAGCAGGCAGGAAAAGAACTCTAGAGAATGTATATTTTCCTCAGGAAGTATTGTCAATTACTGTTTTCAGTTCTGTGATGTTTTTTATCTTCTATTTGCCCAGCTGAGGAGGTTCAGTTAACCTGAACTTAAATGCCCGTGAAGATTCAAGCCCAGTAAGAAAACTTTACTTGGAGCAGTCTTAGAGGAAGAGGAATTTCATCCTGGAATAAGCCATATACATGTAGATTTATGCATATGTAGAAGTGTGTTCTATTACCTACGGGTTCAGGATGCAAGATGTGCTGCTCTGTCTCCTAAATGGTGAAGAAAATTGAAAGTGTGCTACTTTAGACTAATCCCACACTGTTTCCCAGACATAACACATTGCTCATTCTCTCCCTGGGCTAGCAAGTCCCTGTACTACAAGCTACAAGTTTTACTCTGGTAGCTTCTTTATTAAAGATTTATGCTAATTCATATCCTACTGATATAATAGAAAAATTCAATAAGCAATCTATCTTTACCTTGTTTTTGTTTTTAAATTCTGGTAAATTTGAAAAGCATCCAGTATTCCTCTTCTGAAAGCAATGGTCATACATTCAGAAATGCTACATTTACCATGTGATTGGCCTCAATTTATCCTCTCCTTATTCTCTCTTATATCTCTCCTTATTCTGTGCACAGATATTAACATAATACTGCATTCCTTTTTGACTTTGTTTTGCACTGGAAGAAATAATTTTCATGGCAAGCTGTAGAACTTTTGTGCCCATTTTATTTTTTTTGTGTGGGATGCTATTCATCTGACAAGATCAAGAAACTTTGGAGTGCAAATATTACCTCACACTATTTCTCTCTCTTTCTTTGGAAAATTCATTTATGCTGTTTGATTTAGCTTTATAAACTCGAACATATTTCACAAATGTGTTAAACAGATTGACTAACATCTTAATAATCTTAAAGATCAAAACTGAAAAATACTAAGAGTACCAAGTGTTTTATAAAAATATATGAAGTTGTTTACGGATGCTCTTGACCATAAGAAGAAGCATGTCACTGAAAATACGTGATAAGAGACATGTATTGAACATGTGAGCTTGATAAATAACCTCAAAATTAGGATAAAAATAAGTGTAACTACAGCTGAGTGAAACATTAATTAAGTCACATTTGTTTAGAATTTTGCTAGGTTTTGCTTTTGTATTAGAAGTGTATAAAAAAATGTGATTTAACAACCAAATGTAAAATAAAATATATCCAGAAACTCCACTGGAATATTCAGGTAGATGACTACATCAATATCATATAATAATCTAGAACACAAAAGAGTACAGGGTAAAATGCAAGGAGCCAGAAGTTTGCATCTCAAAATTTCAGATTCTCCAGGAAGTCTTATGTATAAGTGATCAAGTAGAGCTTTATACACCTTATTTATCCCTATACCTTTGAATGTAAACAATTCCACCATTGCCAATATTCTATTCAGAATATTACTGTATAGCCCCCCAGTAAACATAAAGAATTTAAGAGACTTTTTTTCCCATATGAAAATTTAAAACTCCATTGCAAAGGTATTGTGGCTGCATTCAAAGTACTGTTTAGAGGCACAAAAGTAGGCACAGTTTATAGGTATACAGCTTAAGCCAACAATTTACTGTTAGCAAAATCTTAATAGTCTAGATAGAATAATTGCAGGATAAAAAAAGATAAGAATAATGCAGGTAGAGTAATTACATTCAGAAAAACTCATAATAATAGCAATAACACAATTAAAATTGTAACTGGCTTCCTAGTTTCTAGCACTTTTCCAGGCATTAGACTCATCCTTTCTCCTCTAGGTGCTGGTTTCACGCTAGTGTTAGTGGTGGAGTTTGCTACTCTGAGTGGTCAGCAACTGGAGTCCCTTGTTAGGAGCATTATGATGTTCATGATGATGACTCTTCCTATAATTTTTGCCTTTAAAATATTGGCTACTATCATACATATTTTGAAGCTTTGTTAAAAAATCACACTTGAAAGATAATGTGTAAGTAAACCACTGGTAAGATTTCATCAGCTCATTGAGTCAACTATCTGTAGATCAGAGACATTTTTGCTTCTTTGAGAGAAAGCTGAGAAAATATACTCAGCTGATAAATTCAGCTAAAGCAAGCATCACCTTGCTAGGATGATCAAGAAGGTATATACCACATTGTCATTCCAGTCTAAAATAAATCTCTAGGAATACCCAAGCTAAAAAGAAAAAAAAAGTGAAATTGGCTGAAAATAAAATACAATAGCATATTACCATTACTCCTTGACTTTAAAATTCTGGAGTGCACTGTGGTTGATTACATTAATCTGTAATATTAGCAGTAATGTGTTCAAAATGTAGGAAGCTGGTTAGAACTTCAGACTATATGACTGTGCATATAAGTACAGGGAAATAATGTTATAAACAGAGAGGCATCTGCAATCAGTAATTTCAAGATATTTCTCTTGTCTGCCATGTGACTACTGACCCTCTTTGCTCCACCAACAATGCACACTCCTTCCATTTATAAATGATAGATTAAATAAAAAGCTTTCTTTTTTTTCTGTTTGTACTCAGATCATACTGCTTCATTTACCATTTCATCCACTCCACCTGAAACTGCCTTTTTACACATTCTAACACTTATTTCTAGCTTGATGTTCTAGTCTTCATTTCTGCACATGACCTGAAACCTTTCTATTGATTTGTTTCACCAGCGCTGAAAACCTTTTTCTTCTAAGCATTCATCATTTTATAAAAGTATTTTCAAGTCTGACATCTCTTGATTCTCCTCCTACATTTTTGAATAATCACTAGGAGTCTGAATTGGTTTCATCCCTGTTTTCCTAAATACTCAGGATATAATTGTTCTTATTCTTTTCTTCTTGTCCCATTCCCTGGATGCCCTTAACTTAATTTTGCTTATACAATTTGCTTGCTTGTCATGAGCTTTTGGACCCCATCATGACTGGGGACCATGACATATCCATTTTTCTATCATAAGTTATCACCTTTTCAAGAGTTTCTCATTCTACTCACAGATTACTACCTTGATGATCTCTTCTCCTCCCATATCCAATTGGATGGAAACCCGAGAAATCTGGTCTAGTGGAAGGTGTGCCTGCCTACAGCAGGGGGGCTGGAAATAAATTATCTTTGAGGCCCTTTTCAACCCAGACCATTCTATGATTCTATGATCCTGGTTGACTCTAATTGGGTGAAAATTTTCATTAAAGCTCAACAGCACAGTATATAGTGAGACACATGAGAGAACTGCACACATCTACCCCTTTGCTGAGACTCCATCAATCTACCAGAGCTCCATTTGCCTCGTGCTGTTGGATGAAAATTAATTAATTTGTGCATTTAATGAATACTGGCCTATAACATTTTTTTTTCTTAGGGAAAGGAAGAGTAAATATGTTCTAATGTGATTTTTAAGGGGAAAGCTACCATTTTTACATTAATACAGAATTAATTTTTTACCTTGTTTTTAAACTTTTTTTCTCAATACTTGTAAGAAGGGAGTCTACAGCTGTAAATATTAGTACGTGTTCTCATGGCAGGTGATGCCATTTACCATAGAATAGCAGGAGTCATCTGACTCTTGCATTTGACAGCTGCAGCACTGCTACCTGGGCTGCACTTCAGCAAGGTGCTGAGAGGCTTCTGCAAAATGCTCAAACCCAGTAAGCACAGGAATACAGAATTCATGGAAGATTATTATTACTGAAGCAGAAATAACCAGGAATAATCCCTGTAAAACAGCATGGTGAAAGTTGTGGATTTTTGTTTCTCCTTTTTTTTCCCCTGACATAAAGCCAGCTGCACCTATCTCCTCTTTCTTCTCTGAAATGGTGTTGGGACAGCAAGTGAAATACTTAAATTAGGTGTTTCACCCATCCAAACACTGATGGAAGAAATCACCCATATTTTAAACCTTCAACATCTAGTAAATAATAACTTTGGGAGTTAAAGATCCTGAAAACTAACTTGTTTTCTGATTGAATCTCCAGTTACACTGATTTTTCTCTTTATGTGTAGCATATATTAGGGTATAGATGTGAGCCATCCGGTAATGCAAGATGAACTCTAAGAGTCAATCACTATAATACCAGTAGATCTTTCTGGGTTAAACATAGTGTTTTTTAAAAGATTTCTATCACATAACATTAACAGTCACCCTTGGGTTCAGGGTGAGATAATAATCTGTGTACCTGTGTGAATGGAAGGAAAATAAGCAAACAAAAGTATTCTAATGTGACATAGGGCAGCTTGATTTCTTCCAAAATAAAGGAGATACAATTGCTGGCTTCAGCAAACTAGAATAGTAAAACTCAGAAAAAGAAGTGATGCTGGCAATCTGTAGATAGTTTTGCTTGTGATTACTGAAATCAATAGGCTGCATTAGTTATAATTCTGTCTGGGATATAAAATCATAGAATCACAGAAAGATTTGGGTTGGAAGGAACCTTAAATATCATTTAGATTCAACCCATCTGCCATGATCAGGGACATCTTCCATTAGACCAAGCTGCACCAAGTTTCATCCAACCTGGATGAACATTTCCAGAAATAAGGCAACCCCAACTTCTCTGGGTTGCATCACAACTCTCACAGTAAATAATTTCTTCCTAACATCTAATCTAAATCTACCTTTTAAATTGAAGCCATTCCCCCTTGTCCTGTCACTAAATGTCATTGTAAAAAGTCCTCCATTTGTCTTGTAGGTTCCCTTCAGGTACTGGAAGGCCATGATATTGTCACCCTACAGACTTTCCTTTTCCAGACTGAACAATCCCAATTGTCTCAGTCTTTCTTTGTAGGAGAAGTGCTCTATCTCTCTGTTCAGCTTGGTGTCCCTCCTCTAGACTCACTCCAACAGGTCCATGTCCTTCCTGTGCTGAGGACACCAGAGCTGGATGCAGTGTTCTAGGTGGGGTCTCACCAGAAGAGAGCCAAGGGGCAGAATCCCCTCCCTTGCCCTGCTGGCCCTGCAGCCCAGGACACATTTGGTTTTCCGGGATGGAAGTGCGCATTCCTGGGTCATGTCCATTTTCTCATTCACCAGAACCCCAAAGTCCTTCTCTGCACAGCTGCTCTCAATCCCTTCATCCCTCAGCCTGTATTGATACCAGGGGTTGCCGTGACCCAGCTGCCACACCTTGAACCTAATCTTGTTAAAACACATGAGATTCATAAACTGAAAGAAGTAAGGCTGCTCTTTAAATTTCCCAAGTTGAGGCTACATTGTAATAATCTCTTTTAGTGCCATAACTTGTTTTGATTACCAGTTATAACACTTTAGGTGATAAAATATTTTGAATCTAATGTAATCTTAATTTAACCTTAATGTAATTATTATTTTCTTTCTTGTCTTAGTGGTATTTTTATTTAGGCATGTACTTGCCTGCTTCCCCTTCATAATAGAATCTGTAACAGTTGTATGGACCTGATTTAATTAAATGAGTATTTTATTAATTTTACCTGAAACAATCATTAGATTAAATACTTAAATACTCCATCTTAATTAATATTAATAAGTCAGAGAGTGTCAGAAAATATTTCTGGACACTATAGTCTATCATCTGTTCTGATAAACTGAGAGAGCAATCTTGACCAAGGCTTGACCCAAGACAATCCATGCTTCCAAGGCACCATTTGGAGAAATAAAAGAGGCCAAGGTGACTTGAATAAGATTGAGAGCATTTAGTAGTATGAATATAGCACATATGTTGCCAGTTTCTCTCAGTGCCAAGGCATTCTAGGTGTGTACTGGGCATAGTCAGACACAGCAGAGCTGGATCTGGAACCAGCCTCTCCTCCTTACCTGTCATGTGAGCACCCTAATCACCAGGCTGAAGACCTGATTACTCCTGCTCTCAGCTGTGCTCTAGTGAACCTTTGACTTCTCATTTCATACACACAAGTTTAAATGATACCTAACCACTTGAGAATGTAGCTGTGGAAATACTAAGGCTACAGAACTCCACAAAAAATAGATTTTACTTTACTTCAGCAGACAAAGGGTTACTTCTCCTGAAAGAAGGTAAATAATATAGGCTGCTTGGTTTGGGATGACAGGTCACCGTCAATAGCATTTTACTTAAGTAGTAGAAGCAGTCGTATTAAGGCTCACTTCTGCATCTGATGATTCAGGCTTAATGAGAAGCCTCTACCTTTTATTCTCAGCAGCAATAAAGGCCAAACAAACAATAAGACATATGTGCTTCAGTATGTGTATTCTACATAAAATAGATGCTAATCAATATTTCAGTTTAAGAACATCTGTGTGCTTCAAAAATGTTTTAAAATCAATTGGCTATATATAATTCATATTTTACTCTATGATATATTCTGAAATATATGGAAGGAAATTAACTTAATAACATTAGTTGATTAATGGGGAAAAAAAGATTGAAATCTAGTTAATGAAAGTAGCAAGATATGTGAAAAGTTTAAGAACAGATGCATGGTGACACTGAGATATTTGAGAGTCTAATTTAAGTCTGAGTTTAAGAAAAATATCACCAAGATGATGACTCAAACTGGAAAAAAAAGAAATGCCATTCCCATCTTGGTTAATTTTTGTATCATTATAATGCAGCGAGAGACAACTGTGCATGCTTATCTGTAGAAGGGAGAGAAATCATAGCTATGAGGTCATATTCATTTATGCTCTATAGTTACCATCTAGTTGTGGAGGAAAAAGAGTAGGTCCTGTAACTTCCCTGTCACACATCCCATCATTTGAAACATTACCCATAAAACTTGCACTCAGAGCTTAAGTCTATTCAAATGGATCATCACATGTAGAAATGTTCTTAATAAGTAAGGATGGATAGCAGGGCACATGCTGCCCCACTTGTACTTTTGAGAAAATGCTTCAGCAAGGGAGGAGAAAGAATTTGCATCACCAACACACGATCTTTTTTGGAGGTTTCTGTCTCATTAAGAAGAAACCTCCTTGAAGAAGCAGATTGGAAGAGGTGGATCTGTGTTTCTCTTGGCACAGGTCAGTATCCTCTAGATAAATTCGAGATATATGGGCATGCATATGATTTGTTCCTGGCTTTTTTCCTACAGCTTCTGTAATTTTTTTTTTTCCTGAAATTATTATCCCAAGCCACTGTTATTTTCTTGAAAATAAATTGGTTCATGATTTCTGTTACTGTAAGTTATTCCAGATAAGGCAATAGGTCAAAGTCAGAGCTTAGAACATGAGATAACATCATAGGTTATTGCTGGTTTCCCTCCTCCCACCTTTAATTAGAGTATTTTAGCCGTCTTTCTTCCCCTGGCACTTACAGCTTAGTTTTTATGCCACATCTTAACACTATGAGTAACCTCACGTTGCTTTCCATAATCATTCATCTTTGGGGTGTAGAGGTAACGTCTGAGACTTTGTGGTTCGTTCATTAGTTGGTTTACAGTAATGAAAACAGACTTCTTGTGGGGGCCAATAAAAATCTGGGATTCCTTTGCAGCTGTCTGAAGAGGATACAGAGTACAGTATAATAACTATAGGACATATGAAGTTATTAAAATTGCAGATAATTTCAAGACTTTCCCATCTCCTCTGTTGTTGTCTGATATGACATACCTTGAAGAAAGAGTAAAATACTTTAAAAAAAGCAGTTCTGGGGGCTCTTATTTAGAATGTTTCAGAGGACTGTGATAGAAGGTAGGAGATTTTCATCATAGATCCCCCTCATTTTGGAAAACTCCGGGGCAACACTTTGCCTTTTGCAGAAGATGCCATAGGAGAGCAGGGGCAGGTGTACATTCACAATATTTTCCCCATGCTGAGCAGTCTTTAGAGGCCCTCAGTACTCTGGGAAAGCTGCCCTGGTGTTTCTGGAGGATCCATATCACAATGTCAGGCAGAAAAACCACAGCAATTTCAAATAAGAGCTATGCTGCCATAGGTGGTAATTTTGGAAGAAAGCTGTAGTATTCCCCTTTATCCTGCTTTTGTGTATTTGAGTTTCAGAGCCTGGTTTCCAACTGAGTTTATTATGGAACTTCTACTTTAAAAGTGCTATGAAATATGCAAAACTCTCACCATACACCTACGATATGTAGTCTGCTTTTTTTTTTTTTAATATGTGACTCTGAGGGTTGCAGTTAGAGCATCATACAGTCTAGCAGGAGAGCACCTCAGTACACCAACTGGTGAGAAGAATAGATATCCCCTCAGTGTCCTAGTCCATGGGAAAATTTATATTTCTCCATTGCAGGTTTAAGGACGCAGAACACTTTGGGGGAGCAGTGTTATTGCATTTGCTGCTGCCACCCATTGCCTGTCAACATGTTTAGACAAGGTATTTGCAGGTGGGATTATTAGGGAACAGAATGAGTAGCAAATGCACCTGTACTAACCATGCCACTTAGAAGTTTCAATTTTTTGTTTGAAAATCTAACTTTCAAAAAAAATATGTACATTCTGCTAATAATTCAGGCCTTCTATACTATCTCTGAAGATTAGATAAAAGCAAACAACTCAGAAATTAATTCCCTTCTGTTCAGACACATCCACTGTTGTTATGCTTACATACTCGTACTTAATGAAATTATATGCTATACAGCAACAGTAAATTTTGACCCAAAAAATGCTTACTAAAACCTGGAAATAATAATAAAAAAAAAAAAAAAAAAAAAACCAAAACCAAAACAAAACAAAAAAATACCCCCAAGCCTCTGCAGAATTTATGAAGTCCATCTCATTTCCTTGAAAGAAAATTGCAAAAATTCAATAACACAGGGTTTAAAAACACCAAAAATTGTATTAAAAATATCCTATTATAGATGGAAGCCACTCCTGTAAATCTCTTTAGTGCAGTGCAGCCTGTACCCATGTACATGTACAGAAATCTATTCAAAGATTAAGCTACATTAAATTTTTCATTACTTTTGCTAGTGTTTTAAACACAGTAGTTAGTCTTGAAATGAGTGTTAATTCAACTAGTATGCTATAGTATACTACTATATTTTAGACATACTGATGGAAAGAAATGGGATTAATATGTCTTTGGAATGCAACCTCAGAAAGGTAAGCATACAAAACTTCAATTACAGAAATTTCTGTTACTGAGTATGACGATTTGGAAATAAAAGTAGCTATAACAAGTTTCTGTTGAAAGGGGAAAATACAAGGAAAATTATCCCTTCTGCAGAAACACTGAAATAACTTCACAAAAGATTCTACAAGTAAGAAATAAATAAAATGATGGCGAGATTTTTTGTTGTTGGAGTTGGGCTAAAAGATAGACTGGATTAATTAAAGTAATTTGTGGGGTAGAGGAAACATCACACAGCAGGGAAAATTATTCTTCCAAGTATCTTTCTGGGTACTCATAACAAATTGCTGCTGCTTTGTGGATTTTTTTATTGTGGGTGATTTCTGAAAGAGGTGTTGGGTAGTTACCTTGAGAGACCTGATTGGGGTCTTTGGCTACTCAGAATGTAATTTTCCTGTCAGAAATGTGAGATCTACTGACTGGGTACTTCATTTTGTCCTACTCCTTCACTGAAGATGGAAAGAGTACTCACCGAGATTCTGTGGCAATCAACTGATTACTTTGTCTCCCCTTCCAGCGGATAGCTGTTAATTTGCTTAGGTCATTGATGATAACCCTTCTGAAGAACGTGGCTGTTCATTGCCCTTATCAGTGCAGCAGTTCAGACATCATGCTGAATTCAATATACTCTGTTTCTTTAGTTTCTTTCAGCTGGTAGTTCACAGATTTGAATTAAAGTTCGTGCACATTCATTATAGCTCTCTCCAATCTTGTTTCCATGACTTCAAATAAAAACAGTCAATTTTTAAGTAGGAACAGTTACATGTTTGAAAATATTTACGTTTCTCTATTAGCATCATTTTCATGATGCCTAGAAAAACAAAGATACAATTATTTCTTCATCATGACGTCTCACTTCTTTGGTTGTGTTTCTTCTATAAATACAGGTGTTTGCACTTAGGAAAGGCTCTTCTCACCCTATTTTCATCTTGGTAAACTAGAAGAAGGGCAGTTTAGAAAGTTCATTTGGCATTTTTTCTTCCAGTGTGTGTGTTTTTAAACTGGGTAACATTCCTTACTGTTGTATACTCTGGAGAGGAGAGTCATTATTACTGCATTATTGTATTTTATATTAAAGGTCCTTCTAATGGAACAGCAAACTAGGCACAGACCAGGAACTGAATTGTACTAGAAAGGTGTCAGAAGAAAGAGGGGCCTGTTTTTTTGGAGCATTGGATTGTTGTTCAGTGTCTGGTTTACATGGGGCTTCACTTAAGCAGCAGAGTACCCTTGGATAAAAGCACTGATACAGCTCAAGAAACAGGCTTTAAGATAGGTAGGATAAAATAGAGAAGAACATTCTCCTTTCTCTGAAGTATTATTATCTACTTTAGTCAGAGGTGTTCTTCCATGAGATATGACAAAGAGGAGATACATAACATGCTGTGGCATGGATCATCTCTGCTTATCATTGAAGCCAAAATTTTACTAGGATTTGAAAAAAGGATTAGACATTTACATGGATGAGAATTTATATAGATCCTTTAGATAAAATTCGAAAGTACTTTGATCCCTTATGCTTTAAAGAAACACAACACTAATTGATGGGGAAGAAAAAAAGCCTTTCTTAAAATCAGATGACTCCATTATTCAAAATTTAAATTCTGTGAGAGTGGGACCTTGGCTAATCTCAGACAGGAGATATCACACTAGAGATATTTATGATACATGTGCACATACCGGCAATTTTAGAAGTGTACAGAAGTCACGCAAGAACTGAAATAAACAGCATATTTAAAAAAAAAAAAAAAAAAAAGGAAAAAACAAGACTAAATTAAACCATAGCATTGGAGCATCAGTATGTTGCTGTATAGCATAAACAAACACTTGAAAAATTAGATACTTTCAAGATGCTTGATGGATAATATTTGTTCATTTCTAAGATGTCGTTACCATTCCCATCAATTAAGGAGTTTACATTTTTGTATTCATTTCGCACTCCCACTGTTAAGGGGAATGTGACACAAAAGTAAATATTTAATGTTCTTCTAGAACCAGTTAACAGAGAATTACACCTGGAATTCACACCACTCAGTTTGCAACAATGATAAAGGCATAATTTTTTACTACTCTTTGCTTACAACGCTCTAAGTAATTAATAAGAAATTTATGGACAAGATAATTTAATATTTTTACTTGTAACACTGGTATAAGGTTTTAATATAAATTTCTAACATTATCCAGTATTTATAAATGACCTCTGTGTAATGTTGTAATGTAAGTGCATAAGAGGTTCCTTTATTTTACTCATCTTTGACCTTAATATACATTACTATTGTGGTAAGAATATAATTTGCCACAGGAGATATTTTAGAAATATTTTTAGTGTTTACTTCATGATTTCAGACATAAGGAACGGGATCCACAGGACAGGGGCTAGAAGGAGAAAATGACAAACAAGGGTTTGTTGCAATTGAATTTGCAAACAGTACCAAGCTAGGAGAGACAGCAAGAATATTGAAGGACAAGATTAGAATTGAAAATAATTTTGACAAATAAAACCAATGAACTGAAAAACCTAAGATGAAATTCAAGAGGGAAAAGTACAACGTGCTACATGTTAGTAGGATTAACAAGCTGCATAAATATAGAAGAAATATTGTCTAGTTAGGTAGCAGCCATGAGCTATATTGAACCTCATTCTAAGCAAGGGTCATGTGGTTTTTAAGAAGTTGAGCATGCTGGAAATTGTAAAGTAGAAATATAAGCTTCTAGATGGTTTTATATTTTAGAAAAGACAGTAGTTGCTTTGGCAGAGTTCAGTGGACAGCAAATAGAAAGAATGCGAAGTATAGAAAAATATATCCAAGACTGAATATTTGGGGGACCAAGGCAATGTGAATAGTTTTAAGATCTCCAAAAATATTTTCTCTGTATGCATGCCAGATGTGCAGAGAGGATATTTAGGTTAGACATTTGCAAAATTTTTTCAGCAGTAAGAACAAGCTACACAAATATCTTTCAGAATTCACTAGTTTGCAGTTGTTCATGCCTTGAGATAGTTGGATGAGCAAGACAACCTCCTGAGACTCCTTCCAAGACTCTAGGATCCGTTTCTTTGCTTACAATCTAGGACTTTCATTAGGGAATAATCTGTAGTCCTTCCTGGCCTTCTTTACATGGAAAGAACCATCAAGGTTCTGTGGAAAAAATGCTATACATGAGAGGGGAGGAGAGGAGATAAGTGGCAGTAATTTAGTAGAATGTTCCCAGAACATAACCAAAATACTGATATTGAAGATTGAGGTAGATTAAGGATCTCTAGATATTTCTTGCTTGAATCAAACTGCAATTCATGCCTAAAATTTTTGGAAAATTTGAATATGTTGCAAATATTAGAAGAAATCAGTTTGCAAATCTCTGGCTGAAATTACAAAAAGTTGTAGATATCATTCTCCCAATTTTTCCATTAATGATTTTTGCAGTCATGTTGCTTTATTCATTTATGTTCACATCAGTTACAGTGTTTTACAGTTTGACCACCTCAGTAAAAAAGTCTCTCTGTCACAGAGGCTAAACCAGCGAGTACTGAGAAACAGAATACCAAGTCTTAGGACTGATCCTTCCTGGAAGAATCTACGTAGTCACAAATGTGTCTGTCAACTAAAAGAGGTAGTCATATTCCTTCATGAGTATGTATTCCTAGCTGATAGTACCACAGAGCTCACCTTTATAACTTGGTAAGAAATAATTCAATTACAATTGAAGACTTGCATATGTATCTAATATGGAAGATGGATTTGGGACTGGAAAATTTCTTGTCCTTTGTTTTCTACCTAACTCAGAAGACCTAATCTGTTTGGAAAACATGTATTAGCTTTTTAAAGGTACTTAAAGCTGAGTACTTATACTCTGCATTATAAGACTTCCTTTAAAATCCTTTGCATATATTTAGGTACTAAATGTAATCTAATTTTCAAAATTATGTAGTATTTAATATGGTTAATACTATTAATACTATACAGATGGTAATACAGGAATATGAATACATTCAGTCTGTTTGAGTAAATACACAAGTCAGTTTTTATTTAATTGAATATTTCAGTATATGCCACATAGCTTCATTGTCTTGTTAAATACAGATGTAGATCTGTAGATCATCAGAACTCATGGAATTATTTTTTGGACAGGGAAAAAATATTTGTTAGATTATTATTGCTCACATAATTAATCTTCATGGGATTCACAAACTTTTCAATTCTGTCATGCCTACAAGTCCAGCTGAATTTGAACAGGCAGTGGATGTGAATATTTGATCATCAAATCCCCAGTTCCTTACTGTAAGGACACTGAGGCATGAAAGGTATGTAACTGAAAAATTAACCTCTGTTTTCTGGATTAATGCAGAAAATTTACTGAATTCACATAGTTATAATGCAAAAAACTTCAGGGAAGGAACAAAAGGGAAGGAATAGTCTGCAGAAGAATAAAAGGGGTAGCTGGGAAAAAGGAGACATTGAAGCAAGTAGATGTCAGAAGATTAATAAGGTTGGATATGAAAAACAAGAAAAGTCAAGAAAATGAGAGTATACAGTCCATTAAATCTTGCTAGCAGAAAGTAAATAAAGGTCATAAACCAGACAAAATTATTGGCAATCAAAGACCTTAGTGGTAATATGATGGGTTTTTACAATTGCATCAAGGAGACAAAAAGACTAGAGACAATGTCCTAAATTAACAGAGGCCAGGATTTAGCTGGAGTTCATGCAGGTTTTGTGCTCAGGGCAAAATGATGTTAGGTTTTAGGGGATTCTGGGCTAGAAAAGCCATTCAGTGGAAAATAAACAAACAGATCTCACAAGATGCTCAATCTACTCTCTGTTAAAATATTACCGTAAGTGAAATCTAAAAAGGTACTAACAATATAATGATATTTATATACATTTATAATAATGTTGAAAAGGTGTCAAAGAAATTAGATGCCATGTATAAAACAAGAGCTGTACTTGTAACCTTCTGTGGCTGCATTTTAAAAAGCACTTTTCAAGACAGAGTATATCTTTAGAAGCAAGTGATCTAAAATACGGGAGAGATGATAAAGAAGTCATGTTTTGTACTATTGTGTTTTCTAGGAAGTCCCTGGACAGAATGGCCCACGTGAACTGAAAAAAGAAATGTTCTCTGCTATCCCATATTTTCTGAGTTTTGATGGCATTTTCTTTATTGAGAGATGTTAACACTCATGTTATCATGTTCTAGATGAGAAAAGCGAAGGAGGATCTGTTCAGTTAAACTGTTAAGAAAGAACGTTAAGTGTCTATTGATAGAAAACTCCAATGCTTGTCTTCATGTCACCACAATATATCACATCCATTCATTACCAACTGATGCAAACTGGCAGGCAAAATTAACACGTCAATTTTATGCCTTCACTCTGAGGGCTAATAGGCATCCTGGGGTATTTTATCCTACTGTATGTCTTGCTAACAGGCTGATACTGTCACAAATGAAAGGGATAGTCTTCTATAGGAAATAATCTTGGGCCCAAAATATACCATAGAGCTCAGAAAACCCCACAAGCTAATAAACTGTGTGAAGATACTGTACTGTAAATGACACAAAAAAGCTCCAAGTCATTCAACTCCTGAAAACTGTGGTACACATTTTTAGAGTACAGGAGATGTGGAATGAATGCCCAGAGCAAACCATTTAATCATATAGAAATAAACATATGTGAAAGCAATAGAATTTTTGAAATGAGATCAGTAACAACTTGCAGTAGACAGTTGTTGCATTTATTTACATTATTTACGTTTGTCTTGTATTGCTATGATTATCTTTCTGGAAAGTGGAGAAGATTGATTTTACTCTGAAGATGCATGAAGCTTACTCAGGGGGAGATTTTGGAGGTTGCAGGATGTGGCAAGAAAGAATGAAACTTTAAATAAAAAATATTCTATTACTTCATTAGGCTATTATGTTAAATATTTTCATGACTATACATGATTTTTAACTGTGAGCAACAAATACTAATGAAGCATTGTTAAGGTTTGATTATTAAAATTATTAGAAATGCCTCTGCCTTAATTAAGGAGCAAATGAGACCATATGCCAGAGTCAACAGCATGGATTTTATTTAATAGTAAAAATAAGAGAGAGAAGAAAAGGAAGAGAAGGAAGTAGAAAAGAGGTCGGGAAACAGAAAGATTATCATAGAGTCAGATTAAAGGAAATATCACGACCCCATGGATCCAAATGATGTTCCATTGATCCTCTCTAGCTGGTCTTCTTGGTGACAAAAGCCCCCTGAAAAACATAGAATCCAATGGATTAATATACATTCAGGCCAGGTGGGAATGCCCCGGTACCTACTCTGGCGGAGGCAAGTTTGACACTGTCTCTTGCAACAGACTCTGGATCTGTTGCATCACTTTGCATCACATGCAATCCTGTGGTGCAAAGCCTCAGAAATGAGCCTGGGGAGCACTTTGGGGGGTCTTTGATGGATTAAGACACCCCCTCAGCTGCCTCTCACCTGAATGTCCCATGGATGTGGCCTTCCCGGAGTGGGGGGTTTACAACTGAGCCTGTGAAGGGAGGACGAGTGTTCATTGCCTCTGACCACAGGTTACACCACACACTCAAACCTCTCCTCCTCCCCCCTCAGCTGAGAGGGAGTGTGTGCAAACCCAGCCTAGCAGATGAGTCTGTGGGCTGTGGCCTCCCCCACTCTGAACCCAGCCAGAGATGATTCTCAGCACAGCTGCTGGGTTTAGCTTTCTTGTGGATGCATTCTTCTCCCTCAGCTTTGTGGTTTTTTTTTTTTTCTTAGATCTCAGATGATTGAACAATAGTGTTTTATCTCTTATTCCCTTAGGTGGCTTAACTCATAGTCTGAAGTTCCCCTTAGAAGGCATTTTCAGGGAGGGGAGGGCTTTGGTGGCTCTAGCTTCTTTATACAGTTTTGCCATAATGGCCAAAACTCCTTCATAACAATGTTTGAGCCATGAACCATAACATTTCAGTCTCTGACAAGCATGTAGGAGAAAGAAGGGAGAGAAAAACAGTAAACAAAAAGGTATGAATGCTATAAATTTCATCTTTGCCACAGACAAAACCAGTTAGGAATTAATCTCAAATAGAAACATGACATAATATTTTCTAGGAAGAAACTGAAAAATAGAAAAAAATCTTGATTTGCAAAATAGACTATTGTTCTTTTGTACAGAGGAGAACTGAGTGCTGACTGTAGAAAACATCTCTAAGGTGATGGAATAATTTTATGAAGTTATGTGGATCAAATACAAATAAAAATAAAAGCAGGTCATTTTATTTCAGTAATAAACAAAGGGCTGTGAGAATAGACAATAGACAAATATATAATAAGTTAGTTGCTTTATACAATATTTATGAAAACTTACTTATAATATTTAGCTATTTTAAGGTCTGGAATATTTCCAACAGTATCTATAATTTTTTCTGGCATGAACAGACCGTGCATTTCTAGGCAGGATATTATATGATCTCAGTTATATGATCTATATGATCAAAGACTAAATAAGGAAAAAATAAGTGTCCATATCTATTACAAAATAAAAAAAAAAAAAAAAAAAAAGACCCCACCAGCCTACATAGCTATATGTCAAAAATTGTTGATTGCCAGTTTTCAGAAAATATCCCACAATTAGTGCAAATATTCACAATGGTATGACTGTATTAAGCAAGATTTTTTTCATAAAAGAAAATAATTTTTACAAAATATTGTCAAATTAAAATATTTCAAGATTTTAAAAATGCCTACTAGAAGGTGCAGAGTTTTCCTAGAAAAAAAAATAAATTTTGAATAATAACCTTGTTGTTTAAAATTGCAAATATGCTGTTAATCGGTCTGTTGCTAGGAATCAGCATTTTAATAGACCTGACTTCTCAAACTTTATAGTATAATCCTATTTCCACATTTCCCCACTATCCCAGTCTCTGCAATCCCTGACTACCCATTTATTGTTTATAGCCTCTTCCTTCTCTCCCCAAGTATACAATGCAATAGAGAATCATGCAGGATACATACGTAATGTTCCATAAATAATTTGTGCATGCCATAAAAATTGTAGCATTTCCACTCCCGTAGCATGAAGCGCTAGTCCAAAAAGATTGGAATTATTTGTAAAACAGCTTCTCAACATATTGAGAAGCAGGACTTACTATATTAAATATATTTATGCATGTATAAGCAGGAATACAGCTGGGCTATAGGAAAGGTTAGGAACAAAAAGCAGGAACCAGACTCAGTGAAGTGAATTGCATTTTCATCCATATTGTGACAGTAACAGTAGGAAGTCTGGTGGAATTGCATAGATTGGACCACAAACCAAACAGAATGTGTTCGTTTTTACTGATGTCAACTTTGAATGGGAAGACTAAGCTCACAGTGAAACGAAGTTAAGTGAGTATGTGCAACCTGCAACTATTTTATAACAGGAATTCAAGACACATCAACTATTCATCTAATCTTCTCTGAACTATTTCGGATAATTTTAGACTAACATGGAGCCTAAAGTTTAGAATTATTTGAGATGAAGTGGAGCAGATAGTGTAGTTTCATCTTTTAATTCAAATGCCTTATATTGGATACTCTTAATCTGAAACTCTTGACAGTCATGACCACTGACCAGTCTATCTTGTGTCAATGGTGCCCTTATTATATATGTTAATGAAGCAGACAGCAGCCCAGCCAAGAAGGACTTGGGTGTGCTGGTGGATAAGAGGCTGAATGTGATCTGGCAGTGTGCATTTGCAGCCCAAAAAACCAAATGTGTCCTAGGCCGCAGCCAGAGCTGTGTGGGCAGCAGGGCAAGGGAGGGGATTCTGCCCATCTGCTCTGCTCTGGGGAGACCCCACCTGCAGTGCTGCATCCAGTTCTGGGGTCCCCAGCATGGGAAGGACGTGGACTTTTTGGAGCAAGTCCAGAGGAGGGACACCAAGTTGAATAGAGGGATAGAGGAACTCTCCTACCAGGAAAGGCTGAGAAAATTTGGAAAAGTCTTCATGGTGACCTTATTGTGGCCTTTCAGTACCTGAAAGAAGCCTGAAAACCAGATGGAGGGGGACTTTTTACAGGGGCATGTAGTGACAGGACAAGGGGGAATAGCTTCAAAGTAAAAGAAAGTAGGTTTAGATTAGATGTTAGGAAGAAATTCTTTACTGTGAGGGTTATGATGCACTGGAACAGGTTGCCAGAGAAGTTGTTGGTAGCCCATTCCTGGCAGTGCTTAATGCCATATTGGATGGCCCTCTCAGCCACTTGGTCTAGTGGAAGGTGTCTGCCCACAGCAGGTGGTTTGGAAATAAATTAAGGTGCCATTATATGTTTCCATGATTGAACATACACTCCCAAATCATTCCACTTAAATAAAATCTTTCCACTTACATAACAGTACCCTCCATCATTATAATATCATTGATGAAATTTCAGCGCTCAGCATTACCCAGCAGTTTTGTGTCCATCACTTTAACAAAATCATAATTAGAACGCTACTATAATTTTCCATGTGCTCGGATTAGTCCCTAAGTTAAAATGCAGGGAATGCTGTTCCAGACTATATTCCTGTCTAAAATTTATTATATGTTGAAGGAGTGTTTTTAGGATGGAAAGAAAGACATATGAAGCCATCGATCATCTTTTTACTCCAGTCATGCAATTCATTTTTTTTTTCCAGCAGATCAAAATTAAAATGTAGAATTACATTTCCAATCATATTTCAAATATTTATTTCATATATCCTCTATAAATAAAATATGTCAAATGAGTTTTAAAGGTTGTAGTCTGCATGATGTCTTAATTCTCCAAGAAATTAAATTCAAATTAAACAGTCAAAATGCTGTCATCAAAGAATGTGTCAGAAGAAACAAAATTAAATCCAGTAATATTTTTAAAGGAATCAATAAATGCTTTCCACTCATCACGCAAAAATAAATACTTTTATGTAAAAAGGATACTTATTTTTTACCAGTGAATTATATGAAGAGTCAGATTCCAAGTTCCAAAGCTGTGGATGTGTGAAAAGGTGAATTTGAATTAGGCTTTTCTGCTGGATAGATGGAAAGTACACAACAGTGACATATCTATAATGAAAATTTACTGCCATGAGTTAAACCTGATTTTCCTATTCAAAGACAGCAATCTCACATAAATTATGCAAGTCTTACCAAGACTCCCAATATTATCTATGTACAGCTGTGTAACATCAGATAGTTTAGTGTGAGAAATTTTCACCTGGATTTAAGAAAATCTTTATAAAAACAAAGCTGATAAAAAATTCTCAAAGTTTCCATCTGTAAAGGCACAATCTCTGAAACCTGATTATACTACAAGAGACTATTGGCTTTCTGAAGAACAAAGGCATTAGTACCATGAATTCAACCTTTATTATCAGCAAGGTAATGACAAGAAAAAAGATTCAGTCTTACATAACAAGCACAATGGATTTGAAACATGGTAACTGCAGGCTCTCCAGGGCACTGTAACAATGCTGAGTGCATTGTGCTGGGTAGATGGAATGCACCCTTGTCTAATGTACAAGCACTTGTTTACAGCTTTTTTCAAGAAAAATACTGTAACTTAAACCTGTTGTTGCTACAAATGTCAACACTTAGTACCACAGTCATAGAACTTTTTTTACTAAACATATGAGGGAGAGTATGGCAATTTGGGAAAAGTTGAAAAGACACTTCTATTCAGTTCTTATTTTCAAGACTAATAATCGAAGCAGCTGCTTAATGTTTCTGAGAAGTGGCAGTTTACTTGCTGACTAAGAGTCAAAGGTGATAATTTGTGGTTGACAAGTGTATAAAGGCAGTTTATCACATTGCTTATCTCCAAATGAAAATTATTTGACTGCCTGAACTAGAACATGAGATAGAGACAGGGAATTCCTGGTACTAAGTATATGAATGTAGACAACATTATCTGAATTGAATATGAATGTGAGATGCCTAGCTATAAATTATATAGGTTAGCTGAATTAACAATATGCATTACATAGATATTACTAGGGATTTTAGTTGCCAGTGTTGTTGATCAAGTTCCTTGAGCACTAAAAATCCATGCAGAAAAATTTAAATTCCCATTTCTGTTCCCTTCAGTCATGGTACTTATTCTTTCTTAAATGTCACACAATGTATTTAAGTCTGTACTTGGAATACGCAAAGTATTGAGTATGTGAAATTTTACTTGAACTGAGACTAATTATGTTCTTACTTGTACAGGAGTTTCAATGAAAATATAATTTCAGTGAATATTCTTTTCCTTCTTTAGCCACCAAATATATAAAATGTCATGTGTTCATTGTGTAATTGCCAATATTTGACATTTAATCTTCTCATTGAAACACATGGTAGGAATAAACCATCGGTTACAAAGAGAGTATTGACATTTCATTCCTGCCTTCTATTTCAATGATACAATTTCCATATTTGTGTACAGAAGTACATCAGTGAAAATAGTACTGAGTCAGAAAGCATGGTGAAGATGAAGGAAATGTAATTTCTAGAAAGTAAGAAAAAAAAACAATTTTAAAAGAGGAGGAATATTAAATTTTCTTGTTCCTGTTCCTGTTTACTTTGTTTCTGTTTTGTGAGTTCTTTTACTCAGAGTTCAGATTGAAACACAGGAGACGCCGGGCTTTTCTTCGGACTCAGGCGTTTATTATTTCTTATCTATGGTACAGCTGCATGGAATGTTCCTCTAAGTTAACAAGGTGAAAATGGCCCCCGAGTGCTACCTTCCAAGGTCTTTTAAAGTCCAAATTACCCAATTATGGAATGCCAACTAATTTATTTTTACTTATAATCCAATAAGTAATCATTCATGTTCTGCACTGCAGGTTTTTTGAACCAATACCAGACCACCCAGATTTGTGAAGAAAAAGGAGGAAAGAAGAAGAACTAACCTACACCCCAAATCCTCCAGCTTGTTACATTATAGCAGAAACCTTATTTTTCTATATCTCTACACATTCCACCCAGTGATATAACAAATTTCTTTTCAATTACACGGCAACAATCTCAGTACTATTACATAATCTGGGAAGCCTTTCCCAAGGCCTCAGGTCAAATGCAGTGTGCTTTTGAAGATCATTGCCTGTCAGCACTGAAAGACTGAAATTCTCTGAACCCAGGGTTCCAACAGAGGAAGAAACAGATAATCGTCGGTCTAATCTGTTTCAAACTGTGATAGAGTTCTTTCTTGTTACTATAGTATGCTATTATAGCTCTTATTTATCACTTAGACCAGATTTTATTGTAAGGTATTCTCCATTTGAAGCTTTAATTAGTGTCTGGAATGTGATAATATTTACATGTAATTTGAACATTCTATGGTCTTAATATTAAAACACAAACAACCTTTACTAAAAATTTATGTGAAATGGGAAGTGACTAGAAAGGTTTTGTTCCTATGGTGTGTTGATCTCAGGCAATAATTAAGCACCCACCCAGCTGCTTATCCCTCCTCACCCTGAGAAGAATCAGAAGAGCAAAAGTGAGAAAAAATTGTCAGTCAAGACAAAAGCAGTTCACTAAGTGAAGGAAAAGTGGGGGAGGGCAGGGGAAAGGGGATCTTTCAACACCAAGTGACACAAAGACAGTTGCTTGCTTTGTCCAAAAAGCAGACTGATGCACAGCCACCCAGCAAGCAAGTTATTTTGGAAATACCACCCAGCTTTTATTGCTGGGCATGGTGTCATATGGCGTGAAATATCCCTTTGTTCAGCTTTCCCAGCTGTGTCTCAATCTCTTGCCCACCTTTAGCCTACTCACTGTGAGAGCAGAGTGGGAGACAGAGAAAGCCTGGATTCTATGCGAGTCCTGTTCAGCAATAAAACACTTGTGTGCTGTCAACACTGGTTTAGCCACAAGTTCAAAACACAGCACCATACAGGCTGCTATGAAAAAGTTAACCTCATCCTGCCCAGATTCAATACAGGTCTTTGTTCTGTTGTGTTTTAACCCAGGCTGGCAAATACACACCACACAGCCACTCGGTCACTTCCCCTTTGGTGGGATCAAGGGGAGAATTGGAAGGGCAAATGTGAGAAAAAAACCTTGTGGCTTTGAAAAAAATAACCCTCCAGTTTTATATGCTAAGCATGATGTCTGGAATATCACTTTGGTTAGTTGGTGCCAGCTGTCCCCGCTATGTCCTCTCCCAGCTCCCTGTGCACTTCACAGCTCCTCACTGGTGGGGTACTGTGAGGGGCAGAAAGGGCCTTACTTAGAAGAAACAAAAACATCCCTGTGTTATCAACACTGTTTTCTATTCAAATCCAAAGCACAGCCTCATATCAGCTACTGTGAAAAAATTTATTGCAGCAAAACCTAGTAAATACACTTAGGCTTCGGGTCACCTCTGTCATCGCATGAGCCAAATACATACTCAGACTGTGTCATGTGTCAGTGGAAAATTGATTTTTCTTTAAAGCCTGAATTAAAGCTATCATCTTTACATATTACCTGAATGTCAATGGAGTTCTCAAGTGTATGTCTAAAGTAGGTTCTGTCTGCCTTCTTTGACTGGAAGACATGAAATATGTGATGAATTGAAGTGATACTGGCTACCAAAATTTCTCAGAAGTAATTTTGAACACCAAGAAAGATGTTTGAAGCTAGTAAGACAAACTTGGGATCAAAAGAAATGACAGCTTGCTCACATTAGGCAGGAATTGTGCTGTCAGATCATGACACTAACTACTTTATTACTAAAGAAAACCACCGCTTCCACCATCTTTATTCATGTAGACCTTGTGGAACTGTGGAAATAAGTAAGCAGTAGTCACTGGAGAAAATATATCAAAATCAGAAAGAAAAAAGGATAAAATAATTGATGTGGTCAAACTTGATTTTGAAAGAAACAGTAACTCCTAAGTACGTGTCTATGTGGTCATGAACTCTTTAAAAAGGCTAGGCAATTTATCAAAAAGAAATGATTTTGTGTTTATGTGACAATTGATAATCTAATATCCTCTGACTTTGACAGTTACTAAGTCATCTCTATGATCTGTGATACCTATTTCATCCAACAGTCACAAAATGTAATTTGGTTGTTCTTTTCAGTGTGGTGGATAAAAAACTTTGGGTTGGTACTGTTGTCACTTTCATTCTTAGTTTATTCTTTAAGGTTGCTAGGATTAAGGGACACTTAATATGGTATTTCAGATTCTCATTATGCCTCAAAACCTGCCTGGTCAGGCTCTCTAAGTTCTGAATGCTTTCTTAAGCATATTGCAAACTCTATTGTAATTAAAAGTTTATATGTTAAAACCATTTTTAATTAGGATAAGATTATTTGGATATAATGAAAAAAGAACTATTTTATTGTGCATCAGTCTGGACCTATTCAAGCATACTCTGTCTTTGAATGCAACCAAGACATTTATTTTTCTATAATTTAATCATAATACTAAACTCTATTTTCTATTTTATTTCCCGCTCCCTTGTGGGAAGTGTAGTTTCTTTGTCATAAAGAAACATTCAAATCTGTTGGCCAAGAACTGAATTTTCACAGCAAGGAACCTTAGTAGAGCTATTTTCCAGAAAAAGATGATTAAAAGATGTTGCTGTAAACAATAGGACCATAACTGCGAGATTTATTTCTTCACGTAATAATAAGTAGAAATCCAAGATGCAATTGCAAAATACAAAGACAAACAGAAGCAAGGAAAAATCAATATGAATTTCACAAAGAAAGCAAATATTGCAGAGATTTGGGGCTTGGGTTTTGTATTTTCTTTGCCTTAAAATAGAAAGGTGTATGCATCTTCTTTCAAATGGGAAATTATATGAAAGTATTGCTTTCTTATAGATCTAATTATTTTAACTGGCATTTGAATAAAGCCATACTGTTAAAGGCTTTTTGTACAATTGATACCTCCTATTATTGTATGCCACACTTCCATGTTTTCCTCTTATTTTCTCTCATCTTTTAAAATAAATAGCTCTTACTTATTTCTGCTCTTTAACACTTCAAAAAACAGATGACACCTGGTGTAACAAACTGTGTTTCCTATAGCTGCTCAGCAGTAAGTCTTGGCTTTTACTATACCTTAGCTCTTTAAAAGCTATCAGTATTTCATTTTCTTATATCTATCGAAATTTTTGGCTTGCAAGAAGCTATTTTTATTTCTTATTTAAAGAAATGTACATAGTTAAAAAAATTCTCTTGCAATTATTTTAATAAAATACAAAAACTAAAATGATAGAAACTTTTTCATCAGGAATATGTTTTCAAAACATTTAAAATGGAAGAAACATCAATTTTGTGATTATGATGGAAAGACAAAATTGCATTGAATTTATAATACTTATGAGAATACACCTTTAGGTCTCCTGTCTGAATGCCAGATAATCCTTATTTTTCTCTCCAGTTTATAGGAAAGTACATTCTATTGATTTTATTGAAGATTTATGCAGATCAATATGATACATTAATATTTGCATTTTATAACTGTTTCTTCCCTGGAATATTAGAAACAATGATTCTTGACAATGAAAACTATATTGATTACGTAACGAGCAAAACTTTACCAAATAGATGCATGAAGTAGAAAACACTCTTAACTCTCTGAAAACAAGCTTTCAGGGAGAAAATACTCCTGACATAAACATAGTGATCTGTTTTACCTTCCAACTTCTGTGGACTGTCAGTTTCCTTGGAGTTAATTGCAGGTGAGGATACTCTTTGCATTATTTTGATAGTACATAATATTAAATTAATCCCATTTATTAATTAATATTCAGGTCAATATTACAAAGAGTGTACATATAGGAAATGTTTTAAAACGTTCTAGCACATATATGCACACATATATGTATGTGCATGCATGTAGTTGTATACATATTCATTACATATTAATTTGATTTCCCAAGCACAACACCTATGGAAATATGTATTTTATGTGATTCAGGTAAGATTAAGGTTTAGAGAGGCTATTTCAGAAAGTAGTAAAAATATGCACTGTGGAAACAAGTAAGCTCTTTGCTTTCCTGGCACTTACAGAAGTAGTCTTGCTGCAAGACATTTCTTGGCCTTGTTTTCAATTTCCTGTCCTGCTCCAGACAACAGTAGAAACTGAGTATACACTATGCTATAAATGGCAGTAAATAGGTTTTCCTGACACTTTTCCGTGAAAATATAATGACCATACAGAATATATCATAGTCTGAAATAAAACTATTATTAGATTCTCTGATTTGCCTGATGTGAAGCACCATTCAAGGGTAAATAAATCCATCCCAGGCTCTGCCAGTATGTGAGAACACTTCTATTGCCTCTGACTCTTTATGTCTGCACTTATTGACTGCCTCCTTTAACTGCTAAATGCTTTGAACAGTTAAGAGGAAGCAAGCAAGGCAGACAAGGGGCAGGCATAAAGAGGGCTTTATAAACTATTTTTGGGACCTTCAATTCAGCTGCTGCACTGTGCCCCAAATCTTGCAGCTAAAAGCTATTTCCATTTTCTGCAGACAGCCCCAAGAGACCATCAAAAGCAAAGAGTTGTTTGGCAGCTTCTTCCTTCTGAAGGTTCTAATTATACAGACCTTTGTGTTACCAGGCTGCAGCAAGACTATCCCTTGATCTCTCCCCATTAAAAAAAAAAATGAAGTACCCTGCAAGAGAGTAGAGTAGATGTATGTGGTGAAGTACTAGACAGCATTCTAACTGGGTTTTGGAGAGTAAAAGTGAGCATACTCACAACCCTTTTTCATGTTTTTTTTCACTAAGTGAACAAATTGCACTGATTTGGGCAGTGAGTTTTGTCTCAATGTACAAATTTTAGATTGCATTTTAGCATGGGATTTAAAAAATGCTAAATAGGGGTTAGCCAGTCTAGTAAAACAAAATCTGTGCAAATCATAGCCAATATTTCCTACCTTATTCAGTCTTTTGAATCAAAGCAGGTGTTGAGAAATAGTGAGAGACATCTTTACTGTAATCATTAATAGATCTTTGAATCCTTTCAATGGAGTGACTCGGTAGTGTTTAGTTGCTGACTGTGCCTAAACCATAACAATATTGCACAATACAGTTTGCCTAATTTGAATGTAATTTTAACTGTGTAACACTTAACATATTCTTCTTAAAACCAGTTTCATTTAAACTGATTTTAAATTGTTTTCAAATTAATTTGATTTTATTATTAATTAATTTGAAAAAAATGTAAAATATCAAAATGTATAAGGTACAACTAGGCTTCTGCAAAATATTAGCAATTATGTTAGACTCTTCTCTAAAAAACACTTGTGAACAATAATCAAATTGTCTTTCATCAAACCATACCAATGTTTTACTCTGTATGACCACAGAAGTATATGTGCTTTGTACAGTACCTGTGCACATGTTCACACATACATATTTATAAATACATATGCACATATATAAAAATATAACCATTTATTTGCAGGAGGTAAATATGAAACAGACATTAGACTTGTATGGAACGAAATAGTTTTGAATTTTGTTTATTTGTTTCTTCTTTGTTTATCTTGAAGGGGCACAGCCTTCAATAGCTTTTCTACTTTTAGAAAACTTGTTCTTTGCTGACGGTTGGGGTATAACTATATTTCATAAATCCTAAAGCTCCCAAGTTGCCGGAAACAAATTGATTTTTTGAAAATATGCGACACACAGGTTTTCAATATGGGTCCTGAACAATCTGTCCCTAAAGTAGTTATTTCCATTTATACCCTTGACCTGCTGGTGTCTTTGGTGGTGCTGTACTTTTTCATGTACTTCAAAAGTCACAGATCTGTTTCCATCCTTCTTAATTTAATATAGACTGCACATGCTTCTATCAGTAAGAACTTTCATTTTTATACTTCTTCGATTTCATGACACCAGTGGTTCTATATTTCACAGTGTAGGGAGCAGAATGAAATTACACTGCTCTCAGACTTCAGCAATATCTGGTTTATGTGATTCAGGACCTCCACAAAAAGAAGAGGTCACTCTCAATGTTTCTGTAAATGGCTCTTTCTGAAGGAGTATATATGGTAGGTCTAATAAAATGTGATATGTTTGTTGTGTATGAAGTGGGGCAAAAGCCCCACAAACTTCTGTGATAGTGGTAAAATGCAGCTGCATAATTCAACAATCAATTATGTTGTTTTGGCATAATTCATCAGAAACTGAAAAACTTTAAATAAGAGTCTCTAATATTTTTGTTATCAGCTCTCTTGTATCTTGCTATCACAATCTCTGCCAGCAGGATTTCAGCCTTTTGAAAAGTGTCCTTTTACACTGGAGAGCAGGGGCTGGCCTTATGTCCACCTATGTTCCAGTAAATGGGCCTTTTGTCCATCTATATTCCAGTAAATTGCTATACAGAATGTAAACTCTCAATTTAGAAGACTGGTTTTGTGTACTTAAGGAAATTGATATTCATACTGAGTATTTTAAATACTTCTTCACTGTGTACTTTCTGAGATCAGGTAATACCTCAAGAGTCTTTACGGTAATTGGTTCACTACAGAACTGTGATTTCTATTGTTTCAATGCCTGCAATTCTCATAGATGTTTCTGTCCTCACTCCAACCATCGAACTGTTGATATTCTGACAAATGAGTTATTTCTCTCAGTAGACTGACTTATGTGATGATTCTTACACTACAGTGAGAAAATAAACAGAGAACCCAATGCACAATAAGAAAAATACTGTATCAAATATCGGTAGGAACCTATCTGTTAAACAGAAGGTGTGAACTAGTCACATCATCACTGTAAAGGCAGAGGTTCCCAATACTTTCTTCACGTTTGTCTTTACTAGCACTGATGGGCTCCCAGCCTTGGGAACAAAAATCCAGCTTGATGCAAATACAGAACCACTGCCAGTGAAGGAAGAGTTGACATGTGAGCTGTCACAGGAGTTTGACTCTTGTAAATTAATGGGACCTAAAAATGTCCATCCAAGGGTGTTAAGAGAGCTAGCTGACATTCTTTGGAGGCTATTCTCCATAATAATTTAGATGTTGTGGGGGTCAGAGGCTGTCCTAAAAGACTGGAAGAAGGCTAATATCACCCCTGTCTACAAAAGGGGCTTAAATGAGGATCCAGGAAATTATGGGCCCATCAGTCTTATTTCTGTTCCTGGGAAAGTTACAAGTGATCAGGAAAAGCCAGTACGGATTCACCAAGGGCAAATTGTGATTGAAACATCCGATCATCCTCTATGACAAAGTAACCAGCTCAGCTCATGTGGTGAGAGCGATAGATGCATTGCAGTTTAGACCAGTGGGTGGGTCTGGCCGGACAAACCAGAGGGGAATAGTAAACCAGACTGACCAGACAAACCCGGAGGAGAATGGTAAACAGCTCCTTTACAAACGGGCAACCTGCCACAAATGGGATCCCAGAGATCGACACTGAGCTCAACATTGTTTAATATCTTCATAACTGGTCTGGAAGATGGGATCGAGTGGATACTGATGAAGTTTGTCCATGATACGAAATGGAGAGAAGAAGGAAGACCCAGCTGTAGGAATACCTGGATAGACTGGAAGACTGGGCTAACAGGAACTTTATGAAGTTCAATAAGGACAAGCGTAAGGTCTTGCAAATATGAAAACATCATCCAGGAGTGAAGCACAGGCTGGCTGTGCTGGGGAGCATCTCTGTGGAAAGGGAGCTGGGACTCCTGGTGGACAACAAACTCAATATGAGCAAATAATGTGCTGCTGCAGAAAAGAAATTCAGTGGGATTCTGGGTTGCCTCATCAAGGGCATCAACAGAAGAGATAAACAAGTCATTATTCTACCTGACTCATGCTCATCAGGCCATGCTTGGAATACTGTATTCAGTTTTGGTCCCACTATGCAAAGAAGATGCGGACAGGCTGCTGAAGGTCCAGAGAAGGGCCACAAAAATGACCAAAGGACTGGGCAGCCTACCATGTGAGGAAAAGCTGAGAGAACTGGTTTTTTTCTACCAGTTTTTACTCAGTAAATAATATGTAATCTGCTTTTAAATGAATACATGGGTTTGTTCTTTTCACACATTCAGAGAATTAAGAGATTAAGGGTGGAAGGGATGACTGGATGTCATCTCTCTCAATCATTTTTTCTTCAGACTAGGCAGGCCCAGCTCCCTCAAACTTTCCTCACATATTCCAGCCCCTTAATCATCTTTGTTACCCTCTGCTGGACTTGTTCCAGGAGGTCCAGAACTGGACACAGCATTCCAGATGTGGCCTCACCAGGGCTCAGCAGAGGGGAAGGATCACCTCCCTCAACCTGCTGGCAATGCTCCTCCTAAAGCACCCCAGGATACCTTTGGCCTTCTTGGCCACAAGGGCACTGGTGGCTCATGGACAGCTTCTTAGCCACCAGGACCCTCAGGTCCTTCTCTGCAGAGCTGCTTTCCTGACAGCTATTTTAATCAGAAAATGGAATTGAGACCTCAATCATGCTTTAAAGTTTAGATGTCCTTCCAGCAAGACGTGTTTGACTCAAACACAATGTATATCAAGATACTTATTATCTTTATAATATTTCACTTATCCATAATATTATGATAAAACTGAAGATTTAGTTGCCACAATTTTATACATCTATATATATCTATATATATATAGATATACGCTTTGTATTATATCAATATCTATATTCGTAAAAGTATTTTGCTAAAGAAAAATGTAACCAAGAATGATGAAGGGAACTGGAATTGGAAGGTACTGAGAAAATTTACTGTACCGGTGGGCATGTGGACATTTTAAATTTAGTTATCTAATTTCATTTATGTCCAGAAAGAACTAAGGAGAGTGAAATATACATTTGTCAACAAGTAGAAAAGCTTTCAAACACTGAATCAGATTTTTTCAAAAGTTTTATAGGCAGTAAGTATGAAGCCTGTGCTTAATGTATATAGCAACTTTTTTTCTTATGAACATATTTAAAACTTCCCTGTTTGTCAACTTCCACATGAGGTAAGGAAAATTTATTGTGTCATAGCTAAAATTTAAGGAGTTTTTTATTTCACAGAATATTCTGAGTTGGAAGGGACACACAAGGATCATCAAGTCCAACTCTTAAGTGAATAGCCCATACTGTGCTCATTTGAAAAAACCCTGAGGTGAGTCTTTACCTGAGAAGAGTCAAAGAGCCCAGGGTAGAAGCAGAAGGATCCATCTAAAGGTCACCTGCTGTCATCATCTGAACATGTCTTTGTCAGGCTCTCTACAGGCTTTTATGTATTTTCCATAGCAATTTGCTGTTTCTCACAGCAAGATACATACACAGCAAAACTATTAATAGAATGAATTTGTATTGGATTGTCAGATGTTCTGTAATTATGCAGTCTTCTGCAGAAAAAAACCTGTAAACTCTAATAACAGCACTAATAATGTATCTCCTGAAAGAGTTATGAAATTTAGTGAAAGGAGATTAAATTATTATTATTAAATTATTATTAATTAACCTTTTTCGTAACTGCAGTGAAGCCAAGAAGACTGAACCAAGTACTCTGATGTGGTAATTGTTTCTTTGTTACACCCCGTTCCCATCATTCTCAAAGTGGTAAAACAAGAAGATGCAGCTGGATAGCATCATGAAGTGGGTCACCAGTTCCATTTGTTCCTCAAAATCTTGTATTGTTAAAATTTCAATAGGAAATATGAATAAAAGAGTTAAAAAAAAAATAGTGTTTTGGTTGTAGCTTAGGGTTTCACAGCTGAAAAAAACATTTAAGTCTTCTGGATTTGTTTGTTTTTTCCTGTAGGGTTTGAAGATTCTTAATGATGATAATTACCTAGCTTTCATATCAGTATCTCTTTCTCTTGATAATGTTTCACTGGAGTGATAGTGTTTCTTTCTCTCAATGCTAGAGTTGTAATGAGGTTTGCTAGGGATTAGGGTATAACCCTTGGCAATTCAGGCCTAAATTTCAGGTCTAGTACCGTAAGTCTCTCTTTTGGTTTCTGGATGTCTATTGAGGAAAACTTATGGAAAATTTCACGCATAAAAGTAAATTCATGAAATAGGTGTTGCTTTGTCTGTCATAATGTGCAATAGAGTACCTAGCTATTGACTGTAAAGATCACATTTGGTGGTTAGAATGTAACAACTTGTCAGTATATCAGAAAAAACCCTGAGCAAGGTTTTTTCTGATATACTGACAAGTATATCAGAAACAGTAGTTCAAGACAGAATTGGTTTGTTGACTATTAACAACACCAAATTAACTGGCAATCACTGAACTACACATGCAGGAGTACAAATAATTCAATAGATAGATGACCTTATTTAGACACAAAATGTTAATACAGCTAAAAATTTTAAGCCTATTTGGATATCTAACCCCAAATAGTTCTAATCCCTCACATAGTTATTTACTGTGGGGGTGGTGAGGCACTGGAACAGGTTGCCCAGAGAAACTGTGGATGCCCCACCACTGCAAGTGCTCAGGGCCAGGTTGGATGGGGCTTTGAAGAACCTGGTCTAGTGGAAGCTGTCCCTGCACATGGCAGTGGGGTTGAAGCTAGACGATCTTTAAGGTCCATTCCAATCCAAGACATTCTATGATTCTGTGATATTGATGAAGCTACATTTGGGCTACCAGCAAGCCTTGTCTGCTGGGGGATAGGGCAGATACTCTTGAGTACACACCCCTCCTTGACAAATGGGGGTGATCCTGCTCTGTGTGTTTCCCTGCTGCTTACTATCATTTACTCATCAGAAAGGAAGGGCTCCACAAGTCCCCACAGGCACACTGAGATGTGGTCTCTGCTTGCTGTCCCCCATACTCTCTGCTCTAGCTGCATGCAGGCTGCTCCCAGTGCTTCACAGAGCGGTTGCACCATCAGCCCTCAGGCTGCAATGCTTGTAGAGTGACTGACAACAGTGACAAACCAGGACTGCACTGCTGCTGTTTTCACTCTGAGGTCTCACTGTTTCCATTTATTTGCTTCTTTTATGCTTCTTTTTTGGGGCCTGACTCCTTTTTTTTTCAAAAGTTTTTTTAAATGCCTGGTTACTGTCCAAACCAGATTACAGTCATCTTCCTCTTAAGAGGCCTTTTAGAAAGGTTGAGCCATGCGATCATCCCCATGCTCATACTTAAAAGCTTCATATTGAACCTCTGATATAAGCAATTAGACAGCCAAAGAAGCATAATTATCCATCCATGCAAACAGTTATGATCCTTGAATTCACCTGAAATTTAGCAAAGAGAGATGAGTAATAAAGGAGTCCCATGAGCCCAAATCCTTTAAAGGCAGACTGAGCACTTAATCTAAGAAACTGCTGGTCAACAGAGAACTCATCTGGTTGATTACAGTATTAGTTACACAGATATCAATCATGTTTTGTTAAACCCTAACAAACCTTGGGACAACACTGTTTTGATCTTTCTCAAAACTGAAAGCATTATACCTACATGTCTGATTGGTGATAACATTGCATAATAAAAGAAATATTTAGATTAAAACATGTATAAAATCTGCACACAGTCTCACTGTGAGAGGAAATAATGCACCTTTATTTTTTCCCAAGCCTTTCCCAAAAACATTTCTCAAGGTACTTCAGTGGAGTACTTCCAGGCACAATTCTGTATCTATCATTTGCCTACTTGTTCACTGTCCAGTGTGCATTTAATGTTCCCAGTGCTCACAATCTTCTCGTTGTTCTCTTGACATTTAGCCATTTTTCTATTATTTCTTTCTCCCTGCAGAAGCTCATTTGATATTTTCAGAAGTGTTGCTGCCAAATAGGCAGCAATATTTCATGTAGCAACTTCAGCCAGACTTAGACATTTCTGGAAACCCACGTTGGATTCATGGAGTAATATGTGGTGTCTGGAGAAAGGTGCCTTCTCCAGTGGAAACAATTGCAAAATTAAACTGAAGAAGTTAGAAATAAGGGTGTCTTCCAAGGTGATGAAGGATGTTAGCACTCTGAAAAGTAGAAAAAAATTTAAAAAAGAAAAAGGATTTTTTTAATCTTAGTAACATGTTCTAGATAAGAAAACTGAGCAAACAAAAAACCAAGAAATATATAATTCCATAATTTAAGTGTATGTCACTTAAAAGTCACTTAAAAGTCACAAAGAAATCAGTTTTCTAAATACCCATAAAGACAGCCCTACTTCATATTTTAATGGAGACTTTTTAATAACTAAACTCAGAAATTTGGTATCTAATTATGAGAACTTATTTCAGCCTTCTTCAATACACTTAATCTAGTGTAATCCCTCCCTCCTTAAAATAAAAATATGTGCATAAAAGTAAGAAGAATTCCTTTGAGCATATTCTTTCTCATGAAAATTATTATTTTTAATCTGATATAGGAGTTACAGAGGTAATGGTGCTCTCCAGCAAAATGAAGGAAAATGTTTATCTTCTCATTTCATCATGATCCAAAGCAGCATGTTACCCAGGAAGATTTTGTTGCTTACATTAATACTATTTATGTAATCTTAATCTTGGTGACAGGATTATATTGTCTCCTCAAAGTACAATTTGAACAAAATTCTATTAGCAAAATCATTCCTTTTAAATTAATCTTCTATTAATTAAAAAAATTATTAATTAATTGACAGTAATAAATCTTCCTGGTTAATAAGCAGTTCTATTTCTATAATATGTCAAAGAAGAAAAAAATTTTTACCACAAATACTTAGCAAGTTACTTGCTTCTTTACTATGTAATGTGGAGTCCTAATAGAAATCAAAATACACTGAAATGCAGACTACCAGAAATAGTACTTTTTATACTGTTTTAAATTTCTATCACAGAATCACAGAACCATGAAATGGTTTATATTGTAGTTCATGCTGCTGAACAAGAAAGGAACAAAAAATAAATAATTACTGCAGGATACTGAAATGCTTCTAAAGTGTGTGTGGTTTTTAAAACGTTATGGCATAAATTTATGACTACCATTCAGTTACTTTGGTGAAAGGAGACATAAACAAACGAAAAATAACTGGCATTTCAGGGTTCCTCTTTAATCTTCTGAGATATCTATTCTGAAAGAAATTTAAGAATACTCTGTCAGCAGCCTCCACTATGATGAAGGTCAGCATATAAAGTCATAGAATATGTTAGCAGGTAAATACGAGAGAAAGCATGTCTCAATTTCTATTTTGAAACTTCAAGGGCAGTTATGACGTCTTGAAAGGTAACTATTGATATTCCATTTGCATTATATAATATAGTCAATAAAACATGAGCCCAAATAAGCAATGTAACCAAAACAAGTTGTTCTCTGCAACATGCAGAACAGTTTCAGCTGGAGGTTGAACAATTTGAGAGAGGAATTGCTGGCTAACTGCTGAGAATGGAATGAAGTTTTCAGGTATAAATTAACATCTTTGATTTTGTTGTGATATTATACAAATGCTACAATGAGAGATTTTTTTTTAAACTATTCTTATTCCTAAATCTCTGTATAAGTGAGCAGGTGCTGGACACTGCTTTTCTGAGAACAGTATTTTCACACTAAATGTATACTCAGCAATTAGCATGAACTGCTAGGTGTTCATGGACTGAGATCTCATTCTCATGACAGGACCAGTCTGGGGACAAGTGGCCACCAATTTGGAGAAGAATATCTGTAGGCAGTCAGAAAAGAATGCCTAGAATATCCTCGTGCATTCACTAAAAGGCAGACATTAGTCACATGCCTAGAAATTTTCTATGCCTTAATATGGAATCATATTGTTTCAGTTGACAGAGAGAGAGATGGCTTGCAGAGACTTGCCACTTTATGTTCACAGTTAAATTTAAAAAGCTGATTCTACTAATATTGAAGTTAACAACAAAATTCCTGCTTATTTCAATGACAGCTGTATTGGCCTATTAAATGGCCCTTTGTTATGCTTACTCTGCTCTGCATAGTATGTTTTCTTTTAACAACATTCTGTAATTAACAACAATTTGACAGACTGTAAGATCCCACTGTTTCGTACTTGTTATTGCTGCACAAAGCTGCATTGTGGGTTTTGTTGATAGAGGGAAATTGCAGTTAAGTGAAATGTGCTTTCTTTCCCACAAAATAGCTCTTTCAGTATAACCACATGATGCTCATACCAAATAACAACTTGCTGATTATACACTCATAAGATTACCATGCTGAAGAGATGCAAACACAAGAGTAGCCAGAATTTGCTGAAACTGGCAATTTCTGACTTAACTATGCATTAAACAAAACACTTAGCATCCCTTCCTCCACCCAATCTTCAGAATCTGTTCACATTACATGCTTTCTCTAAGTGTTAAATTAAACCCTTCCTTGGGATAGCTCTTCTATTTTGTGTACCTCACAGGCGGCAATGCTATTTCTCTATTTAGATTTATTTGGACAATCAGTGATTGAAAAAGCAAATTTATTATCTTCATATTTCATTTCTTTAAGAGATCACTGCATCATTTTTAAAGGCTTTACCTTGTTTGCACAATGTATTCAAGAGCCTTAAAAGGAAACAATAGACAAGGATTTATTAATATGGATTAGTTACTAAAGTTCTTCCATCATTTATCTTCTGCTTTGAAATATATTTTGCTATATTTTATTTTAAAGGATATCCAATAGAATTTTATTTCATAATATATATTTTTTGCAGAACGAGTAGGAAAATGACAGTCCTCCACTCATATTTGATGTAAGGCTAATTTGATGTTAAAAGTTTGAAGAGAAATTGACTTCTTGTGTGCCTATAGTTTTATATGAACAAAGGCTTAAGTATCAATATACATTTTGAAACATCCACTATTTGTTTAGATTAATTCAGAAAGATTAAATTTGGTTTAGACATCAATTTTCAAACAATCCTTTTTAATAAAGATTAATAAGTACTAATGTGTTTTATGAAAATACTCAGGAATGTGAGAAATTTTTATGAGTATACAGACTGTGAAAAAAATTGCATTGTAAATCAGTACATCCCAGGATTTGGCCTCAATTGATATTATTTGGGATTCAGCACTAGTAATGCCCCTTTCTTCCTCAGCCACACTTTTCCATTCTGTCCTTTTAATCAGGCCTAATATTGTTTCAGTTAGCAGAGCAAAAGGATTCAGAAAAGTATCTAGTTAAAGCATATAATTTATTCTTTAAAGCATTTTTCTAGGGGCCAATATGGTCAATTTGAATTCAAATACATGCTGTTAATGAAATTGGAGAGAGAGGATTTGTAAGGTGGTATGATATGAGTGCAAACAGCAATGACAGACTGGATTTAAAGAAGATTCTGTTGTTGAGCTTTGCCATTAAACACCAAAAACTCCATCCAGATAATAAACATTGATTATATGGAAATGCCCATCTCAAATATAGAAACTCCAATAGGTAATAAGCCCAACATTAAGCAGGTCCATTCCTGCTGGAACGAAAGTCATTAAACAATTACTTCCTTGTTCCAGAAGGAAAAAAATGTCCTAACTGTATCAGAAGACTAATTTTATACTGTACAGTAAAGTATGACAGTGAAAAGCTTTGGTATTGGAAATGAACCTCTAATCTCTTTAGTTTTAGCCTTTACAGGTAAGATAAAAATTTAAAATTTTATAATATTTAAAAACCAATAATGCTTAGTCAATCTCTAGTATTTATTTAACCTGCAACTCAATAAAACAACAGTCAGCTTAAGTACATGCTTTGACTTATTTAGGTACATTTTAGTCCAAAATAGAGTCTCAAGCTTCTGTTTGAATCTGGATAGGCGTTATGGTTTGCTTCTGAAAACCAAACTCCACTTGTATAGCCACAGAACTCTATATCCTTCTTTCTGTCTAAATGCTAATGAGACTAAAAAAAGTCATTTTCTCCCGAGAAGACATTAACATTTAACAATTCAAACAATGAGACATCTTTCGTCTCTCACCATTTTTAGAACCACAAGGATAATTTACCATATCTAATTCATGTTTCTCAGTTTTGTGTCTTGCTTCTCAAATGCTCTTTTACTCTATCTTCGCTTTATGACTGCCTACTCTGTCAGAGCAGGCAGTATCTAAACATTTTGGTTTCAACTAAAATTATTGTGTTTTGTGCAAATATTTAGATTTGAGACACTACGGGGTCAGTCAACCTCTCCTTGATCCCTGGGAAGGTCATGAAGCAAATCCTCTTCAAAGCCATTTCCAAACACCTGAAGAACAAGGAGATTAAGAGTAGTGACTATGGATCTATGAAAGGAAAATCATGGGGCAATATGAACTAGATATATGGACACAGAGGTGGAATGAAAACTGGCTGAACTGCCAGGTTCAAATATTTTTGATCAGTGCACACCTGCAGGCCTGTTGGAGTTCAGTCCACTGGAGTCTAGTCACTAGTGGAGTACCCCAAGTGTCTATACTGGATCTAATACTGCTCAACACCCTCATTACAGAACCGGACGATGGGGCAGAATGCAAATGATCCTCAGCAAATGACACAAAACAAGGAGGAGGTGGTGATACACTATACAAATGCGTTGTCATCCAAAGGGACCTCAACGGGATGAAGAAATGCTTCAGTGACCAGTCACTCTCTCTGTGAAGAACCTTTTCCTAATGTCCAATCTGAGCTTCTCCTGATGCAACTTCATTCCATTTAGTCATGTCGTATCACTGATCACCAGAGAGGGGAGATCAGCAGCTTCCCATCTGCTGACACCCTTGAAGAAATTATAGACTGTGATGAGGTCACACCTCAGCCTTCTCTTCTCCAGACTGAACTACAAAGGTGACCTCAGCCACACCTTGTAAGTTTTGCCCTCAAGATATTTCACCATCTTGTCTCCCTCCTCTGGACACACTCTTACAGTTTTATAGGCTTCTTATACTGAAGCACCTGAAACTGAACTATGCCAGGGCTTGGGCCATACCAGTGTACTGTGGAGTGGGACAACTGCCTTCCCTGACCAATTCGTGATAGTAATGGATAAAGACAGAGACAGTGTTTCCTCTGCGGTACCCCGTGACAGGGAAAGAGGCAACGGGCAGAAACTGAAATACAGGAAACTCCATTTAAGCAGAAGCATAAAAAATTACTGTGAGGGTGGTCAAATGCTGAAACAGGTTACCCGGAGAGGCTGTAGAGTCACCATTTTTGGGAATATTGAAAAACTGACTGTTTGTGGTCTTGGTCAACCTGATTTAGCTGATCCTACTTTGATAAGGGAATTTGATCAGATGTCAGAGTTCCTTTCCAAATATCTTGATTCTGTGATTCTGATCTACAGGTCACTATTACATATTCATTTTGAACAAATTGCATAGTTCAAGTAAGTTCATCCAACTTTAACTGTTTGGGGTTTTTTGGTGCTAAAAAGCAAGTTCCATATAAATCTAGGTTTGGCTCTGATATTCAAAAATTTAATGTAAGACCAAGAATGTGACTGTTCTGCGACAGACCAAAGGTCCATCTCATTTACTGACAATGGGTAGGATCAGAAGCTAAGCAGAAATGTATAACAGCAGCCAAGACTACAGTAACACTTCCCTTGGTATAATTCCTCACACTAATTTGCTATATTCTCTTTTTCTTGACATCCAAAGGCCCTCCATAGATGAATGGTAGATAAGATTTTAGCCCACAGCCAGAAGCCTACAGGTAAAAAAAGAGACTGGAACGTGAAGTGTAAGGAAAGAATAGCACTCTGCTGAATTCCTCCTTTGCAAGGCAGAATATAATCAAAAGACTAGGATGACATATGCTTTGAAACAGTGATAATTCAAACCATTTCATGCTATGTTCTTTGATGGTGGTTTCCCATTGTCTGACCTGCACAGCTGTGGAATGGACTTTACTGAGCCTCTGGTAAGTATCCTACAGAATCAGTCGCTGCATGAGAAAGGTGTTCTTTTGTTTTGGATACTGGAGTTTAGAAACGTCATTTCTTCCAAAGAACAATATCCTTTATTCCCTATCTGCAAGAGGAGTCTACATATTTTAAATGGAAGAATGATCTCATTATGATACCAGATTTGGTGAGTGCAGTACCAGGTTTTAAATGCTTATGATATAATGTAATTCAAATTCAGTAGTCCCAAAATGGTGCTTCCTGACTTCCACTAATTTCCAGAAGCCTTATTCTATAGTGACCATTTCACATGGAAGCATTCATCAAGATAAAATTAACAGAGCCTGTTAATTCTGGCAACAAGTGGATTCTATATAAATATGTAATACACTTAAGTTACTATAATGAAATCTGTGTATATAGTACAAGAATGCTTTCCATTCAGTTCCAGTTATACCTCACGGGAAAAGTGAAATTCTAAAAGAAATCTTTGAGCGTCCCTGTCATAGATCACAGAAATTTCTAAATTATTTCCTTTGTCTAACTTAAGGAGATAGGATTGGAGCTAATTGATAAGCATATAAATCCATTTCTTTATGCAGAAATAACATATTGCACTGTGCGTTCAATAATCTTGACACTGAATCAGCACTGATTTCTGAAAATTGTTCAAGCTAGGCAGGTTGCTAAGTGCAGTTTTTCTGAATGTCATGGGAGATATTAATCCTTTTTCCAAAGGCAGAATGATGATGCTTAGGCACATGACTTTTTATGTAGTACCAGAATGAATGCACCAAAAGTCAAGAATAAAGCCCAAGACACAAAGTTAGGATTTTGGATCATAATCATAAGTCGTTGTGAGTGGTGGTGGAAGCACTGTTTTCATACTAACATGTATCTGCTTCCCCTTTCCCTGTAGAAGACATCTAAAAGAATTACTCATAGGAGTGAATATTTGTATGAGGAATTTATTAGAACTGTTTCCTGACATATGGGAGTAGCTTATTTGGTCTGCTGTGCATCATTAACACCTTCATAAAGTTGCTTGTATGCCATCAATTATGTAATTGCAAATTGGCATTGAAAAGATTGATATCACTAAGCCAAGCAGTATGTTAATTTCCTGCCAGACAATATTATGATAACACACATTTCTAGACTTAAAGGCTTTTCTTTTCAAACATAAATCTTTGTAGTACAAATGTTTTCCAAATATCCTTTTAATATAAAAATACTAAAATATATATCAATGAATTAATATTCACTATGAAAGAGTGCATAATATTATAAAAAGTTTTTAAGTTTTACATCACTGCTGTTAGCAAATTTGCCTGCAAGCTGATTTCCTTCCCACCTTCCTGAAGGGCAGCACAGCTGATTGTAAAGAAATGGAATTATTTCTGAGTAGAATCACAAAACTCATGGCAATGTGTACTTAACATGAAATATGAATGCCTCAGGAATTACACTTCTACTACCCTGAGGCACCGATAGTCAGTTTTACTAGAGCACTGTTAGGAAGAAAAATCAGTGTATTCTTTCATAACTTGATCCTTTAAAGTCTGGCTTTAAGACTTTTCAACATGACAGATTTTCACTAAAACAACTTGGCAGCTCAAAAACCTTAGAACAGTTTGAGTTGCAAGCAAAAGATGGAGATATGAAAGTACAATTCCCTTCTCCTTTGTTAAGATTGTGACATGTCCTTGCAAAACACAAACTTTTCAGAAAACCAGCCATGTGCCTCTTAAACCCAAATTGTTACTCTGTCAGGGAAGCCAGTTCTATTCCTCTCAGCAGAAACTTCAGAGAGAAGGGAAAATGAAAACAGGAGAAAAACCATTACACTCAGTTTCTTTTTATCATGAGAGCAATAATGTATTTCATGTGTTATAGTTTTGTAATACCCAAACACTGAAAATATATAGAGTCTCTTATTTATTCTGGATTTTAAACTTCCAGTTCCAGATGGCCGGAAGAGGTAATAAATTTGCACTAATCCATGAGCACTCTAAAACTTTTCCCTAAACAGTTTAATTTATCTAGTATGTGCGTAGTGTATCCTTAGTGATTTCTGAGGAGCTGCTATCAATTGAGGGGTGGTATCCACAGACTAAAAGCAACATTCTTCTCTTTAAGTAAAAAAGAAAAACCAAAACAACAGAAAACTCTGTTAATCTAACACCTCAGAATACTATTATACCTGCTAAAAAATTACAAAATATTTCTTCTGTCTTTCCAGAGCTAAGGGTGCAGTTATTACTTTTGTATATCGTGTACATCAGTAATCTCTATTACTGTGGTGTGTGGAATGTGTACTCAAGTGTGCACAGACAGATACACAATTGAAATTTCTCTATGATTAGGGGTTTGAAAGGGCCAGTTGAGTTTGGCAGATCATAGTTACAGAACTGGTGACACAGCAAGCAGTTAGGCTAGTTAGACCATGGGATTAATTTTGAGAAATCTGGTTCACTGGGGGCTGATGGGGTCCACCTGTCAGAGAAAGAGAAGAGCATCTTTGGTAGTAGGCTTGCCAAACTGGTGAAGAGGGCTTCAAACTAAAATTACTGATACCAGGCTGTGTGGTGTGCTTGGCATGCTGAAGGGAAGGGATACCATCCAGTGGGAACTTGAGAGGTGGCCCTGTACTAACCCCATGAAGTTCAACAAGGCCAAGTGCAAAGTCCTGCACCTGTGTTGGAGCAATCCCAAGCACAGACACAGGCTGGGCAAAGAATGGATTGAAAGTAACCCTGAGAAGATGGACTGGGGCTATTGACGAATGGGAAGCTCAGAAAGCCAACTGTATCCTGGGCTGCATCAAAAGGAGCATGACTAGGAGGCTGATTCTCTCCCTCTACTCTGGTCATTTGAGAGAGAAGCTGATTCTCTCCCTCTACTCTGGTCATTTGAGAGAGACTCCACCCAGAGGACTGTGCCCAGCTTTGGGGTCCCCAATATAAGAAAGATGAGGAGAAAGTCCACAGGAGGGAAAAAAGATGATCAGAGAGCTAGAGCATCTCTCCTATGAAGACAGGCTGAGAGAGCTGGGGTTGTACACCCTGGAGAAGAGAAGGCTCTGAGGAGACCTGATAGAACCTTCCAGTACCTAAAGGAGTCCTACAAGAAGGCTGTGGTTGGACTTTTTACAGGAGGATGTAGTGATACAAAAAGGGTAATTGCCTTAAACTGAAGGAGAGTAGGCTGAGATTAGCTGTAAAGAAGAAGCAAGAAAGAAGTATCTACATGCATCTGTGAGGGCAGTAAGATACTGGCAAAGGTTGCCCCGAGCAGTTGTGTCTCCCTTGGAAGTGTTCAAGGCCAGGTTGGATGGAACTTTGAGCAATCTGGTCTAGTGGAAGCTGTCCCTGACCATGGGGAGATGGGGCTTGGAACTGGATGATCGTTAAGGTCCTTTCTAATCCAAACCACTTCATGATTAGGAAAATTCAAAAGCCAAGTGGCTTGTAATGTGAAAGCTGCACAGCAGTTGAAGCAGAGTACCCACACTGATGCTGGCTGGTGTCCTGTTAGCTATGACAGTAGGGTAAATGATCATGCAACTGGCTTGAAAAAAAAACATCTCTACAGGGATAGCTGTAATTTAATATTTTGGATGAGAAAATATGAAGGGACCTCGGACAGACATTTTTTTCACTCCTACCAGAGAAGTAATGAGTTCTCTTGGGATGAATTTGGGAAGAAGAGTGGGAGGAAAAGAACTGAGGAAGAAAGGGAGAAAACAACTCCTGGACTCCTTGATTACATGTCAGTGCCCAGGAAAAAGACATAGATCATAGCAATGCTACTGTGGGAAATTCTTCATAGTAAATTGAGAATGTGTAGTCATGGTCTTGTCCGGGGCTGCAGTAGCTGCTGTCACTCTATGGGGAACTCTCTGTTCCCTAAAGAATAAGTCAAATGACTTCATAATTCAAGATCCACTAAGAACTGCTGTCGACTGACAAGCTGTCAGAGCACCGAAAATCTAGGTGCCTTCTGCTACTGTTGAACAACTTGAGAGGTATTAGAGCTGATATTTGACATCTGGGGACAAACCTGTCTCAGAGCTGGCTGCAGATGTCCACCATGGCATTGATGTTTAGTTTAAATCTCTGCTTGAGAGGTTCAGGAAAGTCAAATATGTATAGAGGATCCGAGGGTGTAGGTGGTCTCTTGCCAGACCCACTCTTTCAGATCCTCTGAACAAGGACACTCAAGGCTGGAATTTGCACTCAGCAAGGACAGTGGCTGCTCATGCCATCACCACAGACGGTACCGCACAGCCCCAGGGAGGTGAGAGTCACCCATCTCCAGACACACAGGGTATCCTCCCAGATCAGGCCCAGGCTGAGGCCCCACAGGTCCCAGACCCTAAACCCCAGAGCACTCCAGGGCCAGGGGCTTCTTGCAGTGACTAAAAAAATTACATGTGCCATCTTATTGTCAGTATCTTCAGTGAGCTAATAGGTCCAATGCTCCCACTCATCCTGGCCAGACACCACAGCAGGGCCTCAACTGCAGCTGTTGGGCAGGGGCCAGGAGAGAGGGAACTGGGAGAGGCTTTAGCAGTGTCTTCCATGAGCCACCTCAGGAGCTTTGGTCCTTGGCCTTGCTCAGCTCGTTGGGAAGCAATAGCACTGTTCCTACTGGAAAGGAGAGGGCACAGCTCCTGCCAGCACATCTTGTCTCTGCTGACCTCAACACCTAGGAGGAGTACAAGTGATTGATGATATATAGACAGATTTAGGTTCTTCAATACCTGCTGGGAGAGGGGAATATGATCTTACACCTCTAATTTAGCTTGCTGAGAGCATAACTGTGAGCATGAATAGGTCAGGATCAAATATGCATTTTTCCCCCATATTCCTGAGCTAGTTTTGCTGTATGTGGAATCACAGACATACTGAGCCTGATCCTACTTGTTGCATTACCTGTTTGTCAGTGGTGATATATTGAACTAATTTATTACTGTTTCATGGCATTTGTGGCAGAAACTTAAGCAGCAATATACCATTTATAGCAATATACCTTTTAAGATGCCAGCTCAAGGAATAGAAACTTAATCAACTTGTTGCACATATAGGATAGCTAGCCCTACCTGGTCTTTGCTGCCTGTCATCAACTTCCCACTGGGGATTTCCTTCCTGTTTAGCTCAGAATTTGTAATGACAGAAAGATGGATGAAGTAGCCCTGTTGCAGTGAGTCACAGCTTTAGCAACCTCAGAGGTGGAGAGAAGGGCAGGAGGCATGCAGCTATCCAGCTGTTTACCTTGAACTGTTTAATGGGATTACAGGAATAAGAAAACAGTGAGCTGGACCATACTTGAGTTTAGCTAACTTGTACCAGTTGAGAATATTTCTTTCTTGTCACTGCTGCTTGCTAGTCTGCAATGAGACACTTGTCCTTTCTGATTCTTTTAGTCTGTCACATACTGTAGTTATATCTTTGCATCTTGGACTGTTTTGCTCGTTTTGCTCCCTGTACTAAGGGAAAATCATGCCTTTAATTATTTCTGCTGCTGTCACATTCAATGTACTAAAAATTATATGTAGACAGATGCCAACTCATTCAAATAGCTTAATAACATAAAAAAAAAATCATTATTTTTATTCTGTTATTATGCAGAGGGTAGACCCTTAATGTCTTTAGTTCAGTTATTAATCTAGATGTGTATAGGAAAACTATGCAAAAGGTTAATAAATTGCACTAAAGAAAACCAAGCCTATAACACATAATTCCATCTTTCTACTCTATTTTTGAAAGCTATTAAAAATAAAACTATGGAATTAAGTCAGTGGAAAAAAAAAACCTCAGTGACTTCTGGACTAAATTGTTCTTTTTTATTATCAGTTAACAATTTACAGAGAATTCAAATATAGTTGGGTTCCTCATTTTATGTCACTGGAAATGCTATCTTCTGAGGTGTGTTAGCAGGAATATTCCTGCAAACCTATTAACTTCAATGGACTTTACAGGATTGGCTCTTACAGGACAGGTCTGCTGGTGAAGGAAGAAATACAAAATTGAAGTTGTACTCTTTTAGGTGTGTTGAAAAAAGCTGGGAACAAAAAGGAATAAAAATTATGCAGATGTATTTTTGCTCCTGAACTCAGCAAACAGTTCTGAGTAGGTACACCTAGCCAAATATAAGGTAAGAATGTTTCAGAGAAACATCATGTCTCCATACTGTTTTATTAAATCTTGAATGTTCTCTTAATTACAGTATTACAAATTATTTCCTCACTTTTAAGTCTTTTATATTGGACAATCAAATGTACATGTTGCTCAATTCCAGGGACAGAAAAGTTCCACATATATTCAGGAAACTTTTTAAAGAAATTGCATTTCTAAGATAAAACAAGAAACATTATATATCTATGAATTTCTAATTGTAAACTGTAAAAGCATATGGATTTGCTCTTAGAGAATGAAATGAAAACATATTGATTTCTAAATAAAAAGTGATTTATTTCAGTCATGTTATTTGAAGTTTTGAATCTCTTAATGTTCCTTGAGTCCTCAGCATATTAATTTATTTCAGTCTAATAGTTTTTTCTGCACTGATTGAAACTTTGACCCCTACAAACAAAAAAGAATAACTTTATTTACAGTAGTAGTATAATTTAATTTTGCTTAGAGTGTTAATTACCAGAAATTATTTTTTAAAATATTAATTTCAACAGTATTATACAAGTTAGCTAATAATTTTTAATAATTCATAAATATCTAAGAATGTATTTAATTTGACAAGTGATGTGTGGATAGTTATGAACATATTAATTTCTGCATTTAATTATATCTGCAAATATTTATTCCTGCAATGGAAATGTTTTACCTGAAAGTAAGGAAATGAGGTTGAAATAACCAAGAAAGAAAGGCAAAATTATTACTTCTGTCACAAAATTGCTTTGAATTGTTTATATGGTATATGGAAAAGTAAACCAAACCAAAAAAATATCATAGGTAATAAAATATATTTACTTCTTTTTCACTGTAGGGGACGGAAGCCTTACTGGAGTAGAGGCTACCACATCCTTCTCATCTGCACAGTCATTTCACCATAAAATGCAATAAAGTTGGTCAAACATTTTTTTCCTGGTAAATCCACATAGAATCTTCCTTATTGCTTTCTTTTATTTCACAAGCCTGAAAATGGACTCCATGAGAAGGTAGTCTGTGATTTTTCCAAGGATTGAGGGGAAGCTGGCTGGCTGAGAGGTTCCTGGATCCTCCCTTTTGTATTTCTTAAGGATAGCTGAGTCCAATATCATCCTCTAATTATATGAGGCCTTCTTAATTTGCTATGATTTTTTTGTAGATGCTACTGAGAGGCCTTGCAATCACATCAGAATACTTTGTCAGCAATTTCAATTGAATTCCATCTGGTCTCATAGACATTAATGCTTCCCAAACTTGTTGCTTTCCCATTTCGGTAATCAGACTTTATCTCTGAAAACAGAAGGAAAAAAGGCATGGAGTAGTTCAGACTTTTCAACATCATTCATTACTAACTTTCCCTGCTGTTTAGCAACAGATACATCTCTTCTCTGAATTTTCTTTTCCTACACCTGCCTTGAACATTTCTTCCTCATTACATTTCATGATACTTTCTTATTTTAACTTCAGTAAGTCTTTGGCTCTTGTAATTTCATGCAGAAGTGTCCAAGCAATAACTTTATCCAAGCTATAATTTTATGCTCCTTCTTTGCTGCCTGTAGTAGTTTCCAATTCTTGGATGCTTTTCAGTTTTTGGAAGGTCTTTATATAGCAGGGTGGACATTCTGGGGAAATCCTTGGTCTTCCTGACCTCTGAAGTAGTTTGCTTATTCTTCTTCTCTCTCCTTCTCTCTTTCTCTCTCTTTAAATAGAATAAGCCATCTCTCATAGGCACATTTCTACTTCATGATTTCTCAGTGTATTCTGCCTTGTAATTCCTTAAGTAAACTGAAGGCCACTCTCTGGCATAAGTCCAGAGTCTAAATGATACTGCTTATTTTCCCAGATCTTTCCTCTAGATCCTGAATTCAATCAGTCCATAGTATGTATCACTATCTCGGTCTCTGCAGCTTCTGTGCCAGAGAGCAAGGTGTTGCAATATCTCAAAAGCGTCTCCAAAGCGAAGCCGCTCAGCAGGATCAGCCACACACACTCACACACGTGTGCACGCACAAACGCACAGGTAGCTCCAGTACTATGGATCGACGGCAAAGAGGCAGGAAGAGTCTTGCATAGATTTCCACAGGAGCAGTGTATTGCTTCCACACTGTGAGGGATCCCAGAGGCAAAGACAAGAACAATGGAGAACTCGGGTTTAATTACAGGAGTGGAGCAAGTGCCAGAAACCAATGGTCTGATGGCACAGGGGCAGTACAAAGGCGGGACTAGGGAATGGGGACCAATGGGGAAGCTCTAGGGGAGTGGTGAGGGGCAAAGGCCAATGCGGGGAACATGGAGTGGAGAACTTTCTGGGATATGAAACAGATAAGGTAGCAAGGGGGCGGAGCAGCCAAAGGCCAACCAGGAATGAAGAACTGGGTACATTACCATAACAGAACAAAGCATTCTGGGAGAGGCTTTTCTTTTTACCGTGACCAGACGGAAGTCTCTGGTACTAGGGACTGTCTTACCAAGAACTTTCTCTGTTCCTTGTACCACAGACTAACTGGCCACCACAGTTATGATCCCAGTTTGTGAACAACAGGACAAGTAGAGCATTAAAGTCCTCTAGCCCTTGCCTTGGAGAGATAATCACCACCATAATCTACAAACCCCTTGAATTGCTTGCACAGTATTTTCTTCCCAGAAGAGGACTGCATGTTTGACAACCCAAATAAGAACCAGGTTTTGAAACCATGAGACTTCAGACAGTTCTCTACAAAAAGCCTCATCAATTGCCTTGTCTTGTGGAGGTTTATGATGGGTCCTTACCACAAAACTCTTATGGTATTTATTCTCTGATCTTGACTCAAAAACTCTCAGACCCCGGGTTTTAGGAGCTGCTTTACTCTCCTTCTCGTATTTTGCTATCTGTCCTATCTAGAAGTTCTGACAATTGTATTTTGGTTTTGAGAAAATATTGTTTTTCCCCTCTTTCCTCTCTTTATACCCTTAAAGTGAAATCAATTGTTTTTTGAAGCACAAATTCTGACAGCAGTTTAATGAAGGAGAAGACAAAAAAAATTAATTATCTTGTTATTTCATGATGAGTTACTGTCCTTTTATTCATGCAAATAATGTGCCTATTATTATTAAATCTTCTAAGTTTCCTCATCTCATTGTCTGATATGTGTTTTGGAGGGTTTTTTCTATATTTTTGCAACAATAAAATGTAATAAATTACTAGGATTAACCTCTAAGCAAGCAAAATAGTAGACCTTAGCAAAAAACTTCTTTTGCTTTGGAGTCTTGACATGTCTCAGAACTTCTGTTCCTTTTTATCCTTTGTGCTTCCTCTCCCTGTAGACAACAGAAATATAATATATAATTTCAACAGTTGCTTATGCTAATATCCTATTAACATAAATGTAACTCTCTACTGAATTTCCATAAGCAATGGCAGAACAGAATATAACCATGGAAACGCCCAAGACTTCCCTCAGATATGCTTAAAAGCAACACAGATTTCCTCACTCATTTAGCTTTTCTCAGTATTCCCTTGTGCCATTTCCGCTCTTTGCAGCTTTATTTATATTACAAGTAGAGAGAGTAGATAATGGGTAAAAAGATTTAAGATAGAATATTTGTCACTTGTGATTGAAGACTAAGGAATTAGATAATGAAAAATGCTATTTATGCATTACTTTATTCATTATATAATTCAGAAATTAGCTATGTGATTTCATTAGCATAAAATAATCTCGAAGAGTTGAGTATCTGTATAACAAAGCTTTAAACTTCTGGAAGAATTAAAACATTGGATTTCGCTGCTGTCTTTACATCTGATGTTTCTCAGTCTATCACTGATAAAGAAACCTATTTGAAACTTATGAGCTTTCTATTGTGGAATTTAAATATAACTTACCATCCACGCTAATGTGAATACTACTCGTTTCCTGGTGAGTTACCGCTGTGGTGGGTTTTTTCCACTGAAGAAAAGACCTAGTGTTGTCACACGTACATTTATTTCTGTTCAGCATTATTTGGTTTTATTGAAGGTAATTCTTAATCAAAGACCTGGAATTTCTAAACCACTGTGCAAATGCTTGGTACATTCTTATCAGATAGGTCAGTAGCATCATCCCCATTTTTAAAGGACATAGATTGCTGAAGAAACATTTCAAATCAATATCGAACTAGTCTCTTCCAAGTCCTGGTTAAAAAAAAAACAAAAAAAGAGCTATTTTTTTCCTTGGTCAATTTTAAAAGTTGCTGAATGCAGATCTTGAATGCCAGTGTTAAAGGTAGTAAATCCCAGGAAATGGGCAACATTTATTCCTGTTTGTGCTATCACCATTCTTAGTTTGTTCTAACAGGAATATTCTAAACATCTTTTAAACTTATATTTATTTGAATTTATATATTTTTTGCAGACTAGTCCAATCTAATTTAATTTTGTCCTTAGCCAGCTTTGTGATTTTAATCAAAGAATTCAGCTATTTTAAAGTTCCTCCTTATCTTACTACAGATCATTTTTGTACTATGCAAGCATAATTCTTACTGTTTTCTCTACTTGTACCATGCTACATCCGTTTTTATTTTTTGCATGCTGTGTATTTTCACAGGTTCGATCTACCTTTCTATCTACATTATTCCTCTAGAAAAAGCTCAAGTAATAGGTTCAAATCTTCAGAATTTTTTTTGCATAAGAACTTGGTAAATGCAGAATGTTTTTAGAGTTGTTTCATCATATTATCTGCCTGTACATCCAAGGTTGCTATAAAGCCTTCTATTGTATTTTTCAGCCTTTCACTCCATTAGCAAGTAGATGCAGTTATGCCTCACATTTCTATTTGTATGAATTGTGTCCTACATTTTTTTCCTAGTGAATAAGACAATATAAATTTGTGACATTTGACCATTTCATTTTATTTCACAAAATGATATAAAGTTGTTTATGTGTAAAATATCTTTTATTGTCTCGAAGACTCATATCTCAGAGATGACAAAAGCTTTGCAACCAATTTAAGCACATATGAACAAATATTTTTCTGATATCTACAAAAATAGGAAGTGAAATAATAAACACATTTTTCAGTTGAAGATCAGGGATCATGGCCAGAAAGGTGAGTAAGTCTTTTCTTTTCTGGAAATAACTTCAGGGTAAATAACCTTCCAAGATTGTTTAATCTGGCATAAAGCTCCTAGAATCACAGAACTACAGAATATCCTCAGTTGGAAGGAACCCACAAGAATCATCAAATCCAGCTCTTGGCCCTGCATAGCACAATCTCAAGATTCACACCATCTGCCTGAGGACATTTTCCAAACACTTCTTGAACTCTTAACAAAATTATACTCTAGGAATTACTAGCAAGCAGCTCAAATTACCCATTTTGAATCAGCCATAATACATTATGCTTTCACTGGGTCTTTTTCACAAACTGTAGGACACAGTGAAAGTAAAAAGAAAACAACATTCCACAGCATAAAGATCTTTCCTCCTTATCAGATGACCTCACCAGCAAGTAGACTTGGGGCACAAACTATGCTGGGAGGAGACAGCCAGGACATCTGGTCCTATCTGTCCAAAGGGAAATTCCATGCCATACAGCATCATTCCCATCAGTAAAGGCTGAGAGAAGTAGGAGGAGGGGAAAACATTCTTAGTTATGCCATTTCTCTTCCCCAGTCACCATGATGTGTGATGGGGCCCTAGTTTCCTGGAGATGACTGAACACCTGCCTGCCCATGGGAAGTGGTGAATGAATTCCTTGTTTTGCTTTGCTTGTGTGTGCAGCTTATACTTTCCCTATTAAACTGTCATTCCTTTTGGTCTGAAGCCACTTTAAATCTTATCCTGTTCAGTGACAAATTTACAGAGTGATGTATTTTGTCAACTAGTCTAGAAAGAAGGGGAAAAAATAGCAGTGTGAGTAACACTAGGGACACTGTCAGGTGCTCTGTTGCTTGAATTTAAAAGATGGCAAGGTAGGAAATGGAAAAACCTACTTATTATTAATGTTTTTTTCTGAAAAACAAGCCAGAATTTTGATTGAAAAATTTGAATGCTAAATAGAAAACCTACAAAATTAAACAGAAACCTTCCCCCCAGAAACAGTAAAATAGGGTTTTTCGACAATAAATAATTTTATTATCAATATTTATTTAAATAATAATCACGGGTCTGTCTAAATTTAAAAATCAAAAAGAAAAGCAAAAACTCCAAAGTATACTTTTACCATTTTTGGAAGAGATACCAGCTATCTTAAACCCTTTGAAGTAAAATACTTGAGGAAATTGCTTTTGGATTTCTATGAGAGCTGATATAAATAAAACAATTTCTTCAGTATGTGAAATGGCATGTGTAAGTGGTACTTGTCTGACAGCACTGTGGTAAATTAACTAGTCCAATTAACAGCATGGGGCATCTCTAGGATTAATTGAAAATCATTAGTTTATTTATTGGGTTGCTATTAAGTACTTGTAAGTGCATACTGTATAAATGTTGTATTTTTCTAAGTGATACTGTAACTAAACAGTGATAAGTTGTCTTTTTGGTTTTTTGTGTTGTTTTGATTTGTTTTTTTTCCCTGGAAGGTAAGATGTTGATGTTGGCATTGTGTTTTTAATTGCTGTACTCCCTAAAGACGCTGTACAGCTCTTATGTTTAGCTCAGCTGTTCTAATAGGGAACACACCAAAACAAGTCTCACTTAAAGGTTTTACATGGAATGATCAGCAAATGCCACGGAAGTATAGCCAGTACAGCTACAAAATTTATGTTTACATATGCATGGAAACAGACATCTACACAAATACAGATATGACATAAAGAACATTTAAGTAGCAAATATCTCAGAAAAGATGCAAACTTTATATACATAAAGTTGACATTCCTTATATAACATGATAAACTACATACACAGAAAAAGTCTAAAATACCAGCAAGCACTGAAACTTGAAAATTTGAGACGTAGATATAAACATGCAGTAGCCTGGAGAAGTCTGGTCAGTATTAGAATGTGTCCCACTACCTAATCACAGTAATTTAAGCTGGAATTTTACTAAGACCTTCTACTTAATGGTAACTTAATTTAAGCATTTGTGAAAAAGGACAGTCCTGCCTTCTGCCTTCAGACTGGCATTTATTGCATTTCTTTGGGCTCCAGCAAGATATGCAGCTTCTCAAATCATGAAACTGATGCTTCTCAGAATAATTTTTTCCTGATCTGGCTTTTCACATATGCAACTGCTTGTGCAGACACAACAAACAGCTATCTGGGCTCAAGACCACTCCATGCAACAGCAGCCCAGACTTACACCACTGGGAACTGGGTAAAGAACTTCAATACAAAATGCAAGAAAGCCCAACCAGAATGCAAAAGCTGATTTGATAATAGTTAAAATTCCCCATGATTTCAAGCACAGATAGTAGTAACGAAAATACGTAATCATTTATGTCTGAGCTATGAATAGATAAGGATGTTCCAATGCATTTTTTTTCCTTTATGGATTAAATAATTATGGAAAGCACACAAATAATGAAAATTTCATAACTAGAAATTCTAGGAGCTGTAGCCACAAAAACCTCAAAGTTAGGGCACCATTTGGCTTCAAATAATGGTTAGAAGCATTATACGTGTCCATAATATTTCTGTGAAAATAATGTGCCCAGAAACTTGCTTTAAATGCTAAAGTGTAACATACCAACTCACAGGTGTTCAGTCATCAAGAGCCAAAATTATGATTTGGGTAGTCTTGGATATCAAACCTGTATTCAGGCCTTTATTACAGTCAATTCATTAGTCAAATATATGCAAAGATGAACATTACTAGAGGGCTATAGAATTCAGAAAAACTAAACTATTAAACAGAACATACAGGGTGGTCTTTTGATCCAGCATGTCTTCTAGGTAAGTTATTTGTTCTGGCAGTGTAAATAAGTGCAAATAATATGGAAAAAAATATTGGGCTTTGCATAAACTTACATATGGGCTGTCAGAATTACTGGTACGAAAAGCGTAAAGACACTGTGGTGTACATGAATGTAAGCACGCTGAAGTCACATGGTGGAATACTGAGTAGTCATCTATCAGAAAGAACTTTATTGGGTGAAAAGCACATGTCCCTTTCAAAAACACTATCCCTAAGATGTTTTTATCCAGCACAATTCTGTACTACTCCTAGGCACTGAATCATTTACTTTGGAAAAGTCCCTGAAGACCATAAAATCCAAGCATTAACCCAACGCTACCAAATCCACCTCTTAATCATGTCCCAAAGGGCCACATCTACACATCTTTTAAATACCTCCAGGGATGGTGACTCAACCACTTTGCTGAGCAGCCTGTTACAATGCTTTATAAACCTTTTGTGAATAATTTTTTTCTAAAATAAAATCTAAACCTTTCCTGGGGTTCATCAATGCCAATAATCCAAATACCCTAATATGCATCATCTTGTCCAAAGTTAAGTACCTATACTGTTAAAATATACAAAAAAAGAAATGCCTGAAAGATAAAATTTTAAAGGTTTGTCCATATTTTAATTCTGTCTTCCACTTTTAAATCTCTTTCCTTCTTCCATATTTCTTTTCATTATTAAAAATGTCCTCTTCTGTGGAAATATTAAATGTCATGAAATTTGTATGCTACAAAATAGAGGTAATGGTTAAAAAGACTCATTATTTGTGTATTGAAATAAGATTTTTTTTTTTAATACAGTTAGTAAAATATTGAAGAATCTAATGAAAAATATTGACGAATCTAAAATAGATGGAAAAATATTTAATGCACACCTATTATTTGAAAGTCCAGAAATACAGCAAAGGAAGAGGACTACTGCAGTAGCTGGGGGTTACAGTGGTCACAGAATAATGAACAGAACTCTCATAACAAAAGCTTGGTATGTGAAAACTGTGGTAAAATGTTGGTGAGTGGTTTAATTTGTTTACAAAGTAACTTACATTGCTGATAAATGAAAGAGTGAAATTACTTTTACTATGACACTTGCTGTCCCAAGCTAGTACTGCCATATTTTTCTGACCCCAATGCTAGGCAATATGAACCATGAAACTGAAGATGTTAACAGTTGTTAAATTCATATGGAGAACATTTCACACGATAGTGTGTGGAAAATGTACTGTACTATCTCTGTTTGAAAAAGATAATCTTAGGAATCACAAGGACCATGTAGCTCACAGAATACAGCCATCCAATGATAGTTAAAAGCATGAGAAATATTTCCTCCAGATGGGTCCACAAACTGTCTGCTTTACCTGGCTTTTTGCTTAGTAAGTTGAACATGCAGGCACCACCACAGTCACCTATGTTTAAGCATCGAAAGATTCAGGATAAGAGAAAAAAAGCAGGCTGTCTTAAGGCACTCCCCAGATGAATTTCCTGAAATATCAAGGAATGAAGATAAAAGAAAGAACAAAGAAGAAAATTTGGATATGCTCTATACCCTCTGTGGTTCTCTTTCAGTAAATTATATATTCAAATAAAGACAGGACAATTATTTAAGACAGTCATTAATGGAGAGACAAAATATTGGTATTAAAAATAAAAAGAAAATTAATAAATAAATAAAAGATGATACAAAATAAAGGGAAAACTGAAAATGAGCTTGGAAAGCATGAGCTTCCTAGATTGTGTCACATGCATACACAAAAATGTATTTGACACTTCTCTTATGAAGTCAATAAGGTGATATTAAATATGAACTGAGCATATTTCAATAAAACCTTTGAAATTTCTGTGCCCAATTCCTTTTAGCTGCAAAAACAATACTAGAAGTATAATATTACAGATATACTTTTCCTACAAACAACATTATGTCACTCTGCTTTCATGCAAGTTCTGTGTTCAATTCTGCTAATTTTGGTCTTACATTTAAAATATGATACAGACCAAAAATTCATACTATTTGATGAAGTGCCTATGGTACTTAGAACATCATTATAAAAATTTTATTCTCTTTAAGTGTCGTTTTAAATTCGTACAACTAGATACACTTTTAGAGAATCTGGAGGTATGACCAAGTAGATATTTCTATCCAATTAAGGAGGAGATTTTTTTTTTTTCTTAAAACCATGAGAAATTCCACTGGCATATTTCTTGCCTGGAAAGTAGACAAAAAATTTGATATTTTTCCCCCTTCAGATTATTCGAGCTAAAATAAAAATGTCTCTTAAAATTTCAGGTTAATGAAAATAGCTTGGATTGTTTTTCAGCAATTAGTTCAGAGGACACTGAAGAAAGGTTCACGTTAGCTCTCTTCAGCTGAATTAACACTGAGAAAGAAGTAAGCACGGTTTACCAACAGTTACAAATTTAAATGTTTATCAAAACTGCTGCTAATTAGAACTACAAAAATACAGCTGAAATATTATTTTTGTCTTTTTTATTTTATTTTATTACATAATTTCCACATAGCTAGGAGTTCTGTGAGCAGATTTGAAGACAACAAACAAGCAGCTAAGTTACCAGATTTGTGCAGGCAGCAGTAGCTATTATTTTCAGAGAACTCAAGTAATTATAGAATAGCCAATGGCAGCTAGGTTTTACTTCACAAAACTGTTGTTGTTGTTGTACATCAGCTCCAGCATGAAGTGAGGGAAAGTTCACTTGCCTCAGGTGCCCTAGAGGTTGTTCATAATTTAGGTCACTCTGTAGGTTGTTTAATTCACTACTCACTCTCCAAAGGCCTTCAAGGAGCTATTACTACCGGGAAAATTCAACCCCTATTAAGTTGTTTTTGAAAATAAAATCAATCAGGATGGACAGGTTGAAGATTTAGAAATGACCATTTAACAGGTACATTTTATAAAGAAATTAGATTTCTGAAAAGCCTCTGCATCCTGCCAGTATGTGTAATAAACTTCCTTTAATGATGATCTTGGGAGAAAATACCTCACTAATAAAAGGTCACAATTTGTGTATTTTAGGTTTCCTTAAGGACATGTCTAGTGCTGTTAAGATTACTAGTCCCCATCAGAAGAGTTTGGATATTGTTATTCTAGATTTATATGTACAATACATTAATGGTGATTTAGTCTTCTGAGACATTCTTTCAATAAATTGGAACAGCACTACATACACCTTCACTTCTCCAGGCATTTCCATCAATCAAAAACTTCGGTCAACTCGTGTGTGACACAGAGAGAAGGAGTAAAAGAATTAAAGACTGGGTAGCAAAGACCTTCCTGTGTTGTGATTTTAACTCATTTGACACATTTACTTTATCATATTTTGTGTTCCACATAAACTTTAATGTTCACTGAGGATTTAAAATTTTCAGTTTTATCTTTTATCCCAATATTCAGCTTTATGGCCCCAGCCGGAGAAGTCTTTAGCTGATTTTTTATATTTCCAACAGAGAGCCATGAGTGAAACTGCATGTCTATTGATTGTTGAGAAAGTTGGACTAACTAGCTCTAGACTAGATAATAGAGGAGATGAGTATGGGCTCCAGAGACAGACAACCTCAAATACATGACAAAAAAAAGGGAAATCCACTACTCTAAAATTCTTTATCATACATCCTTTATCACACCTTTGCTTTCTCCATGTCAGGTCTATATTTTTAGATTCCACAAATGTTCAATTAAAATGGTTTTTCAGTCTTTTGCTTGTGCCTCATCACTTCTGCTTTCTGCTTTCTGCTACAGTGTGCAGCAAGAGGGAATGTTCCAATCTGAAACAAGAAAATGATAAAAAAAATTCTTAGTTCCTCTGTTTGTGTTATTCCTTTAAGACTGACGAAAACTTTGTGTGCATGAGCACTACGTGAGTGAACGCTTAAAATACACTGAGGAGGAGGCTGTGTAGTCATATAAAGTTCTAACACAGTTTCGTCTTGGCCATTAGTCAAAATAAGGCATCCTGGGAGGCTTCCAGTTTCACAAAGTAACCCCTGTGGAAGTCCTTTAAAGCAACTATGTCTTAGAAAAGATCCAAACAAGTAATGCCTTGATCCATAAATCACCAAAAATTCAAGAATGGTAAGCGTAGCTTTATATTTAACAATAGTCTCTGATCTGAAAATTCATATTGGAGTGAATTCAGAAAAATATCTATTCTGTTTCAGTACATGGTGCCTTGAAATATCTATGTTAGCATCTGAATAAAAATGATCACTTTAAAAAAAAACACAACATAAGTATTGAACAATAAAAATAATGAAAAATAACTTCTGTTTGCACCTCAGAATTCTATTTAAATTCTTATAAAATCCTAGTATGCTTTAAACTGAGAACAATTTCTCAGGCAAACAAAAAACGAGTTTTAAGTCTGTAGTATGTAACACATTTGCTAGTTTTATGAAAGATTGGATAATCCCATGCACTAGTGTGATGGTGTAAATGGGAAGAAAGGAATTCCTCCTACGCCTTGTATGTGTGTGCTTTTCCTGCAGGTCTTCTTTTCAGACAGAGAGAAGGCCTCTATAAGCTCTAATTTTGGTTTTCTCCACACTTGTAGATGCTACTGAGAAGTGGGCACAACCTTGACGCAGTTTTCACTGTGGTCATGCCAGTCTGCTGTGTTTCCTTCACGGTGTTACAAAAAAGGACCTGCTGCAGCGTACTGCAAAATTAAATTTTTCTTGCTTGTGGCCTTAACTGAAAATCAGTATCTAGCTGTGAATTCTAATTCCCCTCTCTTCATTAAAAATAGAAATGCAGAATTTTTACTGTGCTAAGATGTTGTACAGAGGAAATGCTGTTGGTGTATAAGCAAAGCCTGACAGTTCAGAGGTCTGTCTGAAGTCTCTTAACAGCTCTGCACATATTACATACCTGAAATGCACTTCCTCCCGTGGCTAGCACACCTATTTTCCACTCATACAAAAGCTTTTTCATTAAAAGAGAGAGATGGAGGGACCAGTATGCCATTGCCCAGAGCAACCTACATAGCCAAAAACTAACTTTCTGTCTCCACGTGGCAAGCTCTTGCTCAGCAGACAGAGACTCACATATTGTGTGAATTGTCCTGGTGTGTTATACGTAGAGTGGTGGTGAAGCTGTTCTCTCCTCTTTCCCAGAAGGATTTTTCTGAGTCTTATCAAACATTATATAGTCTCTAAAATCACATGAGAATTTATTTCATAAAGGAATAGGCACCTGAAGACTTTACTAGTCCAGTAAAATCCACTAAATTGTGCATAACATAATACTGCTGAGAACTCAGCTAGCATTGAGTGTCTACTATTAATAATCTTTTTCATGCTGGGTAGTTGAGGAAATGATAGTCATTTTTCAGTTAGGTGGCATAAATTTGTGACATATATTTTCTTTCCAAATCTGTTATATTTAGAGAAATATACTTTCTTAAATTGCATAATATTAGGAAAAAAGGGTTAAAGTAAAGCCTTGATTCTCTGACATGTTTTAAATACGTCGTAATACATCTTTTGGAAAGATTTAAAGAATACCAATACTGTCCATTCCCTGCTGTGAAATAAGATTTCCTGTACTTTACTGTGGAGAAGTTATTAATAGCAACTTACCTTCTTCTCAATGCCATCTGTGGAAGCAAGGGTGAAACAAACCAAAGTATAATTGACTCTATATCTTCTGCTGAAATTATATACTAGAAGACAACAGATGTTAAGTTGTGAAGCAAACACCAAGAGGTAAGGAACCCTTTCACCTGGCTGTTTGACAACAGAACTCTCAGTGAATTTTCATCCATAAGAAACTTAAGCACCACAGTGAAAGTCCAAAGCTGAGATTGGTCATTCCATTCTTTTTCAATCCTATGTTCTGATTTATGTTCTATTTAAAATGAGAGTTTGAGTCCTCCCAAAGTCCCTGAAGTAATGTTAGGCCTACACAAGAAAAGTATCCAGAAATGGATTTTGGTCTCTATCACACTTCTGAACATCAAAGAGACAACTCAGGAACTCCAGAGGGAGACTGAGGAATTGTCATTTAAGTGTACCACCTAATTTGTTGAAAGCTACTTCATTCCCCTTTCTGTAATCCTGTTTGTGTGACAACTATGCCAAAAGGATGTCTCTATACTGTAAGACAAGGCCCAAGTTCACACAAAAAATTATTATGCAATTTACAACAGTCATTATACATAGATATAGTATCTTCTTAGAAAACTTCCTTTCAGCTCTGTATGGGTGACAATTTTGGGCCTCCTCCCTATATTAAACCTGAAATTGTAATGTGAATGCTGACCTTGCTGTTGCTTTGTGCACCCATCTATTGCGACCCAAATCTGAGACGGGGTAACTGAGGTTCTTGTTAATAGATCCCTTGGCGCAGATTAAAGTGGAACAACGCTAAGTGACTTGTCTATATATGAGGCAGATTTATTTTAAAACAATTTGGTTGCAATGGAAAGGAGGTATGTAGATAGTTTGGTTCTTTCCTATAAAAGTATAAAATACCACAAGCAAAATATATAAGGAAAAGAAAGAAAGAGAAGGAAAGTACAAGAGACTTGATCATTGCAGTTTGAGTGTCTGTGGCAGGAATGAAGCTCATAGTCTTGATCCACAGAGGGTGGGCATGACAGCCTGAGCAACAAAGTTTGACAGGTTATGTATGTTCAGGTTTACACAGGAATGCCCTGACTACTCCCTTGGGAGGGGATTTGCCCTGTCTGATGCCAGACTGAAAATGAGTCGGGTGGATGGATGGGGGAAGAGGGTGCTTCTGGAGTCTGTGATGGTTTATGGCCTCTTTTAGTGACATGAGTGAAGAGAGGCATACCTTCAGGCTTACTTGTGAGCTCTCCAATACCTCCCCTGAGGGGAGTTTTCCTTACTGGGAGGAAGGACATTGACATGATAAAAAGCATTACCCCACCTCAGCAGGATCTGCTTATCAGCCATTTCCCTTGGCTGTTGTGAAACACTTTGCTTAAGACATTGGTCTTGGGCCCTCAGGGAAACAATAGTACAGTTCAACCAGCCCATCCTGGCAAAGCTCAGTCCATCACAGCAACTTCTTCACAAACAAATGAGACTGGAAAATACACAGAGATGGTGTAAGTGAGCTGCTTCTTTCTATTCATTCCCAGAGTCATAATTCCAGGCTGTTTGGCTAATGCTGTGAGGGATAAGGTTGTGTATGAAGCAGATGTAAATATGATAGGATCCAATTTCATCCCATTTATCTGTAGGTCTCAGTCAAGACAGGTGGATGGTGCTGAAGTCTCCTTGCAGGTCGACTATGCAGGTGCTCCTCATAGTATATTAAATTGCCATGTGTGTGTGGACTAACCAACCTGCTGCAGCTATTCCTAAACTTTCAAATTTGCTGTCTGAACAACATACAAATCTGTTTTAAATATAACCATAAGATTTCTTTATGCCATAAAAGTATCCCATTAGTTTTTAATCGGGGTTATTTTTTTTGTTTGTGGGTTTTTTCGTTTGGTTGTTTTTTGATTTTTTTTTTTTTTTGTTTGTTTGTTTGGCTGGAGTTGTTTTTGTTTTTGGGGTTTTTTTTTTGGTTGTTGTTGTTGTTTTCCTTGTTTGTTTTGTTTTGTTTTTTGGAGTTTTTTGTCTTTCCTAATAAATGTCACAAATGCCATTCTGGGTGTGATTGGATGTGCACAAAAAAAGCCTCATTTACAAATGTTTTCTGGACATATATTGAACATACATACCTCTGGTGGAAAAAAAACAAGGCCCATGAGCTGTGTGGAACATGACATTGCGGTTTTTTTCCTTTGCATAAAATAAAGATTATGTTTCTTATAGAAGGTTAAAGTAAAACTGACACAGAAATGCCAAAACATTATTCTAGAGTTTTATTTTTAAGCACTGAACCTGTTATAAATTATAGAGTAAGTAAATTCAGGAACAAGTTAAAAGTATCATTTAGAAGAAATATTGACAACTAATATTGAAATATCTGCTCAAAACCTTGAATCCTTTACTAGTCTCAGTAAAAGAAAAGACCCGGGGAGAATAATGATAATAAAACATCAATAAACAGAATGGAACTAAGACAACCTACCCCTAAGAAAACCACCAAGGATTGTATCTCCGAATAAACTAAAACAAACAAACAAACAAACAAACGAAACACTAAAACACCAACCAAAAGAAACCCAAAAAAACAAACCAAAATAAAACCGTCCACTGCTTTCCTGTGGTATGAAATTTAAGCTGAACAACTATAGGAAAACCTTAAACAAAATCTTTTCTTAATTCTTTCAAAAGTCACTACACTAATACCATATTTTTGAGTTGTTCATACATTTTCAAGTTTGGGTGGAGAAATACCTCTGACACAGAAAAAACTAACTGTGGACATTAAATCACTTCTCTGCCCATTTGGTACTGAATTAAAATGATATCTACTATCCTATGCGGAGTTTTGTTACGACATCACATCAATTTTAAAAGATTTTGGGCATAGCCATGAGTATAACAGACTCAACTCTTTAAAGCATAACTTCTTTGAAAGCATTATGTTTAAAATAGTTCTTACTCAACCATTATATATTTATCAAGTAGTTTTTTTCTGCTCATAAGCTTTCATGCCACTGCCAAGGTTCACCCAATCCCCAGTAATCATGAATATGGAGAATTACTCTCCAGCTTCAACACCTGCTGAAATCAACAATGTGAGAGCATCTACAGAATACATTTGAATAAACTTTGAAAAAATAAAGGTTATAGGGGATCTTCTTGCTTATATTCTGTGGGTAGACTATATTGATATTATTCCTGACAGATGAATAGCTGACTCTTTTTAAAAGTATCTATGATGAGAGAGACTCCAGTCTTCCAAGTAATCGGCTCCACTGTCTTGTCTTTAGCCTGAATCCTTCTTGTTGAAATTTAAGAATATTATTTCTTTTCTTCTCCATATCTGCAATGAAGAACAGTTTATTTCTAATGAGAAGTTACAGGAATGGGACAGATGGTAACTTTGCATTTTTTTATTGCATGTTATCCTCCTTTCAGGAGAGGGATTAATTCAGATACTTCTCTGTAGAGAGAAGAGACATGTTTCTTCTCAGGAAGCAACAGAAGCTGGCAGAAAGCAGGGCTCCTGGAAACTGCATGCTGTGGCAAGCAGAAAAGGGTGAGAAAGTCACTTGAATTATGTAGAAGTCTGCAGGTGGAGGAGAACCTGAGCTGCTGAGAAGAAATAGGGAGCAGAAGTAAATTTTCAGAAGTGTTGCAGAGGGAGCACAGAAAACTGGGCTTTATTTTCTGTGTCTTAGTCACTGAACAGGATGGAAGGAAAGAAGCAGTGAGTTGGGAGAGACATAACTGCATATAAATCCTGTATATTTCTAATCTGTCTTTATTTTAAAAGCTAAGAATTCTAGTTAATAGTTTAATAATCCCTGGCTTTTGTGAGTTTAATAACAATTTATTCTTCTTTGGGGATTTCACTATAAAGAAAAAAAGTAGGCATAGGCTTAGTACAAAAGCCTGGATGACTTAAGGTCCTGCCTAAGGAGCTTCCTATATTTCTGTCATGTTTGTTGGTGTGCTATGATTTTAACAATAAATACAAATCTTTCCTGAAGTGCAACATGTCAAACTATGTACACTGTTCCTTACCAATGTGCATAAAGTAGGAGACTGCGTAAACATCTGAATTATTACACAGGTAGGAATAATGTGATCAGTAGCCCATAAGTCTGTTCATAACGGCTTTGTGAGATATTTGTATTCACTGTAAAAGCATAATCTCAGTACATTAGCAACCAGTCATTTGCCGAAAACTCCAGATCCTTTCTGGGAGAATTATCATGTTCTGGAGGGTTTATATCCTCTGCCAGTACAGCTGGCTATACCCGTTCAGTGTAGTAATTTATAATTCTACCATTTGATCTATTCCTATGTCTTTGGTTTTTTTTAATTGCAGAATACAGGTAAATAATTATAACACAGAAATGAATCAGAGTCAAGACAGGTTCCTTTTTGCCAAGAAGAGCAGCTCTGCTCCTTGAAAATTAACTTGTCAGGTTTGTGTGTTACTGTGGTTCAGTCTTTACCCTTTTTCTGTGGTTTGTTCTTGGGCATGTCACAGGAAATAGTATTTAAAGCCACTGTGACATCACAAGTTGCCTGTTCTTTTCTGAATTTGAGGCTACTAAATGTTACTGACCAATTGATGCAGTGACATCTGAACCACACAGGCACTTTGGAAACTCCTGCACTCCAGTAACAGGATTTTATAATTTTCAGCCATCCAGAGTTGTACTGATCAGATGCCAGCTTCAGCTGTTTGCTTCAAAATGTGTTCCCAATATACTCCTTTCAGGAAAGAGTTTTCCTAGCCACATGTAATTTCCCTTTTCAAGTTCTTGGTTATTTTTATCACATTGTCATGTGTTCTTCTCCTGGCTATTGCTGTTTCACTTATGTCTGACATGAATTTCTTAGTTTGCTCAAACCTATATTTGCTCACCAAAATGAAGCCGATCGCTGTTAAATCAGGTAGCGTAGTCTTTAAACACTCACTATCCTATATGAGATTGACAAGCTTTTGTGTCTTCAATATACAGATTTGTTTCTTTCTCATATTCAGCTGCTTGATTTTCTTACTCACTTCATCACATAGATGTAAGGATTTCACCAGATAAATAGAGCTCTTCTCTACCTCACAATTAGCTCTCATCTGCATAAGAACTAAATAAAAGACACATTAATTCCTGTTTTTTAAACTTTTATATGAAATGTAGCAGTAGTAACTTCAAATTTGGCTTATATAGCACTGCTTCATCCTTGCTCCCCTCATTCTTCTCTAATCAAATTCTTATTACCCTGCCAGAAAACAGCTGGGTTCGATTGGATTCTTTCTTGAAAAACGTATGTAGACTCTTAGTCATCTCCTTATTGTCTTCATAGTGTTCAAAAGTAGTTTTTGGCTTGGTTTTTTTAATTTTAAAAAGATCTGTTTTTATTCTGCGGAATGAAGTCAGACTAACTGCTGTATAATTCTCCAGCTTCTTATGTTCTCTTCTTTTATGAACAGGGTTTTTTATTTTTTCAACTCATTTGGTGCCACAGCTGTCTTCCAAGAGTTCTCAAAGAAAACCACTAAGAGTTTTTTGATTACATCAGCCAGTATCCCAGGATGAAGTTCATCAGATCACATTGATTTATCTAAGTGCTTGCAGCTCATGTCTTTCCTATTCCATATTGAGATCTTCTCCTTTAGTTGCTGATATTAATTATACTAGGCACTTCTCCTTAATGGATGTTTTTACTGCAGATTGGTGCAAAAAAAAGTCATTAAAAGCTTCATCCTTCTCTGTGTTATCTGTGCATAGCATTCCTTCTTGATTAGTTGCAGAACAATGCCTTCTTTGGTCTTCCTCTTATACTTAGAAACTGATTTCTTGTCATTTTTATGCCTTTTGCTAACTGCATCTCATTTGTGTCTTGACCTTTCACTTTTTTTCTTCTATGCCTAGGCTTCATTTTTCTCTTCAGTAATCTCTCCTAATTTTTAGTTTCTAAACCCTTTCTTCTTCTATTTGAGGCCAGTGAAGAACTTATAGTTTATCTAAGCTGATCTGCTACAAACTTTCTACATTTTTCTGTTTAAATACTTATACTTTCAGCATTATAACTTTGAAGAGTTGGCAGTTTTTCACAAATTTCCTTTTTCCTTAGTTTTATCTGCTAAAGGATCTACTCACTGCTGAATTTCCAAGCTCACTGAAGTTAACCTTTATGAGTAGATCAGTCTTCACAGTTCAAGGTGACTCAGGAAGTGTATTGGGTAATCATTTGTGGCCTGGTAATATTTGCATTATATTTTATTTCTTTACAATGAAAATATTAGAAATAGTGTTCTTTAAATGCCTTGCATTCATTCAAACTTGACATTTTTACAATGCTTTTCGATTCCAGTTATTTCTACTGTCATGATTTTACTTTTTTTTTATGAAGTACCAAAACCACTAAATAAACTTTTGGGTTTTTTTAGAAAAAGGGATGTTACCAGCTAGGACAAACCTAGATGTTTTCCAGGTTCCATAAAGAATGTGAACAAGTATTCTGCTATGGAAGACATGTTATGACATCACATCAGATGTAAGGACAGAGGTGTGCTATTACATAACAAACAAACAGACAAATAAACAAACAAATATTTACTTTGTTTTCTTTTAGAATTATTTTCTTAAATTATATTTTCTCTATAAAATTCTGCTTTCATTTCCAGACATGGATATCTAAGACCATAATTGCCCAAATGAATGTTTGTGATCAACTTTGTCAGAAGGCTGACATATACATGTAATGGAAATAGATTACACATAAATATATCCAGATTTTTGGAAATAATTTATTGAGTCTCTGCTACATATTTCTTTTTATCCAGCCGTGCTCTGTAAAGGGGCTATACTAGGCTCAGAAAATAATTAAAAAGGAGGAAATGAAGGACTTTTTCAACACACTATAGAGATGAGAAAGGATCAAGGGTGCAGATATGATATCAAGGTTCTTGCACAAGTGGCAAAATTTTCCATTGATACCTGGCTATCTTGTATGTTTAGAGATCTCCAAAGTGGAAAATTCTGCTGGAAATTCTAAAATATAGACCATAAAATATTTTTTTCATGTCAGGTGCTCACTTTCCTACAATACCTGGTGAGTATTACAATGACAGGACCTTCTTTGAAGTAAATTTGTTGAGAAGTTTTCCTTATTGCTACCTCGCAAAAGAAGGCCTCAGATATATAATCTATATTTGAAAATTTAGGTTATATTTAAATAGAAACTACCATACTTAACATTTTAAATAGTTGAATTGGGAGAGTCTTTGACTCCAGGTTAAATTTCTTGCTGCCTTTTGTGAGTTAGAAGAAACTATCCAATTGCTCCTGATCTCCATGAAGACGTGAAGACTTCTGTCCATTCCTTCAAAGATCTGTCTGGGGCTGTTCCCTGTCCACCACTTCACTCTATTTCTGCTCCAAGATCCCTGCTTTGACTCCCTCACTGCTCTTTTTGCACAGTTTGGACCCTGGATCCATTTCCCCCAGATTCAGAGGTTTACCAGGAAAACAATCTCTCTTCTAAGGCTCGGTCTAGCTCATTCTCTTTTTTAACAAAATATAACTCACAAACTGAGCTCAGACTAGTCAAACAATCTGTCACATTTCTCAAACTCAATCTCATTAAAAAATTATCAAGTCCTTATCAGTTCCATATATTCTGATTCTTGCTGATTATAGCCTGAGTGATACTGCTTGCAGAAGGAGAAAAAAAATCTGCAGTGAAACCATTCAATTTAGTGGACTCTTCATGTTGCAATATATGGAAAGAGATTAGGCCCACTTAGAAAATCCTAGAAATCATTAAGTAGTTAAGGTATTTTATTTGTTTGCATATGCTTGTCACCAATTCTTGAAAGCAGATGTCTGGGAGAAAACAAGGGTCTATAGAGGGCTATCAGTAGCACAGGAGCTACATTTATCTGATATAAGTTGTGAGACAATCAAAGCAGAGAGGGAAGGGAATGAAATTTATAAACACAGGGGATGGAATCAGCACTGTGTGACTAGAAGTTAAGTGTTTTAGCATAAGGCATGTGGCGCAGCTTTTCAAAGCTCTGGAGAAAACAAGAAATATTTGGCTACTAATATTGGTTAACACTGAAATCTTTTATTTGTGAAGACTTCTGTGTGCAAAAAGGGATTATAGGCAGCTGAGAACACATAGATACCACCATTTCCTCAAGGCATGGAAACCACAGGTGAAATCTAAATGCTTGGGCAGAATGTGATCTTTTTCTGGAAACTGAAGATACCATCCCTGTGAGGACTGGACAGCTGTCATAGTTTCACCTAGAAAGTCGCACAAATGGAAGTAGAAGCATTTTTCATGTAAGATTTTTAAAAGAGCAGTGATGGTAAGGACAATAATTTCACCTCTTCCTCCAGGAAGAGGTGAAAGGCGAGTGTGGTGCCTCTCAGAAATGCGGACATCACTTGAGGAAGAAAATATATCGTCCCAGCATGACTGTTTTGGTGTTTTAAACAGCATTGCATGTGTGAAAAATGACGATCTGTTGTCAAGGGACTACACCTAATTTCTCCTAAGGCTCACTTAGTTAAGGTATGAGGGGCCTCACTATCTACTGCTTTGATTTACCAATCTTCTTTAATTCCAAATGCTCAATAATACAGGTGAAGTCCTAAAGATACAACAGTATCTGAGAAAAGGTGAGGTGAGTGAAAGGGTACAGGCTGGTGGGAGAACTAGCATTGTTAGCTGCCATGATCGCACTCACAAACCTTCATTTATCTGATTCTTAATTGCACCTAAAATTAATTCATTTCTGATGAACATTTTGCTGTTTGGAAAGTGTAGGTACCTGCATGAGACATTCCTATTCACAGGGCTGCAGCAACTCATTTAAGAAAACAGTTTGTCCTTGTTTTTGAGGCCTCAGGGACTATCCAAAGTGACACATCTAATAATTTTATCTTTTCTGTCAATCAGAATCAATTAACACCTATTTTACTTCATCATAGAACACAGCTCCATACCAAGCAATGCAAACCTTGTTCTTCAGTTGCCTATGAAAAATAAATTAAGAAATGATTGGCTGAAGTACTGGATTGCTCTTTCTTGAAACATGAAAGCAGCACTGAATATATTCATATTAGCAAGAAGAGTAAGGGGAGCCCTTTATGAGAAAGCTCTTGTTTGACGCTTTTTCCCTTCAATAGGTCTGATTATTTTATGTTTAATTAACATGGGCTAAGTGACAATTAAAAATTAATACTGAATATATTTAACAGCACTCTCTTAAAGAAATAGAATTAAATAAAATGTTTTAACTGACATTAATGTTGATAAAAGAATACTTAAAATACCTGAAAACTAGCATGTATTACTTTCACAGGGGAAAAAATGCTGTGGTATGTTCTCATTGAGTCTTTTACAATACACAAATTTCGTTTTAAACTGAAAAATAAAAAAATAAGCTTCTTAACTCTTTGCTGCTGAAAACTGTTGTTCCTCATCTTAGTTCTAGCAAGTTTTTGAGGAATGGTTCCAAACAGTGGATAGAATGAGCATTATATTTACATAAATATTTAAATATATCTTAATGCTTAAAATTTTGTAGGTCTGTAGTAAATAAGCAAAACATCAGCTACGCTAGACAAAATATTTCACTAACCAGAATACTTTTCTCATTTAACTGCAATGACACATTTCAGCACAATAAACATCGAGTACTTCAATTGTGATGTTCTAATATAAATATTCTAATATATTGTTTCTTATCATTGGTACTTTTACTCCACAACAGTAAGCCATAGCATCTATTGATGCACAGTGGAATTAGAAATTGTGCCACACTGTATTCTTTCATACTAAAAATAACCTACTTTACCATCACTGCTTAGCTAATATGAACTTTATCTTCTTCATTTTGTGTGAGGTATCTCAGTGTTGTAAATTCATGGCTAAAAATAAATGCAGATTTCATTTCAATTCTTTATCTGATTTAGCAATTCCAGAAATAGTGTTGTGTGCAAAATATGTACATATGGTATAAGAACAACAACTTTGCATTACAAAAATAAAAATCACTAGCACAGAATAAACTAATCAAATACCTTTCTAGTAAATTCTGTTACTCTGAAAATATTTGAAAAAAATTCCTTTGAGCTTCTTCCTCATGGATCATAACCCCTCCAAAGAGATTTTGGCTAAAAGACAAATCTTTGGGGTTTAAAACCAGGCTTTTTTCTTAGGATGTTATTTATTTTTATTTCCCTTAACAGCAACAGGCTTCCAGAAAAACTTAAGTACACTTCAACCAGCAATCTCATATGTTAAAACTTTGCCTGATTATTCACTAAGTGTGTATATTTGAATAACATGCTACTTTTAAAGCCATAATATTTTTTCTCCATTGCTGACAGAGCCAGAAGGGTTACAGCATCAGTGACAGCAGGTTGAGTTAGGATAGCATATTTGTTACACTCGTGTAATCAAGGTGCCTATAAGGATTTTGTTCCATGGCAATTTCCAAGAAAAATCTACTGTGTATACCAGACTTTGCAAAATGGGATAAACCTAGCTTTACTTTTGGACATAAAGTGGGGCTCATTAAATAGGGAAAAAACTGAGAAAATATAACTCTCGACATCCAGGGAAGATTTCTCATCAAAAAAATGTTTCTCTTCAGAAATATATATTAGGATTAGAAATGCTTTTCTAGTTACTTGCAGTGTCATCTTGTGCCCCACTTCTTTTCTAGCAGCTGAGCTCATGGAGTTAAGTCTCCTGTCATAAACTATTCCTTTCTGTTGCTGAGCATTTGTGCACTGTAAGTCCTAATGCCTTCATACAAATTGGAAAATACTATCTTGATGACATAATCTCAGGGATTAAAAATGGGGACTGAAGCAGCTACACATGATATTTGAATGTTTTATTTCAAGATTTTTCTTATTTTATATTTTTTATTATTACCTTCATTTGTGTTCATGGTTCTGAAGAAACAAAGACTTTCCATGAGTCAAACTTGCTGTGAATAAGGCTGGAGAGGGTGTGAAAAGCAACAACTGCTAAAAATCCTGGATTTTCATCAAAAAGCAGTGGATGGAAAAGACTTGGAAACACCCCAGATTTTTTCTTGGAAAACAATTGCTTGGCCTTGAAATAAGACAAAATCAGTCTTTGAAATGTTGTTTTTGCAAAATTAGGTCTTATAAAAGAAGTGAATTTAATGTGATGAGTAATTCCAGCTGAGAAGAAAGGATTCTGTTTTCCCCACATATTCTTGGTTCTGGAGTTTGTTAAATCTGTCTGTATTGTAAATAATGTTCACAAAAGTGTATTTGTTTTGAAAATGCTTATATTTGTCTATCTTTTTCTGTTGGTGAGCAATGACTGTACTGTTTATCAGTCTTTACTTACCACTGAAGTATGCTTGCATTATCATAATTTAAGTACAGAAAACCAAGGTTTTATTCTTCCTGAGCTTGAGGATCCATTGATCAAGCTAACAAAGCAAAATGTTCTGTAAATTCTTTGCCAAATGTTATCTGATGCTTTTTTTCTCAGGTTTCTTATAATATAGACTTTAAAATTGTGGCTGGCATTAAAATGATGGCATAAAGGCTAGAATGAACAATTTTTATTTCTGAGAAATTTGACAATTTAGTTTTTGCTTTTGATATGCTACCATATCACCAAATATCTGGTAACTATTGATAGGTATTGTGCATTTAATATTTACAGGTATGTCTGAATTATTTGGAAGAAGATTTATTTTTCATGTTCTTAACAAGACTTTTTCAGATACCAGGAACTTTCGGTCTTCATGGCAGTTAAATAGGTATTTAAAATAGAGGAATAGGGCATAAGATTAAATTTGAATTTTTAAAAAATTGATTTCTAGGTCAGATAATTATTTAATTCTCACAGAAATCTGGCAAATATCACCATTTGGAATTGCTGAAGCTATCAATAATAAAGAAAATACAAACAAACAAGCAAACAAACTCCTTAAACAGAAAAAAATCCCACAGTAAATAATACAAGTACTCTAGAAATGCACATACATATAAGGGATTAATTAGTACATATTTAAAAATATATACCAAATATTTTGTTCTAGATAAAGGTAGTGGATTGACCTTGGCTGGCAGCCAGGTGCACACAAAGCCACTGTACTATTCCCCTTCCATCAAGAGGACCAGGGAGAAAATATAATGAAATGTCATGGGTCAAGAAAAGGACAAGGCAAAACAGATTCACCTTGGGGAAATTAATTTAATTTATTGCCAATTAATTGTAACAGAGTGAAACAATGAGAAATAAAACAAAATTAAAACCACCTTCACCCTGCCCCTCCCTTCTTACCAGGCTCAATTTCACTTCTAATTCTTCTGCCTCCTTCCCCTGAGTGGTGCAGGTGCATAGGAAATAGGATTTTTGGTCAGTTCGTAAAGCGGTGTCTTTGCTGCTCCTTCCTCCTCACACACAGTTGTCCAGGTCAAGCATGGATTCCCTCCCATAGGATACAATCCTTCATGAAGTGCCAATGTGCATCTTTCCCTTAGGCTCCAGTTCTTCAAGAACTGTTCTGGGATATGATGCAGTCCTTCAGGAACAGAGTACTCCAGTGTGGGTCCCCCAGAGGATCAGCGGTCCTTCCAGGAGTCTGCGCCTGCATGGGCACTCCACAGGCTGTAGCTTTCCTCAGGGCATATCCACCTGCTCCACCAGTGGGTCCCCAATGGCCTGCAGAGTGGATATATGCTCCACCATGGTCCTCCACGGGCTGCAAAGGGACAGCCTGTCTCATCATAGTCTTGGTCCTGCAGAGCTGTTTCTCTCACATACTCTCAATCCTCTCCCTACTGCTGTTGCACAGTATTTTTTACCCTTTCTTATATATGTTCTCATTGAGGTGAAAACACCGTCACTGGTTGGCTCAGCTTTGGCCAGTGGCAGGTCCTTCTTGGAATCAGCTGGAACTCCAGTATGGAAGTGTCCAACATGGGGACAACTTCTGATATTTTCTTACAGATGCCACCCCTGCAGTCTCTCCCACTGTCCTGCTACAAAAACCTTGCCACATAAACCAAATATAATAAATTATTTAAATTAATGATTTCTTTCTCAATTGACAAGACCTTTCATGTATCTTCTCTTACATAATATGATTGCTATGTTATTGTTTGTCACAAAATACTGTGATGTTTTTCTACCAATGCAATCTTTGTAACAAATCAGCATGAGGAAAGAAATCCATGTTCAAATGTAAATATCCATTTGGAAAGAAATATGCTTTTGAATCTGTGTTGATGCTTTTAAAAAATTTGAAGTTCAGAACTGAGTTTTGAAGTTATTATAGTAATTTAAGTCTCCTTCTGCTTTGTATCACTGGTGGCTATAAATAGCATGCCAAACACATTTGCAATTATTGCTTAAATCTGACCATCTCTGTTCACCAAAATAAAGAATCTGATGACTGTCATTTATGATATAACATATGAATTAAAAAGTTAATAAATTAATATAGGACCAAATGTAATTTTTGCTTGTTCCATTAATAAAACATAATTTCTAGGTGTATTTATAACTATAATATTTCCATGGAGTTGCTGTTTCTGTGCAAGCCTCCTCTAAACTTTACCGACAATGTTATAAAAAGACTCTTTGCTCCATCTTGCTTAGACTTCCATTCTTATCCATTACTGGTAACTTACAGTTATAGTGAGTTAAAACATATTGCTACAGGAAAAGGTCAATAGTGTTACTTGACATAACATTTTCTTCTTGTTTTCTGAATTTTTTTCCCCTCCTATATACCTTATATTTTGGTTTTCTGAACATATTGTACATACACATCACCAAGTCAGTGTCAGTTTCTCAGGAATAATTGGCAGCTAAAATGTAACACAAAACAACCTTAAAGTAGTTTGCAGTGCAAGTTATGTTTTTAAGATGTGGGTATTTAAGTGGGAGCTGTGATAACTCTGGGACAGACAAGTTTTGTTTTTTTTTTTTTTGGTTGTTCTGCTTCAGTACATCTTGTCTCCTTGTTTTACGTGTTAGAGTTTATTATTTTAGCAACCAGTCCACGGCTTTTCTCCATATTTCTGATTGTGAGATGCAGTAGCATTCAATCAGTGTATTTACTCTGTCATGGCGACTATGGTTGCAAAAGTGTTCATTGGCTGTAAGTTTCAAGTGCTTATAACTTTGAAGGGGTTACCCTGTGGGTTGACATTTTATGTATTCATTGTTAGTTCATAGGTAAGATTGCTCAAAATTGTGATGAGTTAGAATACCTTTTTGCTTAGAATTTCATAACCTTGCACACTTTAAAGCCTTTCCTCCCTATAAGCTCACATACAGTAGCACATAAAAGATAATACCTTTGCTATAGTTTTATCCTCTGAGAGATAAGGTATTTTTCCTATGTGTAGAAATACTACAGTTAAAGGAGAGATGATAGTGGTAATGCGCTTTAGTGGATGAATTATTATAATAGAATGGGAAAAGAAAAATGTATTCAAATAAAATAGCAGGAAAGAGAAGCAAACAAAAAAATTAACTCGTGCTGCTGGGGTAATAAAGAGCAAGAAAAAGCAGGCTCAGAATACAGCCATTTAAAATATTGCTGTGATTAGGTATCTGGATGATCAGTTAGGTGTACAGAGTGAATCATGATTGGTTCAAGGTTTGAGGAAGGGAACCAAAAGTGTGAAGGCAAGAAAGTGAATGGGAGACTTTCACTGTGTTAAATCACATGACTTCCACTACTTTGTATTCATGCTCCCTCTCATCAGTTTTAATGTGTATATTTTGGGAAAAGAAATATGAGGTTGAAAGTAGTGACAATTCCATTTTAAATTTGGGGAAATAAATCAGATAAAGGTAAGTAACCTGAGTTTTCTGATTTCTGCCTGAATCTGAGAAACTCCTTTAAAGCCTTTGTCTCTTCCCATAAGAATTTTATTTCTAGAACTTTTAGCAGAAAGGCTTTCTGAATGCTTAAGTAGCCTTGTTCACCATTCAAATGTGCAAGGTCTTAGCAGTGGGAATCAGTGTTCTTCCTTCACTTGCTTGGGGTTTTGGGGGGTTTGGTTTGGCTTTTTGTTTCTTTTTGTTTCATTTTGGTTTGTTTTGTTGTTTTTTGGGTTGTTTTTGGTTTTGCTGTTTTTATGGTGGTTCTTTTCTTTTTTTTCTTTTCTTTTTTTTCTTTTCTTTTCTTTTCTTTTCTTTTCTTTTCTTTTCTTTTCTTTTCTTTTCTTTTCTTTTCTTTTCTTTTCTCTTTTCTTTTCTCTTTTCTTTTCTTTTCTTTTCTCTTTTCTTTTCTTTTCTTTTCTTTTCTTTTCTTTTCTTTTCTTTTTGTCCTTTTTTTTTTTTTTTAATTAAACAGAACAGTGCAATCAGCATTCAAAGAATGTCAGAGAAAGGGAGAAAAGTGTTTGTAACCTATAGCCACATATTAACCAAAATGCTGTTCACTGAGGGGAAAGATGAATCCTTGTAGTTTAAGAGGGAAGCTGAGCCTGGGTGTTTTCTGTGTTTGAACAGAGAAGTTAAACAACCTTTTCTAAGCTTTAAAGAAGGGAGTACTCTTTAGAAAAGGCTATCAGAATCTAATTCTGGGATCAGATTTTGGAATATGAATCTCCAGGGGACTTAAAGTACTAACCTGAGTATAGTGGTAATTCTGGGGACATTTTTTCCTTCTTTGGTCTCTCTTATTTTAATGGCACCATATTCTAGCACTGTTTAACACCTCTGATTTAGTTAATTCTTCCCAGTTACTACATAGATTTTTTGATACTTTGTTCAGAACATTGACTAGTCTTTGGACCAAAGCTTTATGGTTTGTTGCTGATGCCTTTGGAACAAAAAGAATATGTTCTACTATAATTCCGTTTCTTCTTCTAGAAAGGAATTTCTTTTTGTACATTGTAAACATATAGTACCAATCAAATTCCGTAATGTTCTTCTGAATTTCTAGCAATGGACTTTATCTAGCTCTTAAGTTACTGGTATGTTAAGACGTATTAGGAACTGGTCTCTGAAAGTCTAACTTCCTCCTTTCTCTTCAGTCTGACCTTGAATTAAATGTTGCATTTTCTCACAAGCATGTCTATAAGCAATTTAGCTTGTGAAGTTTTGTGAAGTCTGAGCTAGAAATCAGGCCTTTGTTCCAAAGGTATGCTAACAGATGCTGCTGACTCTGTTTTAACTTAACTAGACTCCAGCTGATTCCTTCTGTCATTTCTACTGTCTCACTGAAATCCCCTGCAAGATGAAGGAAACAGATGAGAGTGACAGCAATATCTGTGACAGTCAGTATCCAGAAAACAGATGTCAGGTGAAACCCCTTCACTGTGTTCTCAGAAACTCCTAGCTGTGAAATGCATCTTCTGACTACACTCTTCCAATTCATGGTAACAGAACCTGTTCAAGGTTAAAAGGTACATACCTATAAGCCACAGTTTGTTCTTGGCTTTGGCTCTGTGCAAGAGGCAAATACCAGATGCTACAGCCTTATGATGCTGCACATGAAAAGCTAGCATGGCATGGTAAACAGCAGTAAAAGGTAATTCATATGGCTGCATGCAGAACAGAACCATCTTCATATCACTGAGAGGTACAGCAGCTGTTTCTTAGGTAAATGTTCAATTCCATGGTTCCTTTTTGACAGTGAACAAAAACTTTACTACATGTAAGAGAGTATCTCTTTTGTTTTGTTTTGTTTTGCTTTCAGAAAAAAAATTGTAAAACTCTTTTAGAGCTAAAATCTAATGCAACCAAAGGCAAGAGTAGTGAGGTCCAAGGATATATCACCCATCATCAAATTCAATACCATCATCATAGGAAAAGTCTTGTGGTTTAGAATTAGGGGATAAAAGCAGAGTAGGGAAGAAATTTCAGATTGTGTTAGTCAATGTCTATCAACATTTAGGTTTTGCACCACGTCCTTCATGAAGCTTTATATTTTTACCAAATATTGGTCTCAGGCTTGAGACACTGTTCATAATAACTCTGACCTGGTATAAAATTAAAAGTGTCTGATGGCTGGTATGGCCTAGTAAATCAGCCACTTTTTGTCATTCGGTTTTAACACCGTATTGAATGTTAAACTGTATCAAATTTTTGGCTGCTAATGTGGAAATTCTTTCCCTGATAATGTTAAATGAACTAAGAATATTTAAAAGTTTCTCTCTGTACTGATAAATGTTTTCCTCTATGGTGACATCTGCCAAGGTTGTCATGTATGGACCCCATATTTCAACACTGGACAGATTGGAAATGGTGTCCTGCCTGCACCCCCAGAAGCACTTTGTATTATCACCCATAATATTTGGCAACATTTTCTTTTAATAATTCGAAGCAATATAAATCTATCTCATTTGTTCATATGTTCAAATCTCATGTATTATTAACTTTCATTGCATTCATTCTCTGAGTATTGTTTCCAAATCAACCCTTCAGTAAAAAAGGGGAGAAGATTTGGAAAACTGGAGGTCCTGCTTTCTTGTTGGTTTTAATTCTGTTCACATGCATTTTATCAATTTTATAAATAAAGCTGGAAGTTATTCACCCACATTTATCTACAGTAAGGAGCTCTATCACTAACTTTTATCAAGCATATTTTTTGTGTGATTCACAGAATTGTAACAGAAATGTAAAATCTACTATGTTTGGAGATTGGAAGAGTATGCCTGGGTGTAGAAGCCACAGAAAAAGGGAAGCATGGTTAAGAATGGCAATGGGAGACAATGCCTAAAGCAGCAGGTCATCAAGATCACAAGTTGGCACACAACACTTCATGAAACACTCATGGAAAAACACAAGACTGCCTCCACTTGATGAAAGTCAAAGTCAGACTTTCAGACACAGGCTATCCTAAGATATCGGTGAAAAGGGAAAGGACTGGAGCTGGAGCCTTGACTATTTCCTCTGTTCCTAGGAAAGAAAAAAAGAGAAATTCAAATGACTCTGAAAAGTAAGGCAGGATGGAAAGTAGACTTGTGATCACTGTGAGCACCTCAAAGGTACAATAGGCATATCCAAATGGAACACAGTAGCTAACCTAAGAAGAAACTACAAAATACAGGTTGGACTAGGGTGGTCCAAAAATATGCCTTTGCTTTGAGTTTCAGCTAGAGCTTTTGGACATGGGTATACTGGTGCCTGTGAGCCTTGGCAAGTGAGTGTGAAGGCAATTGGTTTTCTTTTTGAAGATCCAGCTCCCCTTCCACAGGGTCATTTCCCTCAATTTGTTGGTGCAAATCTGAGATGTTGAAAAGTGTGTAGTAGAGTTTGATGAGTGTTTTCAGGGGACAAAACCCAGCTGAATCCTTACAGCCTCCTAGCTGTTGTTAAGAACAGCAATGAGATCTACAAGTTGAGACTGCTCCTAGCTGGGAGACACATATGTACGGTATGAATAGAGATGGTAATTTGGATTATCTCTCTGTTCCCCTTAATCATTGGTAAAGACAGACTCCTTAAAATAAAGCAAAGGCATTATGCTTTGCATTATAATATCTTTTCTTCCATTCTAAACAGAAGACTTTATTTTATACATTATTGAGATCCTATTGTAAGAAAAAGCTAATTTAGCTTTGCAACTTCTGACTCTTTTTTAGATGTTAACCTTTTGAGAAGGAAGCAGCTTGACTGTCCTTTTTATTGTTATCCTGTGAAAAATTGTGTGTGGGAGTTGCTAATCTATTGAGAAAAATCTATTGCTGATATCCTCAGCACTTCAGTATCTAGTTGTCAGTTTTGCACTTTTCCTACAGTTACCATTTTATTCACAAAACCTAAATGTCATTATTTTTCTGGCCTCCTGTATTTTATCTGTTGTAAATTCCTGTATTCATTTTTATCTTTCATCTTCAGAACATCATGTTTTATTTCTCTAATTCTCAGTAATATTTTGCCGTTGCCACACCATGTAGTCATTTATTCTTTACTATAAATAACCTTCCAATTTCATCTTGGAAGTCCTGTGGAGATGCATCCCTTGCAATTATACCCTTCTTGTAGAGAGATAGCTGTCCCTCTCAGGCAAAATGTACAAAAGATTCTAATATAAATATAATGTGATACACATTTTAATTTTTCTTTGAGCTCAATAGGGGTCCTTATCCCACATCCTTTGTATAAAAAGCAATGGTATCAGTTTAGTCAGTTATTAAAGATGATAGTCTGACATGAATACTTATTTCAGGCTAGGCTGCTGAATGCTTGTAAGCAGCAAATGAGTAGGATAGGCATGGTTATCTACTATTTTACCTTATCTACATTCCAAAAATATTTATCCTAATCTCTCAGAGCCTTTAGTCTCCTTCACTTCAGTGAAATAAGGCTGTTTAGCTTGCATCAGATTAGGGGTCAGGAAGCATCAAGATCCTCTTCCAACCATTCCAGGAAGTCAGTTATACAACTGCCAGACCTTGGACCACAGCTCTGAGTGAAAATAACAGAATTCATCCAGAAGGGAAGAAAAACACCACTGGAGGTGATGGAACAGCTCAGCAATGGTGATTCCACACCACATGGTACTGGCGCAACCCTCCTGGCACATCAAAGGCCTGAACCCAGAGCAGGTCAAGAGGGAGGATGCACCTCCCCAGCTATGGGACTGTCTATGGTCCCTTTACATGGCTGGAGGAAGTAGTGAGGGTGTGCCTGGCAAATGTGTGTATTGGTTGAGAGGCTGCTCCCATGTGAAGGGGCTGTGGGTGGACCTGATCAGACTGTGAAGCACCAGGGAAGGTAAAAGACTGATAGAATTTTCACTGAGGCCCTAACTAGACAAGGCTGAAACCCTTGGTACACAGGAGGTTGCAGCCAATGGTTCTGCTCAGTTGAATCCAAGCTCTAAGGCTGAGGCCATTCACTCCTGACCGAAGGCATCTCCTCCCTTGCAGATCTGAAACTGCAGAGCATAAACAGTGTCCTGGTAGCAGGCAAAGGGCAGAAAGTCATGTCCTGGCATGTATCAGAGCCAACCATGGGTCTGCACCAAGAGTAAGCAGCAGGAGACAGCAGTGGGGAAACTCCTTGCAAGGGACAGAAATCCATGTTTAGTGTGCTGACTTCCTGTCTCTGTGGGGATCCAGTAGTGCTTGGAATAGACAGGATTCACCTGTTAAAGTGGAGTGGGAGTGTCTTTGCCAGTAGGAGGACCAAACTGCTGAGGAAAGCTTTAAACAAAGAGTGATGGCAGAGGGTGAATACAAGCAGTTAAATGTGGTAGCAATGAATGGAATGGCAAGCAGAGACACCTAAGGAAATAAAGGGTGATAAGACACCAGCCTTAAGTGCGTGTGCAAAAAATGAATACAGCCTGAGAAATGTGCAGAAAGAGCAAAAGCTCCATGAGTTGTCATAAAACTACAATGTTGTTGGAGTAACTGAGAGGTCAAAGGACAGCTTGCACAAATGGAGTACTTCTGTGAATGGAAACAAACTCAAATGAATAGCAAGGAAGATGGTGAGGAAGGTTTCCCCCTATGGTAAACAGAACTTTACCATAGGTGTCAACTCTTCTGTGGGATGGACAATGGACTCATTAATGGTTTATGGTTCATGAATTAAGGAGAGGCCAATGAGGGCGATAACATGATGGAACTGTTTCAGATCACCAGATCAGAGTGATAAAGTGTGCAAAGACAAGACTTCTTTAACACATGACATAAGGAAGTCATGGGATGACAGATTGATGCTCTTGGAGTACTTGAACCTCTCTGATGTCTCTTAGAAGGGCAAAGCAGTGGAGACTTCTGAAGGATGCTGGGGATAATTTACAAATACAGGTATTGAAGAGACCAAACAGACATAAGGCAATTCTGTGTCTTCTCTTCACTGGCAATGGAAAAGCTGCTTGGATTGGGCAATCGATCACAGCTTTTACAGTAGTGCCCATGAAACTGAAGTGGCTGTGAAGCTGAAGTTACTGAGGGAGTACCAGAATATGTATCCGGGGCATTAAACAAACAGACTTCCGCTTGCTGAAGGAATGGATAGATCATCTGAGCCAAGTTTTGTGTGAAAGTGAGCCTTGATGAGTTTATCTAGAGTATGTAGTAGATTATCTAATACATAAAAATGAATGTTAACTAACTTGACTTCAGAAAAGCTTTTCATAACGACTCCTACTGTCTCTGAATAGGCAGACATCTAGCTGGCTAAGCACTAGCTCCGTGTCTGGGCTCAGAGGGTTGTGGTTAATGCGTCATAATCTACCTGGAAACCTGTGACAAATGGTGGAGGTCTGTACAAAATGGAGCTCAGCAGGGATCTAAATTGGGACCTGACCTGTTTAACTATTTTATCAAGGATCTGGAGGAGCTAATGGAGGATATTTTCACCAATTTTGTCGATGATAGTACTTTTGCAGGGTGAGTCAATATGCAGGAAATAAGAGCTGTCATCCAGAGGGACCTTGTCAGACTGTAGGAATGGGCAGAAAAGTCTCATGAAATGCAACAATGACAAATATCAAGCGCTGTCCTTATGCAGGAAACACCAGTGCGAGGACACAGGCTGGGACCTGATTAGGGGCGTCTCTGCAGGAAAAGACCTGGCAGACAAAAGCTGATTATGAGCAATCAGTGTGCCCCAGCTGTGAAAATGACCAACAGCACCCTAGGAAGTAGTCATGGTGACAAAGCCATGAGGGACTATCCCTCTCTGTTCAGCATTCACAAGATCCCATCTGGATACTCTGCTCAGTTTTGGGGCCCTCAGAAAGACACTAACCAACTGCAGAAAAACCAGTGAAGGGCCAAACTAGTCATAACTGGAGGACCTGAGCTATGAGGAGAAGATGAGAGAATGGGCTTGTTCAGCCTGGAAAGTCACAGCCTTGGGACAACCCAGCACAGCTTGCCCCTACCTGAGAGGAGGTAAGTAAGAAGATGAAACAGGATCTTTCAGCAGTACACGGTAGGAAGATGAGCTGATGAACATAAGTTGAAACATGAGTTTTACTCAGCATATAAGGAAAACTTTCTCAGCCTGAGGAGAGCCAAGCAGCAGAAAAGTCTGCCCAGAAGCCTTGCAGTCTCTGTCCTTCAAGGTTTCCAAAATCCAACTAGAAAAAAGCCCTGAACAACTTGATCTGACCTCTTTTTTTGACCAGGAAGCTGAACTAGAGATCTCCTGAGATCCGTTTCAGCTGGAATTGTTCTTTGATTCAAATAACCCAGTAAACTGGAGCTACTGGATGGCATTCCCTGCCATCTGTGTTCTGCTAGCAAAACAGTCACCAGCAGAGCAGTGATCACCATTTTGCTGTTCCTAAGATTGTTTTGCATTAGGGATGTGATGGATCCACTTTATTTGGAAGATCAAAAGAAAAACTGAAAAGCTATTCTTTGACAAATACCCATATGAATAATTAATATTCTCAGGATGTTAAATTATGCTGCAGCAGGGAGATCTGGCAGGCAGCTAACAAGTTAAAATGGTAAATGCTGCTGACATGGTAGCCAGAACAATGATTTGTGGTAAATGCAGCACTAACAATACATTTGCCTGGCAACTAATGAAATACTTCCAATTACTTCATTAATGTACAGAGAATTGTTAATTGTTCTTTGTCACCTTTAAGTTTCAACTCAGATTTCATTGCAAGTCCTGCTCTATTTAAGGATTTAGTTAGTCTTCCCTTTTGAAAAAAACCCACTATGTAATAACCAAACAAACCCCCCTTTCTAGATCTGCTTTCATTCTAGCAAACATACAAACTGTGCCTCATTGATAAAGTACACTGGAATTTATAATGCTCAGTGATTACAAAGCTAAACAAAACAAAGGAACACAATGTGTCTTTACACTGTGTCTTTCAAACAGCTGTTTTATAAAAATTGTTGTGGTAGATATTCACAACCGGAACCCTGCTTTTCTTTGAAAAGACATGGAAGAGAGTAAGGAAAATCAATACTGCATTCTGTTCTAGAAAACTGTCAGAAGTGAAGTCTTAACACTTCTGTAGACCATGGGTATGTTACTTGTTATCATCCTCCACACAATTTCAAAGATTTGGAATATAGACCATAATGTATTTTCTTCCTTTCTCAGCAAACGGCATTTACATCAGCAAGCTTTTCTCTGAACTCATGAATTCTTTTAAAATTCAGAGCTGAGAATAACCAAAACTTGTAAAAAAGCACAGAACACCATGAGGTTCATATGGAACTGATATTGGCACTAATTTTCATTTTGCAGTCATGGTTACATTTCAGTAGTGAGCTGAATAAGTGCATAAAATTATTTATGAAATATTGATTGAAAATACTTAAATTTGTATTAAAGTGCATCTCAGTTGAAATTAAAGGATGTATTGATGTCTTAAGTTTCAAAATGGGAATCTGACTCTTGTGGATTTTCTATAAATTGTAGTATAAACTTAAGCTAGCCTTAAGGTTTTTACATTTCTACCTATACCTTTATACTTGTACTCTTAAAATATAGAATGTTTTGCTCCATTATGTTGTTGGATGAGGATCCATGTATAAGTACAACATAGTGAACTAAACCCAAGCTAGCCAATTTACTAGTCATTTGATGTAATTTTTTTTTGTCGTTTAATGGTCTTGTATACTTTGGATTTTTTATTTGGAAGGGGTTTTTTAAGACATTTTCTCTACCGACATGTTCTTTACTTACATCTACTAACAAATACAATTCTTTATTTCAGAAATATCTACCACATTATTTGGGCTATACTACTACTCTTTTATCAAATGTAAAATAGACTGAATTATTTTCAGTTGTGGAATTAACAATGAGTTGTTACCTTGCTTACTCACATCTTGTGCAGAATTAAATACTCTTAAAGGCAATATTGCAGCTTTCAGTTACCACAACTCTTTCGGCATTTCTCTTTGGAAACCTAAATTGTTCCATTTCAACTAAATTTCAATTTATTAAACTCTCATTTAAAATATAGACACATGTATAAAAGCATCTGTGCATTAGTGCACTTGAGTTTCAGCTTGCTGTAACCTGGTAGTCAATGCACAGGCTGTGCACAGATAGTGTGCACATTTTCGAGATTGCCAGATACACGAATTGGCAAAATGTTCAGCACTAGCTTCAGCATTTAAAAGAAGCATTGCATGACTAATGAGAATAGGGGAACATTGCTAAAAGTAGAGATTAGCACCAAGGGAGACAGAAGAGAACTGTTCCTTGGCAACAGGACCAGAATCAGTGGTATGCTAGCTGGAATTTCTGCAGATTAAATTTCCAAGGTACCCTTTCAGCTGTCTTTTGAAGGCAAAATAGGAATTGTTTATATTTTGTTGAGAGGTTATTGGCAAATTCAGCATTTTTTACAACTTTAATTCTTTCTCATTTGGAAATCAGTCCTACAAAACCATAGACTTTCTATCATTCATCAAAAGAGAAAAAAACCATGGACACAACACAGTCAAATAATTGATTTTACTGAAGTGTGGCTGTATTTTTTTAGAGGAAAAAAGTTGCCATTTATTGTCTTTCCAATCTTTATGGTGTATGAACAGCTCTGAAGCAATGGAGATATTTAGTGTAAAGAGAGGCTTGGTTTTGTGTTCTTTATTCTTTTCTTCAGAAAAATTATTTTGAGTGGCAAAAAAATAGGATTATAATAAACCTTTTGAGTACTAGTCCAATACTGAAAAGTTTGTTGAACATGTAGAGCCTCCAAAAGACTACAGGGAAAGCTACAAAACCTGGATTTAATACTGCATTTTCATGCCAGGAAAAACGTCAGAACAAAGAGCATGATGAGAGATCTGATGAATATGGATGCAATGTAAGCTTTTTTTTCAAAATCCTAGTATTCAGAAAAGAGTATATTGAATTTTATTTTGTTTTAGAAAATATGAGTGGTAAGAACAGTTATTTTTGAGGAAAAAATGTTAATATTTTTATCAACTCCTCTATTTTTGTAGAATCTGAGACATCTGAACATCCTTTCATACCACAGATCTCAAGCAATCCTATGGTAACAGGACCAAGGAAAATAATACTTCTGACATATCAAAACCAGACAAGACATGGGAGGAAACCCTCCCAAAATTACTGTCAAATAAACCCCAACCTCTTCTGGCTTAATTTCTACATTATAAAGAAATATCTTGAGCTATCACGTTTTAGAGAATTATCTAGAAATGAGCAAAGAACAATCAACATTAGTTGCCGTTGCCATTACAGCTCTGAAAACTGATTCAGTTCACACTACTTGCAAGAAAATCTGTACCAAATTAGTATGTAACCAGTTGCAATTGGAATCAATTCAATCAGTCTCTCCAGATAACAATTCAGCTTAAAAATCAGTTTCACCTGCTAAGGTCATTAATGAGGTGAATCTCATCACTATTCATTAGACATCATTCACCATATTCCATAAGATCTCTTATAACATTAAATGGGTGATTAGACTCCAGTGGAAGATATTTTCTGTGGAAGAATCATTATGATTCATTTCTCCTTCTATCTTTTCATTATGCCTTCTGTCCACTAACATATGTGTGAGGCTCCCCTCCTTGTTAATGCCTTTTTCGTTGTTCATACAGTATGCTCAAAGGAACACTATTCCAAATCCTGAAAAGACAATAAAAGCTTTCTCCCCAATGCCCCCCACCAAGCAATCAAACACAACTGCCCTCCCAATACCTGAAAAATCCAAGCAGCCTTTTTTCAACTGCTACAAGCCTAATTATATATCCAAAGTCAATGATCATGTCTAATGTCAATGATTCACTGATAACCTTAACCACTTTGAAAATATTATCCAGAAACAGATATTTAGGCATTATGAGGCTTTCTGAGGTATCGGTTTGAGTCTGTAACACTTAACCCTCATGACAGACCAGTTGTAAAGCCCTAAGGTCATTTTCAGGTGTTTCAGTTGTTTCAAAAGGTTTTTCACAGAATCAATAACTATCCTGAGTTGGATGGGACCCACAGGAATCATCAAGTCAAGCTCCTGGCTATGCATAGAGCCACCCCAAGAGTCACTCCATCTGTCCAAGAGTATTTTCCAAATGCTTCTTGAACTCTGTCAGGCTTGGTGCTGCACCATATCCTCAGGGAGCCTTTTCCAGTGCCCAACCACTTTCTGGGTGAAGAACCATTTCCTAATATCCAACCTAAACCTCTCCTGACACAGCTTCATTCCATTTCCTTGGGTCCTGTCACTGGTCAGCAGAGAGAATAGAATAGTGCCTGCCCCTCCACTTCCACTTTTGAGGAAACTGTAGGCTGGAATGAGGTCTTCCCTCAGTCCCTTCTTCTCCAGGCTGAACAAGCCAAGTGATCCAAGCCAATCCTCGTATGGCTTCCCCTGCTGTAGAGGGTCAGGGCTTCTGGCAGACCTGCTCCCAGACACCCTCTCTCTGGCCATTGGAGCAGCTCAAGGCACCTGTGTCATGCTGGAATGGGTTTGAAATGTGAAGGCTGACTGGCAAAGTCGTTGTAGAAGTAAATGGATCCAGAAAAAACATTCTAATCAGTCTCAGCAAATCCAAGAGCTCTGCTTTGCTCTATTTAGACCATTTCATATCAATTTGCATGTGTAACTGCAAGTGGTCAATTGAATCAGTGAAAAGCCTTCTAGTTTACCCTTTATCTCTCATTACACAAAAGTCTGTATAAGGGTTCTTTCTAACTTGTCAGCCACTCCACTGGAAGTGAAAGTGTTCTGAATACCACTTTATGGTCCATGCCTAAAACTGAACAAAAGAATTGACTGTCATTTAGACTCCTCATTGACTTGGCAGATGCACCCAGCACTTGTGCATGTTTTATAGTCACTATTTTCATACTGAAGATCTGTTTTCTTGAATCAAAACATCAAAGAAGTATAAATAGAAACATGTCACAGACAGCTGAAAAACAGTTGCTTTGTTTGTGGGGTTTTTTTTTCTAAGAATATTTTCTTGCCTGTGTCTGTAATGTCTCACAAAATACGTACATCACTAGTTACCCTCACAAGGGCAGAGCAACAAAGTTGGTAGTCCAGAATTTGTATTTGTGCATAATATTTTGTTGATCTATTATATGCAATCATTCCTTTTCTAACTAGACTCATCCCAGTAAGCTTTTATCTTTGAGGAATTCTATTTCTGCTTGTCCTTCATTCAACATGTTGCATGTCATTGCTCCTTAAAACAGGCTGTTCAGGGTTGCTTAGTGAAGGGATTTTTGCTGTCACTGTCTTATTATAAGTAATTGTAACTGTCTTTCCATGTAGATGTAGAAAGCTGTAATTCCTTCTACTTTAAAATTGTTCCCACTCTTACTAATTGACAAGTGCCCTTATCCAAGAAAACCCTATAGTTTTCATATTTGAAGGTACCATGTGTAACTGTGAATGTATACTATAAGGCTGGAAGATTTCTAGGAGTTCAATGGGAATCAATTAATCAACAAACAGCAACACCTTCTACTAAACTGCTTGTGTGTTTTAATATTTGAATATGATTTGGTGTTTTAAAAAATACCATCAAACTACCAGCCCATATATTGACTGTATGGTTTGCTCTTTATGTGCGCCGGTGGTTATCCTATTATGTCATGGCTCAGGTGAATGATTTTTCTTCTCCCTCAATAGATAACTTCAACTTCAACATAGTATGAGACATTGGCGCCAACTCTTTGGACATGATAGAAAAAAAGAATGGAAGATGATTCCAGGCTCAGGAGGAACTGTATTCTCATACATACTATATAATCTGTTTTATTTTTAATCTTAGATTTAATTAGTTATAGCTCTTGTCTAACTTCTCAAAGCTATTTTTTCCTCTCTTTCTATATGATTTATATATTAAATTAATCTCTTCCAGGTATGTACAGGTAATATAAATCCTTGTGTATAAAAATCTGGAACTTGGTCTTCCCTGTAGTATTGTCACCCTCTCTACATGCATTTCCATGTTTCTTCCAGGATTGAAGTTGTACTCACTTAAGGCAGATGATGCTTTAATCTTGAAAATGCATCTGAAAATATACTGTGTTCTCATGATATTGAGCATTCCTTGGAAATACTTCTGATAACCTCTGGGTGCATTTTTTCATTCTTTTTTTTCCTTTTGCTTTGTCTTTGTTCACCTGTCGCTGTGGTGACTGTCAGATATACTGGAAGCAATAACTCTGCGTATACAGTCCTAATTATGAAGATTTTATTCAGGATTTACAGTATTTGTGTCAGTTTTAGACCATTGTTTAGAGGGCAAGAGTATTTTTGTCATCTTGTGATATAAGCAGCTACCCAGTGATTAAAAAAAAAAAAACATAAGGAAAAGAGTCTCATTTATTTAATTCTGACAATCTTTTTTTCAGCCATCACTTTTTGTTATGGACTTTTACATAAAGTGATTGGAAAGTTCTTGTACATGTATCAAGAATGGTATGATGCCATGTTCTGCAGCTATGTCTAAGAAAGCTAAAAGCGACTAAAAGGCCATTCCCAAAAAAGTCTTCAAATCATAGCATTCAGCTGGACCTTTCCTATATGTCTTGCTTTTCCAACATCATTCATGACGACATTGAGCAATAAACATACAGGAACAGAAGAAACAAAGGTCTTGCTGAAAACATTATTTTGTCTAACGCAGATTTCTTTAGCATGGACTTCATTACAGTACCTTTATTGCTGCACCTGAAGGTACCAGCGTGGGGTCATTTTTGTATCTTGTCATTTTTGATAGCAAATAACTAAGACAGTTGGATAAAAAATATTATCCTTTATCAAGCTAGAAAAATGAAGGTAGTAGACTATTTTCCACCTAACTGGATTTCTGGAACCTAAAATACTTTTTAAATGAAAGTGAAGCAAAACTTTTTGCATTCATATGGAAGATTGCTGAATGTAGAATAAAAATTTAGTTACAAATATAATTTCATATTAAGCTGATACCTTTTCTTTTCCTTTCCAGTTCCAACTGTAGGAAAAGAGTATCATCTGCCTGATGATACTAGTGCTGGTGTGCATTATCTATGAAAACTAAAGCACATTAAAACACAAAGTTTTCTTTTGGTTTTTTTTGTGTTTTTTTTTTTTTTAATGAAAGGCCCAAATTTGCTTTCCTGGCTTTAGGTTGACACCGAAATATCTTTTCAGTATGTATGTTAAAATGTCCAAAAATCTCAGCTCAATCTCTCAATCAAGAATTTGATATTAACATATATTTTCTGGCTGCTGGTTAATAAGTTATTCCTTCTCATAAGTATTAAGTGCTTTTATAGAAGAAAATAAATTTTGTAAAGACAAAGAACAGAGCATCCATAAGAATGGCACCAAGATACATTCAGATAAATGATTACCTACACCATTATTCTGATATTTAATGGTTCTCTTATTTTCCAGAATATCCTGTTCCATGGTGAATGAAATAACAAAACAAATATATGGATATAAACCTGTGTTCACTGAAGTCTCCCAGACTTCTAGACAAAGTCTTCTAGCAGCTTTCAGCTCTTATGTAGCCTTGCAATTGGAATACATCTCTGTGATGAGTTTCAGAGCCATATGAAATGTCTGAATTTTCTGACTACATATTGAATAATTGTACTTTCCACTTCTATAATCTCCTTGGTGTCTGGTATAACTCAACACAGTTACTTTACCTCCTGTATTGATGAGAAGAATTTAAATGTTGACACAAGTTGATTCAGATTTGTCCTTCTATTGGAGACAATTCAGTGAGAAGTAGAACTCTTTCACGGATGTCCTTCCACAAAGATTTGCTCCTTTTCCATGATACAAGTACTTCTTCCTGACCAACACTAATTATTGCTATGACTAATGTCCAAGTATGCTTTTGTTTAGTTTTTCTTGTTTGGTTTGGTTTTTACACTACAGATCAAGGGGTTCATGTGCGTGCTGCACAAAAAAAAAAGCTTCAACTTTGTATGACTTCACGATTTTAGGAAAGCTGATGTGGACATTAGCTCCCATAATTTCCACACATAACTCCACCTCTGCTGCAGTCCTTGTCACCAGATGTTGGGGTCCCTTTCCCCTGCCATGTTGTCCTGGGAGAGGGGCCCTCAGGTTTCCATAGGGTTTCCCCGGCCCCATGTCAGCCTCGTTCCCCATTGGTTGGTTTGTGTTCCTCTGCATGGGCAAGGACCCTCGGGTCCAGCAACTGTAAGGGTTCCTCGGCAGAGCCCAGCCATGTGGCTGGAGAAATAAACATCTCTCTGAAACATCTATCAAGAATCTGTCCATATATATTTCTTTTCCACGGGTCTCCTGGTTTGATACTTCGTGTTACAGAATCCCCACTGTAACAAATGGTGGAGAATTGCTGGCAAGACACCAATCCCTAAGGACAGAAAATTCATGAGTAAAAATCACTCTAGATCTCTCTCTTCTCACCTTGGTTTGGATATTCTCTCTGGACTATGGAAGAATCGTGGGAAATGCGGATCTCTGAGCCACAGAAAGAAATGTATCTAGAAGTTAAAGGAATCCTTGAACAACAAAACAAGAAAGTATTTGTTCTGGGAGATCTAGAACATTTCTTTACCTGGCTTTTCAAAAATTTCTTCTATATTTCTCGTGACTTACTTTTTGATATTGATCCTCCTGGAACTAGTCATGGGTGTTTTTGGGACGAGATCTGGGATAAGATGGGGGATCAGACAAAACATGGACTAGTGACAGAAGCTCTCCGTGGACTAATTGTAATCAGTGAAGCTCTTGAGGAGCATTTGTATGGTCCCATTACCCCTAAAGCAGAGGATGACTGTAATCCCGTGGCTGAGACCTCGCGGCCTCCATCCCAGGAGCGCATGACTGCAGCCGTGCCGGCGGAGGTGCCTGCACTGGATGCGCCCAGCCCCCTCGGGAGCGTGCGCCTTATCACAGACCCCATCCCTGTCTCAGGGTTCCCTGCCACGTGACCGCGAGTGAGGGAGCGACGCCGCAGGCGCTGCGGGTGCCATGGGCCACGAGCAGCCAGGAACTGGGGGTCGGCATGAAAGCCCTCTCTGAGCACACGGCTCGGAGAGCCCTGTGGAGGGAGAAGCGGCGGTTTCCACAGCGACACGAGAAGCCGTGCTGCACTGAGCCAAAACAGGGCCACTCTCAAAGCAGCGTGGAGTTTGCGGAGCGGAACCGCTCACAGGGCACGGGGCCAGCAGCGATGGCAACGCGGGGCCGTGCAGAGCCCAGACACGCGCCGGAGCAGCGCCGCTCGGAGGGCGCGGAGCAGCCACAACGCAGGGGCCCGGCCGAGACGTCGGAGTCGGTGAGGCAGCAGCCACGTGGGACCGGCAGCCACGACGAACACGCAAGCATGTGATAGGAGAAGTTGTAGCAACGAAAGTCACAGGAACTGTGAAATGGTACAATGTCAAAAACAACTATGGATTTATAACACGAGATGATACAGGGGAAGATTTATTCATCCATAGAACTGCTGTTAAAAAGAATAACCCTAAAAATTACCTGCAAAGTGTAGGAGATGGGGAAGTTGTACAATTTGATATAGTGCAAGGAAAGAAGGGTTTACAAGCAGCAAATGTTACTGGGCCTGGGGGTATTCCAGTCAAAGGCAGTCGTTATGCACAAAATTATAAACAATATCCATCCCAGCAACTTCCCTACCCACAACCTACTTTCCCCTTTTACCCTATACCCAATATGAACCTCTTCCTAAATTTACCTCATCCCCAGTTTATTCCTAATCCGTTTTTCAACCCATGGCTTCCCTGTACAATTCCCTTTCCCTACAACTCCTCTCCGATGCCGAGGGGGGGATCAAAAGGGGGAGGGAAGAAATTAAACCCTCTCCTGCCTCAGTTTCCCCACAAAGCATGCCCAGAGAGTCCTGTCTCCCTTCTGCCAGCCTTAAGATGTTCCAGAGAATCTGACATTTAAAGGCTCAGGAGGGTGGCTTCTTTTGTTTTAAAACTGCTCTTGTTACGTTTATCCAGTTGTTTTCATTCTCCTTTTATTAAAAGAAAACGGGTGAAATGTTGGGGTCCCTTTCCCCCGCCATGTTGTCCTGGGAGAGGGGCCCTGAGGGCACAGACACGGGGTTTCCCTGCCCCTGCTCAGCTTCATTCCCCATTGGTTGGTTTGTGTTCCCCTGCGCGGGCAGAAGGACCCTCGGTCCCGTGACTAGAGGAGTTCTTCGGCAGAACCCCGGCCATGCAGATGGAGAAATAAACATCTCTCTGAAACATCTATCAAGAATCTGTCCATACATATTTCTTTTCCATGGGACTCCTGGTTTGATACTTCATGTTACAGAATCCCCACTGTAACAACCAAATGCATCTTAAAGTAACATTTGGACTGCTTTGTTTTGTAATGAAAAGATAATCAGAGTCTGAGCATAGAGTCTGCTTTCACCTTTGCTCTGGGTTGTGAGTCCTGAAGTATCTGCCCTTGTGGGTGAACACTGAGATTGTCAGTGCACAGAGTGTATACATGTCATTACGTGAACCTTTGCTGTTTTGAAGAATACAAAGGTCTTTCTTTTCTTTCTTTTTTTTTTTTTTTTTTAAGTAAATACAAGTTAGTGCAAATACTGCTGTGTTGGCTGTAGACTACTCAAAGAAAATAATCTATTTCAGGTTTCGGTTTCAAGCTTGATGCTGTGAAAATATTTTTTTTTATATTGCATAACTTAACACATGAGTGAGGAGAAAAATAACACATTACATAAACCATAGGAAAAGATTAGCTATCCTGCCCAGAAAAAAGGTTTAATCAATTGATTTTTAGCCCATATTGTGAATGAAGACTAGAACTAACTCATGCTGTGATGTTGTGTTTCCCCCCACCCCCCACTTAATCCATAACTACCAGCAGGGGTTGTGATGGCTGCATCCACCTTATAGTGGACTTTGGGGGAAGGATGACAACATGGCAGCCAAGGCTGTTTGGAACAGTCGCCCAGATGCCTTGCTGGCATGCAAATATCACTGTAACTCAAGCATCTTACTCCAAAGTAGCGGACAGTGCAAGGCCCATTGAGCTCTCCTGCATGGTAGGATGTCCCCTTGAGTAGGGACAGTTCTCCAGGTTACTCCTTGGGTTTGAAAGATTTCTTGCCACAACAAGGTCCTTGGTAAGTGATTGATAGTGTGTTAAACTTTTAAATCTTATCTAAGTGATATAAAAGATTAATTATGCACATATAATCATTTAGACATAAATAGTTGACTAAGCCTAGGATTAAGATTAAATCTGGAAGCACCTAGACTCCTCTCTGAGAAAGAGTCTGGAACTCCAGGGGGTCCTTTCTGAACCTCCTGAATAGGAGGGTCTCCCTGAGAGCTTTATCTGACCTTGTCCCCTCTGCAGTACATAATCATGTGTGCCTTGCCATCAAACCTAATTAAACCATTGTTGAATTTAACATTGATTTTTTCATTAACTCACTGCTTTAATAAAGTATACTGTTGCTTCTCTCTTACAAGTGAAGTGCATCACTCCATTTGCAGCACATGCATGGAGTTTATAAATCGGAAGCATATCTATTGATTTCAATGGCTCCTGATTTACAGTCACGTAAAGAAGACCATAACTAAGGTGTAATTTTCTAATTCTGTTGGAATGAAAAAGAGAGCTGCAAGAGGCTTCCTTGAGAGTTTAGCTTGCCCTTAATTGATTTATAGTTTGGTTGCATTAAAATGACATTGCAGGCACTGGCATGATTCTTTTATTAACATAACTTATTTTCTTTAAATTGCCTAAGAGAGCAGCTCTGAAAGTATTATTTACAAGAAACATAAGATCATCTTTTTTTGTAGCCCTACCTTTAGATGTGTGCTTTCTTTTGTCTGTCTGTATTGTGTGGTAGATGGTTGATCAGATAATCTGACCCATACTAATTTCTACTCCTGTCTTCCTTTCTTTGGCATTATTCTGAGTTGGTAGATTCAAAATGGTTTCACTAACAAGGATAACAAATTTTATTAATTATCTGGATTATCTATTTTTTCTTGGCACATTTGAGGTATGTTACAGAGATTTCTAGAAGAGCTTTAATTTCACTTATTTCTTGTGCATTTTGTAAAATAATTTTCTGGAACTCCAAAATGCTTCTAATGTAAAACTGAGGAATATGTTTTTCTGTTATTTATTTCTGATATCCGTTTATCCTGAAGAAAGACTATACATTTACAGATCAAGCAAAGTAAGCTGGTTTAGTTATGAGAAGGAGCAAACGTCTAATCTTTCCACACACTAAAGTTTTGCATTCTACTATAGAAATGTTACACCACATTTTCTGAAGTAGGCATAGATTCTATAAAATGGTTAAAAACAAAAAGGTACAGATCTTAACGATATTGTGAAGGGATAGCTTCATTAGTATCAATGCAGAACTCTTGAAAGTCACTTACCTAAGATCTTTATTTAGAACTGCTGGTATTTGCTTTTTGTGGTACTGTTATTTTCTTAAGGTTTTTCAGTGTCTGACACTTTGTATAAACGTAGTCATGTTGCCTTTGTCTGTGATGAGAAAATGTGTTTGCATCTTGAGAAACTTATTTATATTTTATTCAAGTCCAGCCATTCTGATGTTGAGTATACAGCTGTAGGTTCTTTTAATATAGTGACATTTTGCTGTAAGTAGTATAATCTCAAAGACAGCCAAAATTTCAATTCTATTTTAGAGAATCCGATCTTACTAATAGAGTTTCATAATTGTGGATTCTGAAGGTCTGGCCTTACTTCTATTGAAGCAAGGAGTGGTCAAGCAGCGGCTAGACCTGTCTTGCAATCTAAAAGGGAAGAGATTTGGGTGCTAACGTGGTTACCTATATTGAATTTCTTATGAAATTGTTGAAATCTCATTTCAGGTATGTGACAAAATTGCCAATGAGTTTGAGGACAGGGAAAACCTGGCAAATGAGTAGGAGCATCATAAGTTTCTAACATCAATTCTATGCCAGCTCCTGGCAGATTTCTTCATCAGCTTTTTTCATCTTGTGTTGTAATGCAATGCTGCAGGAGGCTGTCATTGACTGTTTCCCATCATTGCTTGATATCTATTTTTCACATCCATCTACAATGTCTGAATGAGACACAAAACCAAAAATAGAAAAGAAGTAGCTATCAAATTCTGTAACTTTGTACTGCTGCTTATATCACATCCTCCACAGCTACAAATTGTATTATTCCTTGAGCCCCACATTGCAGGAGGAAAAATACCTAATAGGATGCAGAAATGAAAGTGGGAGGAAAAACACATTTTGGCATTGAGTTTGCTGGAAATGAGAGCAATAGAGGAAATACATCTGGGAGGGACAGGGAATAGGAAGACCCTGGAGAAGGTGCCATCAGTTTGGATAGACATCCCAATTCTGAATATTTAGCCAAACCCTAATGTTTCTGTCTTTGACACTGTTCCATTTGTACTACTATTAAATACAGTGTGTCAAAGTTGGTTTAGTTCAAAATGCTGTTTTCTGATACAATGGATTTCTAAATGGAGACCTGGTTTAAAAAATATTGCAAATATCCTGTAACTTAAGGTTTTTTTCCTTTAGCCCGGAGGCCTAGGTATCACTGGTGGTATTTCTCAGCCTTCCACCCACCTGATGTTTAGGTGTTACATGGCATAGCTGATGGCATGAACTTTCTAAATTTGAAATAGGAAATGCTGCTGATGCGTTGCCATGTGTGTAACCACAGCACAGCTTGTAGGTATATAAACAGATTAGAACCTGTGAAAGAGTAGTATTTCTTTGATCTTGTTTTTTCTCAGAATCATTACACAGCAAATGATTTTGGGGGGAAAAAAAAAAAAAAAAGAACCAGAGAAGGTAATTAAGTAATCATCCCCTTTGCTCTTGTCCTACACAAAGGCTTGGGGTGTTTTGTTTTTTTTTTTTCCAATTTGATGGTTTTGCTGTTTTTGAAAAAAAAAAAAAAATTAGTTTTATAGGTTGAAAACAGGGAAATTAAAATACTAATTGGGCTGCATCCAATTTTAGCTAATAGATGTTTTCTTAAATTTAGTACATTAAATATTAAATTGCTCTATTTTATACTGCATTAATTTAAATGTGTATTATGCTATTTTTCCTCTACAATGTCATATCTGGGGAAAGACAAAAATGCCTTAAGAATATCTTATTGTATGTTAGTTAAATAAACCATAGCCAATAACTGGGGTTTACACAACAGCATATCCTCTATAACAGGGAAAGCAGTTGTACCATAACAATTTTTAGGCAAGTCAGTCATCTTGCCACTGAAATATTTCAGCTTTCTATGTAAAAAGCTGTTGCTGTTGAACATCCTCACACTTTCTATTATCATAATTGCATCTTTCTTGTGAGAAATTCTTACATCCTACAGATATGCAAAATTGAGGCATGCAGTTACTAAAGAGTTTTTAAAGGTAGTTATGTAAGTCTGTATCAAGGTGCACAGAAAGCCTTAGATACAGATATGTGTAAGGCTCTTGAGAATCCCAAGTAATGTCTTAATTATTGGGAAGGACTGTGGTCCTTTTGCCTGCCAATCTATACAGTGCACATACTAAGGGGTAATTTCTTGGCAGATTGAGAGTTGCAATAGTATTACCTATTTTTCTCTTGATTAAGTTCTCAGCAAGGCATTATTTTACCTTGAAATAGAATTATTTCCCTTTCTATTTGTGGTCTCTTCCTCCTCTTGTGAAAAAACACAGGACAAGCTATATTCCTCAAGGTACTAATATATTTTATGCTTTTATATTAATTTTACACAGAAATATGAATGTTCCTATACCAAACATGGAAGCAGTATATATTTTGAATCTGTACTAGGGAAGAAAGATAATACTCTTGGTACTGGAAGTGATGCACAGGATGTTTTACACAATCAGTGTGTCACAGTCCTTGGGTTTTGTCCCAAGTTTTGGTCCTCCAAGAGTGCATACTTCTGATACAGAGCAGATTGCAGGACACCCAGTTGATGCACCAGTTTGCCCAGACAACTCTGGAATCTTCTTGATCATCTTGAGATTGTCTTGATCTTCTGGGTACTTGTCCTGGTATCTGTGAACTCCTGGGAACCCTTGGAAGAATCTGAGGGGTCTTGTGGGTCCTCCTGCTGAAAAGTGGCTGAAGGAATGGAGGTTGTTTAGTCTAAAGGAAAGAAGACTCAGGGGAGACCTTAAAGCTCTATACAACTACCTGAAAGGAGGGTGTAGCAAGGTGGGTGTTGGTCTCTTGACCAGAGATAAGATGAAAGGAAATGACTTCAGGTTGAATCAGGGTAGGTTTAAGATTGAGTATTAGGAAGTATTTCTTCACAGGAAGGGTTTTCAAGCATTGGAGCAGGTTGTCCAGGGAAGAGGCTAAGTCAACATCTCTGGACATACTTAAAAGACATGTAGATGTGACACTTAGGGACTTGACAGTGTTATGTGTCTAAGTAAAACTAACGATAAGGGTAGCTCAAGCAGCTTGTAACAGATTTTCACAGCTGTCCTTGATCATGGTGTGTCTGAAGCCTTAGGGACCTGCAGACTTTAGGAAGGGTCAAGCACCCTTTTAGCACATGCTTATGGAGGAACCTCACCCTTTTAATCCACATATATGGAGAAACCTATGTAAGGGCCAGGTGCAGAGCACAGCTTCTGAAACACAGAAGTTTGTGCAGAAGAGTATGAGGAGGAGAGCAGGAGGACTAACACATTTTCTGTATACAACATTCACACCCTTTGGTGGGCAGTGAACATACCTTACAAAGGACAGAGAGTTTTCAGTAAGACAAGTCCTGAGTACCGCAAGAACTACTTCATGTTAGGGTGACCAAAAAGGCTTCTCCCAGGATGCATTGTTCTGTTATGTTAATCTATCCCAGTTTGGATTCCCTGGTTGGCTGTCAGCCTCTACCCCTTGTCACTACCCCAGAGCTTCCCCATTGGTCCCTGTTCCCTAGTCCTGCCTTTTCCCCGCCCCCGGATAAAACTCTGAGTTTCAGGATCATGTTCGTATTTGCCTCTGCAACCTTTGACAGTGTAGCAGCAGTAAATGCTCCTGCTGGAACGCACGCAAATGCCCTTCTTGACTCTTTGCTACCGACTATAATATTGAACCCACCTGTGCCTCTGTGGGTGCACGTGGGACCCCACAGAGCTGAGCAGGGACAGTATTAACACCCTGATATATGGTGATCATATGTCTCAGGGGACAGTCCATGGGCACTGCTGGAGCAGCTTTCCCTTTCCAGTTGGACGTTGGGACTCAAAGTTTCAGAAGCAACCTGAGCTCTGCAAGCCTCAGGCTGTAGGAATTGCCTAAGACTTCTTGCTGATGCTCGGATGTGTGGTCTTCTAGTCTGCAGGAGGCATGAAGTTATTGAGAAGCTACCATGAAAGAGCTATGGGGAGGAGGTCATCCTACTGTGCAGCATCAGCAAGGGTGAGAAAGAACAACTGTATTTACTCTTAAGACCTTGTAGGTTCAACAACCTGAACTTCTCCGTGCAGGAGAAGGACATGAAGAGCCTGAATCTGTAAAGTCGGAAATTGGAAACTATCGTTAAGACTGAGGCTGGAAGACAGTGACTTCTTGTACCAGGAGGAATGCCCTTGTCCCATCCTGTGATTTGCAATTACAGAATGGATTAACCACCACTGTAGTTGGAGAGAAGCTTGGAGAGCCAATAAGTAGAACATCTTGCTGGGCTGTATCTGGAATACACAGTACCACTAGAAGGAACCTGTGAAGAACAGTAGTAGGGGACCACTTAATATGATTGGAGGCCCCTGCTCGCTATACCTGATTTGTCATCTAGGTATGTTTGCTGCTTCCTCATATTCTGGATATTGTGAAGTGATTATTTAAGCTCACCCCAGCTACTCATGTCAGGGTGATCTGGAAAGCATCAAACATCAAACACATGGAGGGGCCAGGTGATGTTCTCTTCAATTCTGCTGGTAAGGTGGAATGACCTGAACAGAAATTGACAAATTCTGCAGTTTAATAACTGTTCGTACAGTTCTTCTGATAGCAGGGTGTGTGAGTATGGGATTTTCTTTGAAGGTTAACAGCTTCTCAGAAGAGATGAAGTACACTTGACTAGACAGCACAAAAGTATCTTTGACAATGAGCCAGAAAAGTGGTGAATAACGCCCCAAAAACTTGCTTGATGAGCCTCTTTAAAGAGCTTATGACTTTCTTCTGTACTCTAAGTTAGATGCACAGGAGAAATAACAAGAAGATATTCTCAGGAGGTCAAAACAACAAAAATCCCCTTACTGGCAACATCAGAAAATCAGAGATCTTTAGCAAAAGTTGGAGTAGCATTCAATCCAAACATTTCATGAAGCATTAACTTAGCCCATTCAATTTAGCAAGGCACAAGCCCATCCGATTATAAGTTACTCAAAACTCCAAAAAGAGGAAATTAGAAGAAGGAGGAGAAAAGAGATACAGAAAAGAACAAATATAGCTACCACTCCTGGTTCCAGATGTGTTCAGCTGATAGAAATTCCAAGAGGAGATAGGGTCAAAACATGTGGCCTTCACACACTGCAACTTGCCAATACTTTTAATGAATTGGATTTATTTCTGAATATAGATTTAAATATTACATCTTTGACCTCTTTTCAGCTTGTTCTGTCATATAGGTGCTGGGCCTGGTGGAGCCAACTGGAACAGCTGTGTGCAGAGTTGGGCAGCCTTGGGTGCTCCACACATGGGTCCACCCAGCAACCCACACCTTGCTTGAGGAGAAAAAACAGAGTAAGGAAAAAAACCCACTAACTTATATGTTTTGATTTCCACACGTGAGTCTTTGTGCTTTTACAAGATTATCCAAATGGAGGTCTCCTCTGATAATTTAGAGTCAGCATTAATTCAAGTAAGAACCATGAACTAACTTAAGTACACAAACTCATCATAAACATGTTTAAACATACATTTATAGACAAATATAAGTGTATTAGAACTGGTTTGATGTGCTATGCCATAGAAGTTATACTATTTAGCAGGAGCTCAGGAAAGTGGAAAGTTATCTAAGACCCAGGAAGCATGACTTATGAAGACAACTGGAACTGTAGGTCCCAAGAGGAAGAAAACAACAATTTAACCTCATAGACTTGCAAACAGGCATGAGGTATAACCTAATTTCTGTGTCTGCAAAGAATGACACAGGAACTAGTGGGCTTAAACTGCAAGAAGGAAGATTTAGATCTGCTACTCAGAAAGCTTTCCTCTTAAAAGATAGCATCACACTGGAATAGACTGTAAAAGGGGTTTCATCCTCCCTTGCAATGATTTTTAAAGAATTAATTAAATAGTCACCTGCCAGGAACGACAGCTAAAATGGTAAAACATTCCCCAAGACAAGGGATGAACTAATTGAACCTTAGGACCTCTTTCAGCACTGCTGTTTCACAGCTGTGTAAATAAGTAATCATTATGAAGGGGGAGCTATAGAGCTCTCTTATTAAAAAAAGCCTTTTTCAGAAAAAGAAAATGTTAATGTGGGTAATTTGTTAGGCATAGGAAAGCCTGATTTGAATTTTAATTAGCATTTTCTGAGAGGGGGATTTTTTTTTTTCATACTTATTGCTAAGGACAAAATTATTTATTTTTCAGTTGTTGAAAATTGGAACTGCTTTCATGTATGTAAGTATGATGAAAACCTTAATTATTTTCACCTTTTACCTTCTCACAAAATTTAAAACTCAATTACTCCAAATCTGGTAATTTTGCCCTTAGAGTTAGGACAAAATGGTAATAAAATGTCTAAATTTTGAATGTAATGAATTTTTTAACTTTCACTTCATAAAGTAAGAGATGTTCAAAAGAAAGTGTAAGTGGTTCCTGTTTGGCTATAGAGATTGAACTTGGACTGAACTCAGTTAGGTAAAGATGATCATGGGTTAAACAGATGAATTTACAGATGATGCCATGAAGATGTCATCAACTCAGCACACACTTTATCTGATTTACAAGTTTCTAATTGATCTGTTAACATGTTATGAAGTTTTTCTGAAAGTATACATTATGTTCTCTAAAGTCAGAAATAGCAGAACCTTAATTGCTGGCATTTAGTTTCAGTTTGGGGTTTTTAAATTAACTTTGAGGAATTGAATGTGATAAAGTGAATCTGCAATACTGTTCAGTTTTGCAGCCTGCAAATACAATAATTCTTTGGATCCTAAAGGTTTTGTTTACACTTTAGTGAGATCAAAAAAAACCCTCAGTAATCATTAGTGTTTATAGATCATATTTATAAGTAGTCTCTGGACATTAAAAAGGGTACATTTTTTATTCTAACTTTGTCAGTTCACAAAACAAAAAAAAATTATTTTATATTCTGGTATTTTTGATTTAGTAAACATGAAAAAATGTAGACAAAATTCAAAACTTTATTGAGTATAGAATGTGAGCCTATCTGGCCAACAGGACAGACTGCCAGCTCTCACAGAAATGGTTAGAGATGTCTTCATCTTCTTAAGAGAAAATTGTCACATTTATGTATATAAATTAGTTCATTGACTTGTTTTTCACACTTTAATGCTGCTGAAAGTATTTTATAAAGAATTGCTTTTGCCTTATCCTCAGGTTGTTTGCCTTTTGAATTGCACCTGTATTTATCATTTATTAAATTGTATTTTATTATGCTATGCTCTATCTTACTGTAATACATCATCTCATATCATGTATCATGAAATAAATCAAGAAATGTAGTTCATGATGCTGCTTTTTCATGACACCAGCTTCCCACCCTCCTTGTTCTCCTTGGTGTTGAGTATAATCTCAGAGGTTTACTTTACACCTACTTCATGTTTTGCTATATATTATTCAATTTTAACTCCTCTGTCCATTCAAATAAAATGCATTTTTTAACCATAATTTAAAGATGTGTGCTGTTGAAACTGCTGCATGTGCATGAATTCTTGAAACAGTCCATTGTATCATATTTAAATTGTTCTAAATCTTATTTATAAATCATATCAAGTAAGACTACTGAGCTGCATTCCTCCATATTACACAAATACATTCTGCTATGCTCAGTACACATTGTTGACCATAGTACTTCTTATTATCTGCAGCGAACATAATCGCCCACAGCTGTAGAGTAAGAATACTGAGTAATTTGAAATTATAGATTTTTTAAAGGTCAATGTCCTGTAACAGAAATTACTTGGAACAAGCTTTTTATTTTGCTATCTTCCACACAATTCAAATTTATTTCCTCTATTTTATTACTGCAGCTGATGTAAACCAGCAAATCTCAGTAACTTCCAGCTCCATGCTGATTCCCTTCTGCTGTTGAAACTGGCAGTCTTGCATATAAATTGTACTTTTTTTATTACCCAGAAATCTTTCAGTTTCTTTAGGTTCTTAAGATCTTCTGGTGGTAACTGTAACCAAGGTAAAGGTCAACTAAATTCTTACTTGTAATCTTGATGTACCTGCAGTGAAATCAAGAAGAAAAGTCATACTTGACTTTACCTCTGCTCATGTGGAGGTAAGATTGGAAAGAACAATGGGCAAAGATGTAACTGTAATTCTGTTGAAGATAATCCTTTTATGCTTGGGATATTCCTCCACAGTATCTGGCCTAGATTAAATATAGTTTATATGTCCAGAACTGGGGAAAAGTATTCTAGAACAACAAATAACTGGGCCCAACATGTCTGATTTTCACCGCCTTGTATCTTCTGAAGTCCTTTATCTGTGTAAAGTAAAAGTAATGTACAGGTGTGATGTTATCTGACTGCTGATTTAGTTCTGCAATCACTGCATGAGGTGTAAAGCAACAGAAAATATATTGTGCTGTGAAATGGGTGTAAAGGTGCCAAAATATAACTTCAACAAAATGACTGCTGAATAGCTGATAATTCTACTGTGTGCTGCTGAACATTATAGACTACTTAGCAGATATTATGGTGCTACTATGGAGTTTCTGAAATTAAGGAAACCTTGCCTATTTCTCTTTATAGAAAGGATAAGTTTTTATTGTTTTTTTAAACTTAATCAGTGGGCTAAAAACCAAAATATTTTTTCCATGGATAGGGCATTTTAAATTAAAATGGAACAACAAGTTAATCTATAAGTATATATTTGTCCCTTTTTATTTACCTTTTCAAATAACTCCATGTAAAATCTTGATCATAATAATATTTGGTTTGTAATTTTTGATACATTTCTTTCTCTGGGCCTTGTTAAGTAGATAAAGAATTGTGTTTAAAAGATGGAATCTTCAGGACTACTGTGATATATTAGTTCCAGTATGCTTTTGCATAACTGCATGTGACAATTATATGGATTCATCTTAGTCCTCCAAATGTGTAAATCCAGCATGTCTGAGATTTTTTTTAATATATCAACTTGTGGGAGTTTACAGGACATGGTTTCTTCTTCTAATTACTGCTGAAATTATTGCTGGGATCAAAAAAAGTGGGTTTCTTGGGAACCCACATGTAATTAGCTGCTGTTAACCTAGAAGGCTTAGAATATCTGAGAATTATCCTGCAGGAAAATAATTGGCCCAAAAAGCTTTCTTTTTATGCAAGGGAAAGGATGGGTTAGAGGGAAGAATATGATGTTCTCATCATATTGTAGACTTGTCAGGAGAGTGATGCTCTAGGCAAATATCATTAAAACCATTATTTGAATGGAAGTTATATTATCAGATTGGTACAAATCCTAAAGAACTTCCTATGAATTGAAGCTATATTTTCATAGAGCTACAGATACTTCTGTCGCATTTAGAAATGTACTATGTCTGAATCAGATATTAATCAATCAGATAAATGATCAGATATTATTAAGTTCAGTCTTAAAGCCTTTTAAGAAACATGGCTATATTAGTCACTTGAAAGGGTCATGCAATGTTAAGATGATGGCACAGCAGTGGATATGCCAGTTTTGCAAAGTGAAACATTTCCTTCTAAGCAATGTATTTGCTTTCTCTGTTTTGAGACCTTAGGAGACTGAGAGGTGAGTTAAAGTGTGCTCCTCCTAGAAACTTGAGTAATTTGCACACCATATCACTTGAAGAGCACCCATAGTTTAAGATGAGGTCTCGCAGAGTAAATTCCATGCATTCTGTTAAAGATTGAAGGCCAAAGTCCATGGACTCTTTTGAGTAATCTTTTATTTAAAAAAAAAAAAAAAAAAAAAAAAAGCAGGGCTTCAGGAGCATATTTCTTATCAAATTCTCCAAAGGATGTCTCCTTTCTAAAGTTTATTACCCACTGTCTGATTTGCAGGAAAATGAAATGGAGAATGAAAGTAGAAAGTAGATGAAAACATATTTAAATAGCAGAAATTTTCCCAGGTCAATTGGCACCCAACTTTCCCCCTTTAGCACCGTTCATTTTTCAATATGTTTATGCATGTATATATTCTTTTTGAGACTATAAATATATTAAAGAATTTCAACTTATCAAGATGAAAAGTAGCATTTTTGATCAAAGTCTGGTAAGTAAGGGAAAAATATAGAAGGAATGTAAATTACTCTCTTTAATAAACCTTTTAATATGGTGCTGTCATACAAAATTTTATTTCTTTATAAAAACGAAGGTAAAAATTTTCTAGAACTTCATTTTTTGAGACCACAAATGAGTGGTTTTGTTCCCATTTTTGCCCAAAAGTTTTGGAAATAAAAGTGTGTAAGTCCAATACTAAAGTGTGTAGTCAAATACTTACAAGACATTACCTATCTCCAACTTTTTTGTTTCAGACATGCTGGTATTTACTTATTAGTGTTCACTGTGCGAGCACATGCAGTTACTTTAAGGAAGACTGCAGCTTCACTACTTTGATATTGCCATATTTCTCACTGAGATTCTTTCTACATGTCTAAGAGTGTTCTGAGCAGTTATAGAGAGAGCAAACATTTGGACAAGGTTGTTTTTGTCCAGAGCAGACATGCTTTGTCAAGTGGAAAACTTGTTCAGAGGCATTAGACTGCAAAAGAAACCTTTTCCTGGTTGGAGAGAAACCATAAACTTTGTACTTCAAACAAATATTCTTAATGGGGGGAAAATCAGAACAAGTCCTCTGTACTGAGACAAAAATTATAGCACATTCTGTCTTCTTTATTATGCTTGTTTTAAACTTGAAGCTTTAAAAGAAGTTCAGTGTTCTCCACTACATTTCTCTTTTCATGTACATCATTCCAGCCCACTAGTCTCATGTCTGCTTCTTTCATTGCTGACCTGACTTGTGTAAGAGTGGAATTTCTGGGTTTGGCCAACACAGTCTTTTAAATGTTAAATTTTGTGGCAGATCTGGAAATTCTTGGCATCATTCAGCATTGACCATCTCCAGAGGTAAGGAATTAATCAATAGCTTTCAGATTAGTAAACCTCAGTGACAAAGGCAAGGAGGATCTGGCCAGCTCAGATACCTTACAGCTGCAGTTGGTCAGACTTCTGTGTCTATGTGCACAGGTGTGTGTGCATGCACATGCAGATATGTAAGATATCTTGTTCACTTTAATTTTGCCAAGTAAACATGCATAAACAACAATTTTTAAATTTAGTGAAGATGGAGGAATGTCAAGTTAACTTCTTGGAACAGTGTTCTGACAAAAAATATGTAATTGAGACAGAAGTGGCAAAACAATTGCTTCCTGTGTACCCAAGTATTCATTTAGATGACAGTTTGGGTATATTTCCCCGTGGAGGCATCTTTTGCTTGCAAGTACAGTTTTTTCCCCTGATTAATATTTGGATATGTGTGTGTATATAATGTGACAGGTAGAGAACTACTTCACAGGGACAATATGCTGTGATTTGACATGCAACTTGAATTCTTCTTAGGTGGACAGCTAAAACCTGTGATATCTAGAAGCATAGGCATCTATAAAGTTATTTTTCTTTTTACCTCTTTACTAATAATCCCTATTTAAGCCAAAACATGTTACTTTTTGGGCTTCCCTGGGGAAAAAAACGTTAGAATGACAAGTTTTTTGTTTGGGTTTTTGGTTTGTTTGTCTTTGTTTCCTTGGGTTTTTTTTCAGGCAATATTCCCCAAAACAGTTTAGTCACTACATTTATTCAAACGATTTAATTTTAAAAATTACCTCATTCAACCTGCTGGCCATGCTTCTTTTTACATGGAACCAGGATACAGTTGGCTTTCTGGGCTGCAAGTACAGATTGCCAGCTTCCATCCAATATTTTGTCTATCAGTAGTTCCAACTCCTTCTCCATAGACCTGCTCTCAATCCATTCACTCCCCAGTTTCTAGTGATACTGAGGATTGTCCCAATACAAGTGCAGGAATTTGCACTTGGCCTTGCTAAATTTCATGAGGTTTGTATGGGCCCACTCATCAAGTTTTCGAGCTCCCTTTGGTTGGTGTCCTATCTCCTCAAGTGGATCAACTGCGCCCCTCAGCTTTGGTGTCATCTGCAAACTTGCTAAGGCTACACTTGATCTCTTTGTCTACATCATTAATAAAGATATTAAATAGTATTAGTCCCAGGACAGACCTCCAAAGGACACCCACTCATTACTGGTTCCCACTTGGACATTGAGGCATTTACTGTAACTCTCCAGATTCCATCCAGCTGATTTCCTAACAGTCCATCCCTCAAACACGTCTCTCCAATATAGGGGGAATAATGTTGTGGGGGCCCATGTCAAGGGCCTTACAGAAGTCTAGGGAGATGATAACTGTAGCTCTTGCCTAGTCCACTAGTGTAGTCACTTCATAACTCTGTCACAGAATGTCACTAGATTACTCAGGCATGATTTGTCCTTAGTGAAGCTGTCTTTCATATGTTTTGGAACATCCTCCAGGAGGATTTGCTCTGTGATGTTACTGGACAAAGGAGTGAGGTAGTTCCCAGGGTCCTTCTTTCTACCTTTTTTTAAAATGGGTGAAACATTTGCCTTTTTCCATTCACTAAGGACTTTGTCTGGTTTCCATAGCTTTTAAATTTCACAGAGAATGGATTGGCAACTACACCATCCATTTCCCTCAGGACCCTGGGATACATATTGTTGGGTCCCAAGGAGTTAATTTTCAGGTTCTTCAGGTGGTCTCAAACCTGATGTTATCCTATGAGCAAAGAGACTTCATTCCTCCACTCCCTCTCTTGAGTTTCAGGGCTTGAGGGGTGCAGGAAGAGAAATTACTATTGAAAACTGAAACAAAATATATTGATAAGTACCTCTGCTATGTTGACTGTCACCAGCTCTGCCATCTTATGCCAATGGGAGTGCATTTTCTTCTGTCTTCCTTTACTGGCCAACATGCCTGTAAATTCTTTTCTTACTATTCTTTGCATTCCTAACTAAATTCAGTTCCAGCTGCACTTTAACTTTCACAATACCATCCTTACCCATCTGGGAATTGTCGCTTTATTCATCCCAGGATATGCATCCCAGGTTATGTGGCATGTGCATTTCCTTCTTACACTTTAGTTTGACCAGAATGTCCTTACTGAGTGTGGAACCATGACTGGGAGTAAAATGAGAGGAGGGAAATTATAGGGTTAAATACAGTTTCTACTCCCTGGATGGAATGGGGTTGGCATGCTTGAAGCCTATCCCGCAATGATTCCTCATACCCATGATCTGCAACTATAAGCACTTGCTAAGGGTGTGGGGGGATGGAACAGAGGGTGGAGCAGAGTGGAAATACTGTGGCCAGTCTCTGTAGAAATTCTTGCAGGGAAGGGAACTTGATGGTATGAGTTATTGCAGCTGATAAACCGCATAGCACCTGTGCATCAAGGGAGATAAGATGTCCTGCTGCTGAGTCAACAACTGTGGCAAAATTGTTCTCCTTCATTAAACTTGGTTTGTTATAGCCTAACTGTAATAGGCTGAACCTGTTTTCTCTCCCATAGGGACACCTATTGGGTAAGAACCACACTCTGTGTGTGCTCAGTATTTTTACTGGGGATTAGAACTTGTCTGTATTTTGTTTTGAATGCATTTTTGTAGTTAGATACTGTCCCCAGCAATCCTTGAACCTTAACCTGTCACTTAAACTGTTGGTGTGAGTCCTTCATGGGCGCTGGCAGTCACTAGCAGTGGGTGACATTCTCGAATAAAGTGTAAGACGTGCTGAGGGGTCTCCCTTATGCTGTTGGTGTGTGTCCCTGAATAAGTCAGTCAAAGTGCCCTCCAGTCCAGCAGCAGTGCTCAGTAAAGGGTTCCCCTAAGGGGGCGCTGACAGACTGGTCAGGTACAAGGGTCTCAGCTTTTCTGGGGCACTGACAGGGTCGAGGAAATCTCTGCATGCTAATGGTTGAGGAAATCTCCCCTTTTCACGTGACTGAGCCATACCAGTCTCCTGCATTCCTTGGGAAGATGGATTTCTTTCGGTTAGGTGGAAAGTCCAGACTAGGGTAGAAAACAAGTAGTTACTGAAAAAATGTTACTTGATTGGGAAGGGAAGGCATCCTTTTTGTTTTTGGGGGGCTTTTATAATATGTTGTTGGACAACCATTTAGTTCTCATGCTTTTTACTGTAAACTCCAATTTGAGAATCTTTGAGGCTTTATCTTCTTCATTGTTCTCTCTAGCTATTATGCCTGAAGTAGTTCCTCCAATGGAATCCTAAATTTATTTTAGAGGGGTTTTATCCATTTTGTAACAAATTAGCTATAGGGCCCAAAACCCATTTTTCCACTGGGATGTTTAAATGTTACCTTCTTTTTTTCTGTTGTTTCCTCTTGCATGGTATCTGTCAAGGAATGTATTAAAAAAGCATATTTCATTGCAAGGGTTTTAAATTTCCTCAGAAAAATGGGGAAATCCCAGCACTCACAATACGTATTATACTCACTTTCACAGCAACATAAGGCCAGTCTTCCTACATTTTGTAAGACTTCATAGAAAGTATGAGTCTTTGGGAACCATTAAATCCACAAAGCCAGAAGAAGGTAGCAGATACTGAAAGAGATATTGCTAACACAATGTTATAACTCTTAAACTAGGAAGTGATTGTTAAATTTTAAACATAATGGAGATTTTACCGGATAACAAAACATGCCAATAAGTGGCTGGAGTGACAATAAAATCTCAGTACGCACTGGTTTAATTATAGTGTAATAATGTCTTAGTTCACTGTCTTAGACATATATTTTAAGATGTGGCATTTAAAGTATGGGCTTTCTAACCAGAAAGAAGTATTGCTTATAATGTAACTGCCATCCTTCTTAAACTTTTGTCTCTCTGTAAGATTACACAAAAAATGTGGGTTTTATTTTTATACAGCTTCTTGAAACGTGACCAAAAATTTTCAGTAGGTTTCTTGAAGGTGAACTGAAAGAGAAAAATGTACATTTTCATAAGTCCAAATTATTTCACTTAGCATTATGAATTAATTAGGATAGGGAGGGAAATGTAATACAGATTGAGCTAAGATTTTAATAGGATTTTTTTATATGAATTAATAAGTTCTAATCTAAAACATGATTTTCTAAAGATAGTTCTATTACTTCATCAGTGTTACAGCTGGTGTGGGTTTCAGTGTCTGTAAAGCATTGGGCTTTACTACAGCTGAAGGCTGAGTCACTTTCAAGAAATTTTGTAAAAGTTTACTTTTCTATTAAATGTTTATTTAGAATATGACCACGGAGTTCTGCAAATGAAAGCCCTGAGCAGAAATCCCTGATTCTTTTTGTGACCTTCTCAGTGCACTTTTGCAGTGATTTAAAGATATATAAATATTCTGCTGACTACACTTACAGTACACGTAATCTGATGGAGAATAATTGGTGAGTTCTGGAGTTACTTTCTGATGAAGTAAACCTAGTAGCATAAGAAAATTATCTTGAAGGACTTTAAAAGTGGTGTTAGTGTTGGAATCTGATTATTGAGAGATGCCTCTGCCCCAACTAAGATGCAAACAAGACCATCTGCTAAAGTCAATTATACAGATTTTACTTAACAATAAATGTGACATAGAGAGAAAGAAAGAAGAAAGAGACAGAGAGGGAGAGAGAGAGATTAAGCAGAAGATAGTCACCATTCCATGGATCCAACAGCATCCCCTTGGTCCTTCCTCACCCTGGTCTTTGCAATGGTTGTGTTTTTCTAGAGATACCACCTTTATACAGTCCAAGTTCCAGGTATCTGTGGGGTGGTTGCATGTGTTCCCGTAACTTGGGATAAGGAGTTGTTTCATTTCTCAAAGTCTGCCACAGTGGGAATTTTTGTCCAGATGCACGAACCAGAATATATTAACTAGACCTCACCTCAGCTAGGCCTGGAATTAGTGCCTTCCTGTTGCAAGTTCCTCTCCTCTGCGCTTATCTCAAATTCCCGCTAGGGGTGGCTTGTCTTATGGCATGTTCCTCCTGTGGCCTTGACAGTGTTTGAGGCAATTGTGATCTCTAAGTCTCTTACAGTTAGATGAAACAAAGCCATGTATTTATGCTTATTCTACTGGTATAAATCAATTATGTCAGTGTGAGTGAGGGAAAAAATAACTTCATTGTGTGAGCAGCTAAATTAATCATCGATATTAGAAAGGCTTTTCCCATTGTTCATTCACAGCTTGTCTAAAGAAGGCATGTTCAATTACTAAACACGAGAACAGCTACACAAAAAGTTACTGTATGTATGCAGAAGAGTAAAAAGAGGAAGCCTAAGTCAGCACATTCCTTTTTACACAGCGCTAGTGAGTTGGAACTTCTGTTGACAACTGTTTTTCTCATGACAGTTAGTCTTTCAAACTTGAAATTAGTAGCATGGAGCCTTTCCCCGAACTATGTCATTAAAACCCGTCAAAATCAAGGTTTTTGTTCCCCTTACCACTTCCTTTGACACTCTCCTTTCCTCTCCTACCCTCCTGCCTGGATTTAATATCCCCTGACTATTAGTATTTTCCTCTTTCTTTGGAAAGGCATAACATTTGTTTAAGCTCTGGTTTCATTGTTTAGATACACCATGTTTTCTTTTAAATGAGAGTATTTCAGACTGACTTGAGACTTGATGGGTGCCATGGTGATAAGAAAAAGCATTGTTGTGGTCCTTTGAGAATAACAGAGTACAGAAAGGCTAGCGTCCCGTGGGCTCAGATTCCAACTCATGGTTTTGCCATTACCCTGGTGTCATTCACAAATATGTTTATTTCAAACTGTTTGTCGAGGAGTTGTGGTGGCCTGTGGAACCAATAGTGTGAAGGGGCGAAATGAGATTCAGGAAGCCTGATATTTCTAATTATATCTATTAAATGGATGTGTTGAATTTTTAACTTCTCCAGGAATTGTTGGGGAGGGTACCTAGTGGGACAGGGGAGGACCTATCAGGCAGAGTCCTCCCATCACCCTGGACTGGAGTGGGGCAGCTGAGGGACACCAAGACAGCCCCAGCCCTGGGCACCTGGCACCTCTTGGGGATAAAGCCTTGTGCAAATCCGCGGACAGGAGGTGAAGGCCCAGGCATCTGCCACAAGATGATGGCCACTGCCAAGGGCAGGCCCCATGGCAGAGCCTCAGCTCGGAACAGCTGCCAGGACTGGAGGATGACCCTGGTGACCACATCCCCAAGGTGCTTCTATAGCTCCTCACAAACGTCACCAGGAAAGTGGCCTGATGGAAATGGTGTGAATGGATATATATATATACATACATGCCTGTCTGTATATAATTCATATAAGTAGCACTCATATATGTGTCTGCGTGTGCACCTGCATAGTTGCATCAATTTCATGCTACAGAGAAGTCTGCTGTTACTCTGATGACTGCTTGATGATTCTGTGTATGGCTGATGTATACAGCTTATTGCTAAAAGAGTTACTTGCTCAGGCCAAGTTTGAAGTTCTTCTTTAGGTATGAGGCACAGAGGATACCTCAAAACTGTGATGCATATTGATAATTGGGAAATTGATCTTCTGATAAATTTTAGTTTAATCACAGCTCTAAATTGGTATTTTCTGTAAAAGTGCTGTGTCCTAAATTTGGTCTGTAGGATTTAGTGATAATTGTCTTCATTTTATCTCTTTCTGTGTAATGGAATTACACCGCAATTTTGAACATGGTGTCCAGACTACACTCAAAAATATTTGAAATATACTGTTCTATCTTAAAAAAATATTTGTCATGCTAACTCAGGGGACTTTTCCAACATCCAGATATATGTCATTGGTTTTAATATGATCAGTATCACATAATATTAGGGAGGTTATTTTCTCCTAGACAGATACAGATTACTAAACTTCTCATTGTTTCTCATATTTTGTTTCTTGAGTTCTTCTTCAGTGCCTCCACCTTTCTGTGCATAGAAACTAGGAGATATGTCTCATTAATTATACAGGAATTGCATAATCTTGCTGTATTTGCCTCACAATTTGGATGCCAAAATTGTTCATGTGGGAAGTAAAACTGTAAAACTTTTTTGGCCTTTTTCCCAGAGTACACTATTTGATGCTTAGTTACACTACACAGGAATTAAAAAAAAAAAAAAAAAAAAAATTAAAGTGAATACCTCTGTACTTCAGTTATAATTGTAGGCAGGAGATGAAGCAAAGGCTTACAATCTATTCTGGTCTGCAAGTATTGACCTGACTGAAAGACAGTTTCTTTAATGCATTAACTATTTTTATCTCTTCAAATTTTGCATTGTTTATACCAGTATGTTCTACCCTGCAAAATTAATGGAAGATTCAGTCAACTGAAGTAAAATTCTACCCTTTCTTCAGTTTCCTTGAATCCTTGCATTACATACTTTAGTATTGTTATACAGAATTACTATACTTCTATAGGTACATAAAACATATATTAACTTAAATGTTTCTAGTGATTTTGCAAACTCTTATCCTCAGGAATTTATAATTTGTTTCTGTACTTTAGCATAGATCTTTAAATCAAATGAGTTAAAAAATATTAACAAGTGCAGAATCTCCTCCTTGATTCAAATGTAATTGACCTAAATTATTTTTCAAGTATGTTTTCATCTTGCAAGAATAACAGCAAGTTACCACAGCTCATTCTTTGTTTTCATAATTACCAACTAGTTGCACTTTCAGAATATTCTTGATGCATCACACTGGCTATTTATGCCAGAATGTTACACTAAAATCTCATTTTAGACCAAGTCTTACTGTTAAGTACTGTATCAAAGTATAAGAAGTTGTGTTTGCTTTCAAAGATTGACAGAAAGAAAAAGATGCTGCACAGAAGGTACTCATCATGATTTTTTCCTTGTTTTATTAATTGTAATGGTTTAGCTCTCTTTCCAATTTGAAGAAAATTAAAATAATTTACGTGTAAGACTGTAATACTGCACCAGTGCTATATGTTTATCATTCTGGGATGACTGGAACAAAATACAAGTATTTCATTGTTTATTAGTTTTTCAACCACCTGTATTCCAGCACTATAGCATGCACTTTGAAATCTTGTGTCCTCAGAGCACATTAGATAAAGGCCAGTAATCATTGTTAAGAGCTAAATATTTATAAACAGCATAAAGCTTTTGGCAATCCCAACAAATCTAGAATAAATTTCCTATAATGCAAAAGTGGTCCCTCCAGATGCTTTCAGATTACAATAAACTAAATGCATTAGCTTTAAAAATACAGGCTTCATGTGCTCTCTTGCTTTTGTAAATAATTGGGTTGTTCATATAAAGCTTGTAAAATGCTGTGTTACATAACATAAAATTTCATCTTTAGTAGAAAACTTAGATCAGTTGAGACCTAGATGTAAAAATATCTTTCAAAGTCTTTTTGTTTTGTTTTAGTTTCCTTTCTAAATGATATTGGGGTCCTTGAAAGAAAGCAGTACCCTTGGTTTTGCAAGTTTCTTTTACTCATGATGCTTGCAGAGATCGTAGTCAAGACAAGATAATCCTCCATTTGGCATCCTAATGGTTTCCATTATAACTGACTGACAGAGCTTTACAGTGCAACAAAATACTATTAAAATAGGATCAAATTGTTTTCTTCTTCTGAAAAAAAACCTGCAAAAGGTCTTCCTGAAATTTTCATGGTATTGTGCACTTGAGAGGCATGAGCTTCTAATATTTTCTCTAGGGACAATCTTGCAAAAAATAAATCAGCATGCAACCCTTGGAATTGCTGGTAGTATAAGAGATTCATTTTTCACCTCTTGTCCCAAATGCTTTTAGATGACACCCATAAATATAATGAAAAGAAGATAAAGAAGAGTGCTTTAATTTTGGTCATCTTCAGATGTTTGCTTTTTACAAGAAGTGCTCATGCTATTATTCCCTAGTGAATGACGCACACAGGTCAGAACGGAAATGGAAACACAAGTCAGTGATTAATTCTTAGATTCATTTAAGTTATTGGTTCATTAATAATCTTTGTGGTGCAGTGCAAGATCTTTTGCCTCTGTGTCTTCCTCAGATTCTATTGAGTTCCTTAAATATGTTGTGCTAGGAAATAACACTTTGGAATTGTGAAGGTTTCCCCCTTCAAGAGGAGGAATGTGCTTTTTCTCTCTCTCAGTAGATTTCGGAGCAATTTAGTTATCTCCAGTTGAGCAAAATTCTCCTGCCTGCTCTTCAATAGGACTTTTTGCCTGAGGTCATAAGGAATTATATTTCAAAGATTTTGGTTTCAATTAACTTAAGTTCTAGATTCAGCAATATGCAGTTTTCAATTGAAAATTAATTTTAAAGTTAGTTTTTTCCATGCCAAAAATTTGTATTACCATAATATTTATTTTTATTGTCTTTGTTCTATTTAATAGTTAGTTGCTTCCTATGTATGGGTCTTGAATCCAATACTACAAAATAAAACAGCAATGTAAGCATATGCTTAAAGAAAACATGTACATTATTGAAAATCTTCAGCTGAAAATAGAGTATGACTTCATACTTGAGAGATTTATATCAATAAGTGTAGGTACAAAAATGCTGTTAGTGAGGATCTTCTTGTTATTTTCTAAGTCCGTGAGAGACTTTTCTCTCTCACAGAAGAGGTAGCAGGGAATGTAAACAACCAAGCCACCTGCAACCTTGGAAAGTCTTGTTTATGGTATAGTAGAAAATATTTTGATAATGGATGTTCTAGGATTTTGGCCAATCACCCCCAAGGGGTGGCTGGTCCTTTGTCCAATTAGACTATGAAGAAAAAAGTCTATAAAAGAGTTTGTAAAATAATTAAATAAATCAATCTTGCTGCACAATTCCTGCCTGCTGGATCTTCTCCTCCTCCTCCTCCCTGTAGCTGCAGGACACGGTGATATACCGTAGGAACCAGGCCTGCGGTAATAAATAAGAAAACAGGAGTCCCGCTCTGCCCAATTACTAAGTAAATTAATTTGGAATGGGATTCTATTGATTGTAAAATTAGTTGTTATTATTGGGTAGCTTGAATGAGTTGAACATATAAGGATCTAAACTCAGAAAAAAATTGCTTTTAATTCCACTGCACACCCTTCAGTAAATTGCAGTGACTAATTTACTTTGAACATGACTGTACTTGTAACGTGATTAGCAGTAAAAGATGCTTATCCATCATTAAGAAGGGACCCTACAAACTGTGATGTCAGAAGGGAAAAAATGTCCTACACAGTCTAGGCTAGATAGAGTAAGGTTAATGAGCAATATTTTTTCCCCAGGGACTAGACAGTTGAGGAGAGAAACCCAGATAAACATGTGTTTAAATAAGAGTCAGAACAGAAATATATGGTCTAGCAATATATTAGAAATGAGTCTGCAAACACGAGATGAACTGAAGTCTGAGCAGTTCAGCGAGATGCCAACAAAACAAGTTTTCCTTATTTAGCTGAGGAATGTAGTTGTCTTCATGCATACTGCTAAGGTATACAGTCAATACTTTTATATATATATATATATATATATAAATAAATATGGCTTCACCATAGCAAGTCCTGTCTAACCAACCTAGTGGCATTCTATAATGGAATGACTACGTTGGTGGACAAGGGAAGGCCTACAGACGTAATTTATCTGGACTTCTGTAAGGCCTTTGACATGGTACCCTGCAACATCATTCTCTCTAAACTGGAGAGAGATGGATTTAATGAGTGGACTCTTTGGTGGATAAGGAATTGTTGGATGGTCACATCCAGAGGGTCGTGGTCAACAGCTCAGAGTCGCAATGGACATCAGCGACAAGATCTCTCAGGGGTCTCTATTGGCCTGGTACCATTTAATGTCTTCATTAATAACGTAGACAAAGGGATCAAGTGCAGCCTCAGCCAATTTGCAGATGACCCCAAGCTGAGTGGTGCAGGAGACATGTCTGAAGGACAGGATGCCATCCAGAGGGACCTGGATAAGCTTGAGAAATGGGCCCATAGGAATCTTGTGAGGTTTAACAAGACCAAGAGCAAGGTCCTCCATGTGGGTTGAGACAATTCCTGGTATCAACACAGGCTGAGGGATAAACATACCAAAAGCAGCCCTGATGAGAAAGACTTGTTGGTACTGGTGGATGAGAGGCTGGACATGACCCAAAAATGTGCACTTGCAGCCCGAAAATCTGGTTGTTTCCTGGGCTGCATCCAAAGCAGTGTGGCCAGCAGGGTGAGGGAGGGGATTCTGCCCCTCTGTTCTGGTGAGACCCCACCTCGAGTTTTAGGGTCACTAACAAAGGAAAGACATCAATATGTGCACCCAGAGGATTAGAGGAATGGAATGCCCCTCCTATGAGGAATGTCTGAGAGAATTGATTTTTTTCAGCCTGGAGATGAGAAAGCTTCAGGAAGATCTCATTGCAGCCTTCCAGTACATGAAGGGAACCTACAAGAAGGGTGGAGAGAGACTTTTTTCGAGGGCATGTAGTGACACGACAAGGGGATATAGCTTCAAACTGAAAGGGGGTAAATTAATATTAGATATTTAAAAGAAATTCTTGTGAGCGTGATGAGGCTCAGGAACTGGTTGCCCAGAGCAGTTGTGGATGGCTCATCTCTGGCAGCGTTCAAGGCTGGGTTGGATGAGACTCTGAGTAAGCTTGTCTAATGAAGGATGCCCCTGCTCATGGCAGAAGCATTGGAAGTAGATGATCTTTACGGTCACTTCCAACCCAAGGCGCTATTTTTGTTTGTTTTCGGGTTTTTTGTTTGTTTGAATTTTTATTTATTTATTCTTTTTTTTTAATGAAACACTGTGGATTAAAGAAATGGTAAAACCAAAGAATCCTTAAGAGGGAGTGTCATATTTGTGGATTTAACCTTATGGAAATAAGAAGCTTCCTTTATACTGGTGCTGTATTTTGGTATTCAAGATGGTATTAACCACAGTATGGGTCTGTAGTGAGTAAGTGAAAAAGAGATGGAGTTACTGTGAGGCATCCTGGCTAGAAGCACATTAATAAGTTATGAAGAGAAATGTATTTGCATTTATTTTTAAGTGCCTTCAATTATCAGTGAGCTAAGTTGAGGAATATCAATGCAATGTTATATCACTGAAGTTAGAAAATATTCGTACTGTTTGTCTTGAAACTGGATTGATATAATGTTATTGAAAGTATTTCATATAGAAAGTGGTTCACAGGCCAAATTGACAGGCAAGAAACTGAAGGACATAGAAAACAGTGATTTGTAATCTATTTCTCTGATTGTTGCATTTATATAATTATAATTTCAGCATTTGGTTCTGCAAAGTCCTCTTTTAATGCACATGACTTCTATTGACTGTTTGAATTAAAAATTAGGATGTTACTCAAAATGATAGAAATATATTTTTTCCAAATTACAAAAAAAAAAAAAAAATTAGCTTCTTAAGGAAATTGAAAGCAAAAATAATTGAATCTAAACTCTAACTACATTTGCCTTATTTGCCCCTGAGTTTTCTCTAGATGATGGGTATGTTTGGAAAACCATAACATTTTGTAGTTAAGAAAAATTTAAAAGTGTTTGTTGTGTGTATTCATCGTAATTCAAACTCACTATTGTCAAGAAGTGTTATCTTCACTATAAAAGTAAATATCTTTAAACTGCATAGAATCATAACTTTACAAATCCTATTACATTTAGTAAGTAAAATAGAAGTTAAATTGTCACAAGGAAATAAAGGATGACTTTACTTCCAGTGTTTAATTCATATACTTATTTATAATCTGATAAAATTATTGTGGCTTTTGTCTGGCCACCTTAAATCAAGAGCTGAGGTTGGTTCATACTGTGTGGCTTGTCAGCTGTAGCCCCATTTCCCAGAAATGGTTGTATAGGCGAGTACATGAGGATATGGCTATAGAAGGTTTTACTGAAGTTTCTGTTGCACTTGACCAGGCAACTTTTTCAAATGTGCAGGCAGAATGTAACTCCTTCTCTGCGGAAGGTATCTTTTCAGCTTTTTACCGGCTAGCGCTTGTATTTCAATGCCTTAGAAAGCCTCGAGCAGCCTTGAGAGGTAGCAAGGGCGATCTAGCACTTTATTAGCTCTAAAATCGGTACCTGAATCAGCTGCAGAGCAAATACCATCAGCAGAAGCAAAGAGGGAGAAATATAGCTCCCCGCTCGCTCAATTCCCTGCAGTTAGAAGCCTTCAAATGAGACAGACGACCAGAGATGTTTACAGGAAAGTAGCTGAGCTGAGAGAGAGCGTTTGCCTCCCCTCGACCATCTTTTATTCGGAGAAGGGGGAAGGGGATGACTGGGGGTGGACCCGGGGTGAGCGGCCAATCAGACACTGCTGAAGAGTCTGAGTTACATTTGGCTTTGCCCGCGCTTGGAACAAAGGAGCTATGAGCACATGTCTTTGGGAGGGGGGAGGGGAAGCTCAAAACAGGCAGCAACACTTCTCTCCAATACTTAACATTATTCCATGTCTATCATTCCATAAACTTGTATTTGAAATCTATGGGTAAAATGTATGCCTGTTTGATTTTAAATTTCAGTATCTTCTGTGGTCCTTCTTAAAATATGAAAACCAAATTACCTTTCAAGAAACTGAAGGGATCAAAGATATAGCTTTTATACAGATGTAGTAGGTCTGATGTCAGAAGAAGCACCTATCTTGTCACATGCAGGAGGCTAGAAAAACCCTTGTCATTCAGTCGCTTCCAAGATTTTTAATCATTTTTGTTGTTCTTGTCTTGGTATTCTGTGGGTTGGAAGGCCAAATATATTACACTGTCTTTTATTCTTAAAACAGTATTTGATTTTTACTGCATGTTTTGATCATTCTGATTTTGGCACTAAATGTTGTATGTTAGTAAAATGGAAAAAAAGAAGAGCAATATATCAGAGAACAGATCTTGGTGTTCTCTTTTGCTGAAGACATAGAAAACCTTTCTCTCTTTGGCTAAATTATGCCTTTGTCATTCTATGAGGTGAAACACTCATTCAAATTATACTTACAGTGAAGGAGCTCTTTAGTTGTCTATGTTACAGGAAATACATATTTAAAAGAAGATAATAATAAAAAAACCCCATACAGATATTTAATAAGATATCCAAATTAGACTTCTCTGTAGTTAGTTTATGAATTTTTCTCTCAGAATAATTTCTGTTTGTAGTGTTACCAATTTTGACATTTGACCAGAACATTCAAAACCTTTTTACTGAGGCATGTTTACCCTAGCTGTGACAGTGACCCAACTGAGGCAAGGTATCAGCAATTCCAGTATCTTCCATGCAAATATGTTGCCTACTCTGTATCCTAGAAAGCAAACAGCGAACCACTTTTTGTTCTTTGCCAGCTCACTCCTTTTAGTGGAACTAAAGGGGAGGTGAGATGCTTTTCACTTTTCTGTAAATTAATAGGTTTCTGCTGACTACAAGATATTAAGGTCTTCTCATATGACTGTCAGATATAAAAAGAGAAACTATTTTATGAGCTGAATTGATAATTGGATGCATTTCCTTGATGAAATATTTGGGAAAACATTCTATAAATTTTATATAGTAAGTCAAGTGAATCACTTGATTTATTTCACAAGTAATTTTGCCTTTTGTTCTTCTTGTACATTAGGTCAAATTGTTATAAGGATGATAGTTTGAGTCATATCACTAGAGAGTGATGTCCTCAAGCAATGCCTTCTGAACATGCTGAAGGACTCTAAGGGAGCTATGTGTGAAATGACATATCTTCCCACCTGTTTTGGGATTCTGTGTTGTCTCATCCATCAGCCACAAAGGGAGAAAAACAGCCAATAAGTTTCATATAATTCACAGGATTGTGGAAATCAAAGTGTGGTCTTAACCATGATTTCCTAAGGTCCTAAGAGGGATTTTGCTTTCTAAATTGTGTTTGGAGCTTTGCCAGGATTCAGATATTTAAGTTATCTGGAAAAACAGTTGCTTTCAACTTTTCAGTTCACCTTTTCTTTTCCTCACCGCTTACTTCATGGAATGCGTTGATGATAATAATTTTATGTCAGAATTAAAAAAAAATTGACAAGAAGAAAATTAACATGAGAAGGGAAAGATGTATTGAAAATCCAAAATCTCATCTACCTGTTTTAACAATTTTTTTTTCTTTGTTTTTTTTTGTTAAATTTTTAATTTGAAAATCGAGCTAAATTATTATGATATACAGGTCTTAGAAGTTTTTTCATGACACAGAATTTGGTAGGAGTCCAAAGTAAACCTAGTTAAATGTGTGATTTCTTTTGAAGTGGAAACGTTTTGCACACTTGATAACTTCTATCAGTATTCCCCTCACTGTATCCCATTCCTATTTTTAACTCAAAATTACTGATGGTACATTTTCTTCATAAAGTTCCTTACTTTCAGTCTACTGTGTTATTGAATCACTGGATGTGCTATGGAGGAAAGGGTCTTTGGTTTAGGAAGCAAGATTATTTATGGCTCAAGATTTGGGGGTTTTAGAGAGTTGAAGAAAAAAATTTATTTTTCACAGTCAGTTTATTTCAATAGTATTAAAAAAAAAAAACCCTGAATAAGTATGAAAAAGTAAAATGAAAGCACAGATCAGATGTCAAAGGGTAAATCATTAGTTTAATGATAGATTGAGCTCAACTGATTTATCTCATCTCTCTTAGCTGGTGACAGGAAATCTTTATGTTCCTAAATTTACTATCCATGGCTTGTAGCTTTTCTATATTTTAAATTCTCTCTCTCGGATCCTTCTCCATTTCAGTTATCTGGTGATATATAGCTGAAACTTGGATAACAGTCTTCATGCATTAGTTTTCTCATTTTCTAGTATATATGTTTGTAAATTTTTCTTGGTACAAGTTTTCTGTGATATACTAACACTATTATTTTTCTTTCAAAAGCTTAAAACAAGTAATAGGATGAAAAAGTATTAATACATTTTTCTCAGTGTTAGCTCTAGGCAATAGTAAAAGTATAAATGGATATGTATGCTTTTTATGGGAGTGAGCCACACATAATGCACTATTCTGTAAGTTAGGCTGACCAATGATAGGATTATTCAGCTTGAGGGTGATAGTGTGATGAAGTCACATGTAGTGAAAATACAAATCAAAAGGTCAGTCCCTAATGCAATTAACTTTATTCTTCTAGATGGGGATTAGAGCAGAATTGGACATTGTCAGGATGCTAAAGGGGTCCCAAGAATTAAGGTCTGTTTCAGAATACATGGTCATATTACCTTTTGGGGTTTTTTTTTTTTGGTGCAAGGAAAATTTGTCCTCCTGCCAAAATTATATCTTTGTAGTTGAGCTTCATTGCTCAGAGTTGGTATCTGTCTTTTGCTGCAAGTCACTAAAACTGCCAGAGACATTCTGCCTATAACTAGCTGGTAACCTGAGTTGTTCTTTGTTAAATTAATACAGAAGTCTTACAAATTTACATAGAAATCAGCTTTACTGAATTTTCTTTTAAAATTAAAATACATATTTTCTGTGCAGTGTTTTATTGCTCTAATAAGGGGACATTTAACTCTCAGGGGCAGGGTGCTGTAGGGTACCCACAGGCCCTTGCACTCTGAAAAAAACCCCATGCTTTATTCCTTTTACATATCTAGTTACATGGTATATGAGAAATGTTAGTAAATATGTTATTTAATTTGTGTGTCTTTGAACAAAACTAGGCATCAAGCATCACCTGTCATGTCTGTTTGCTCTGAGAAATAATTTGCACACTAATGATATTTTCAATATGAAAATTGCTGACTTTGTAAGTGATGAAAACTTTCAAGGTGGAAAAACAAAAAACACTCATTTTTTACATCAAGCAAAGTGCCTGTAAACAGATGATTTATGGCTTGTTATGTGACCTGTCTCACTAATAATGAAATATTCAGATACCATAACCTTTCCCATCTGTTCAGTGAGCAACTGTAACTTGGTGTTTGGCATCTATCTTTGCAACAATTAAACTCACTCTTTACATAAGAAACACAGGTGATGATGATATGTTAGAGACCAATAATATTTTCAAGTGGTTCAGTTAAAGTAACACACACAGATGCAGTTGGAGCCTGATCACAGTACAATGTAAAGTTTACAGTCCTTTCTGATCTTGAAGATCTTCTAAGAAAGGAGGACAGACTGGGACCTTAGTTTCCAAATATTTAAATCAACCTTAATCAGATGATGGAAATCTCTTCATTCAGCACTTAACAACATTGACTGTCTTCCAAAATTGCCTATAACTAGTTAAGAAATGCACCTTTGCAAATTTATAAATATTTTGTTCGAATCCGTGAAATTCCCATGCTTACTGTCCATTATTGGTCTATTCTGATATTTATATAACTTTTCCTCATTTTTTATAGGTCTATATTGCATATTAATTATTGAAATTTTCCAAAGTGAAATGGAGGTAGAGCTTGCTGGTAGCTCTGTGGATCACAGAGAAATTAGTTTTGTAAGGGCTGTTGAAATTGTGACTTGTATGCAGAAATCTCAGGAATTTCAAATATCTGCTTTTTGCAATCCCCAAAATGAATTTTCTGTGTAAGTTTGGTACACTGTGCATAACTTCATCTATATACTAATCTTAGGCTATGAAATATCTCAACAAGAAAACTTTTTTTCCAGCATTCCTCTAAAATATATACTACAATATAAAATATAGAGTGGAGTAACAATTTTATAGTTCATGTTGGAATCCTTCCTCATTTAAAAGATGTTGACTAGAGATAAACAGACCTGTTATAGATTTGTTTCTATAGGTGGTTTATGTGTCCAACTGCAAGAGGTTTTTATTGAGGAGTGGAGGAAAGAGGATACCTTGTTAATGACACTTGACTGATCCTTCAATACTGAGTTTTTTGTTTCCCTGTTACTGCTCTGGCTTTCCTTTTATAGCAGAAAATTCTCTCTGGAGTCCTAACCTCACTGCCAATGCCTTTGACACCTTGACTCTTCTTTTTTTTTGCATAACTTTGAGGAAGGAAACTTGATTTCTCCCATGAATGCTAGTACTCACCATTTAACACTAGTTGTTGTTGTTTTTTTTTTTTTTTGTTAGTTTGTTTAGGTTTTGTTTCCTTGTTTGTTTTTTAATGGTGTTTTTGTTTGTTTGTTTGATTTCTGATATTTTTTCAGAGCTAATTTAGGTTATCATTTATTTGCTTCTTTTCTTTTGTCTTTGTGTGGCCTCCTTTATCTAAACTTTTGGCTTTATTCCAGGGAAAACACTCAGTTGTAATATCTGTATTTATCATTTAACAAAAAAAAAAAGAATTTTAGTTGATTTTCTGTCATTTGAGGTAGCTGCTGTAATGTCTTTTGTCATCAACTTCATATTTGTTGAACTGTTCCTTTATAACTGGTCTGTTCTTGACATACTTTGACCTTTCCTACGCTTGGCTCCTTTATGTACGCTGATATCCTAAAGAACTGATCTAAATATTTTTTTGAGTACTTCGAATTTTCAATGTCTTTAAGAAGAGAATTTCAAATTAATTTAGAAATCTTTGGGAGTGGTGTACACAGATATTGTTTTGGCTGTGGGAACTGTACCACTTGGATTTTTTCTTTGTCTAACCTGATACTGACAGCTATGGTCTTGTTAACGACACCTTCTATGCAGAAGATATTAGGAACATTTTTCAATGGAATCAAAAGTTAGAATGATAAATATTTTAGTTATTAGATAGCAATTTATTATTGGCGTTGCTGTGAAACTAGTATTTGCAAATTAACTCTCATTTTTATAGAAACTTTTTGTTTTATAGGCCTTAATTTCCTGTAAATTGTAGCTGTGGTGAAAAAGCTTGGAGTTTACTCTTTCATTTTGACTCCTTTGTGAAATTATTTATCATTCATTTTGACTAATTCTAGAGACTTGACAATAATCTCAATTTCTGAGATCAAACCACGTGTATGTGTAATTACAAAATGTTCTTTTTTTTTCCCCAAAGTAATTTTGTAATTCTGAATCCTCTTTCTCTTGGGAGAGAAAGATATGTTAATAAAATAAAAATTACTCACTTTTTCTCATGTTTTTGAAATGTATAAATGATATTGAGCTTTAATAAACTAATATTTTCATCCTGTCATTATATACAACACATCGGAAAAGAAAGAAAATGAAAGAGAATTGAGACACTGGAAAAAATACAAGTACAGACAAAAGCAGAAGTGCTGGTTTTGGCTGGGGTACAGTTAATGTTCTTCACAGTAGCTACCAGAGGGCTATATTATAGACTTGTGCTGAAAAGAGGGATGTTTCTGTTACTGCTGAGAAGTGCTTATACTGAGTTAAAGCCTTTTCTGCTTCTCACTCCACTCTGCCAGTGAAGAGGCTGGGGAAGCTGGTAGGGGATTCAACCAGGACAGATGACCCAAACTGACCAAAGAAATATTCTAGACCATATGCCATCATGCTCAGCATATAGAGCTGGGGGAAAAAGAAGGAAATGGGGGGATGTTTGAAGTGGTGATGTTTGTCTTCCCAAGTCAACATTGCACATGATGGAGCCCTGCTTTCCTGGAGATGACTGAACACCTGCCTGCCCACGGGAAGTGGTGAATGAATTCTTGTTTGGATTTGCTTTGCTTTCCCTCAATCCACAAGCTTTCTCATTTTTACTTGTTATTCTCTGCCCGATCCCACCAGGGAAGAGTCAGTCAGTGGCTCTGTAGTTCTTAGTTGATGTTTGGGGTTAAACCATGACAGCAATGTAAGAAAACAATTTAGTTAAACATAAAAGTCATATCTTGTAATGATCTTTATTGCTGTGAATTCTTTGAATCATTATAGAAACTGGATGAGTAGGCAACAATACAATCATGAAGAGTGAGTTAACAGTCTGGCCGCATAACAAATTTATCCAAAGATATGCTGATACATCTGTTATTTTGTATGTCAGTTTTTGGAGGTTTTGAGCGATATTTGCAGATGAAATTTTGGCAGTAGGTATCAAACATAACAAAAATAACTAAGATCTGTGTACAGTGTCTGATAAGACCTGAAATCTGTTTCTCTATGCAATTGCTTCATACATTATACTTAGGCATATTTAAATGACTTCACACACCTCTTGCCAGGGTAGTAATAAGTCACTTGGAGTGTCAAAATTCTGCAATGAAGTGTTTGCAGAAATAAGATAATCATTCCTGAGGAAATTTTCAAACTTGCTGTTCATATTCTCTTTGATACAAATGTTTCTATCTCCAAACAGAAGAGTTCATTTTTAAGACTTGCTCTTGACTTTTTCCCCTGAAGTCATGAAATCACTTTTATTCCTACCTTTTCTTTTATACCAAATATTTTACAGTGTTTAGATATTAATAAAGTCACAATGTAACTAACTATGAACTCTGAAGTGTTCTTAACCTGCAATTCTGTACTGTAATATTTTGAACCCTGCTGAGGGAAAGATATTTTGGTTTCTGTAATTAAATGTATATTCATTTTGAAAAACTCCTGGCATGAGAACAATAGAGATAATTTGAAACCCATTTTTTAAACAGATTCTTAGAAATAAGTAAAACAAAACCTGAAAACTAAAGCATGTCCCTGCAATATAATATTCAAGCTAGCAACTGTAATAAACTAAAACCAATAGTCTTTTTAATACTGTGTGGGGAACTAATACCTTTGAGTCTTATGCAAACATCTCATTCTCATATGAATATCCATAATCTTTGAAAGGCCTATCAAAGAAAAAATACCCAAGGGTATATATGTGAAGCTTTTTAAGAATCTGAATATGCTAATTGAATGCTTCTGCAGTTGTATTAAGCTAAACAATTCTGCGTTAATTACACATAAGTCTGTGTAGGCTAATTTTTTATATTAAATAAAATTAGTCCGTTTACATTAAAATAGGAACTTTCTATGCTCTAGCTAACATTCCATAATTGTGTTATGAGATATATGAGTGCAAGCAAATTATATATTTAAAATAAGACTATACAAAAAGTTCCAAATAAAAAGAAGTTCTTCTGTTGATATTGGTGGAAATAAATGTAGGGCCTAAGATAAGTGATCAGTTATGACAGACTCAATTTTTTCAATTTCATACCTTGGAATTTTAAATGCTATTCCAAAGCAAAGATGATTTTCTTTTGAAATGACACCTACATGAACTGGATTCTTCTGCAACCTTTATTTCTCTCTGCAACTTCTATTTATTCTTGTTTCCTAAGATAATTTCTCCAGTCTTTTTAACCACACACCAGCATTCATTCAAATATGTGCTTTGTTTCTTGACTTGTAGATTTTGTCATCAGAGTACTTTTCATTATATAGATAGAGAAGTTTTAAAATAAGTAGTGTTATAACTGAATGAAGGCAGGTTGATTTTGGGGAAATAAAAGGGAAAAAGAAACAACAAAAAAAGAGTTCATATGTCAAGATTGTGTGTAGATTTGTCTTTGAGTTTAGGTGGAATTATGATTCATTTCAACATACAATAGCTCTCAAGCAAAAGCTTAATTTGTTTTAAGTTTTGGTGAAGTCAGCTTATAATAAGAACATCATATTTTACAAATTATGTCCTTCAGGAATTTGGCTATAAAGTGTATCTTTGTGTTCTTTCCGCTTTCAGTTGGAAATCAGGGTTACTCCATGAATGCAAAAATGTATGTCTACTGTAATATTACTCTTCAAAGGCTTTATGGCTAAGGGGTTAATTTAAAACCCACAAACTCTGTGCTTCCTTACCTATCTCCCCCAATTACTGCCAATGCTTTGTTTGGTTCGGTTATATATTTCCTGCTTCATACTGCTCCATTAGGTGGGTTTTTTCTGCTATCACTCTGTAGTTTCTGATTGAAATCTGGGCACAAGCACCTTTTTTTTTTTGGGGGGGGGTGACAATCTACTCAGCAGTCCAGATAGGAAAGTCTGTTTTTTAATATGCTTTAGCTTCAGCAGCTGAGTTCTACCTGAATGATCTTTACATATCTGCTACACTCCCAATCTCACTTTAAGAAATGCCTTTGCTAAGACACATGAAGTCTGTTTACTCTTTAGGCATCACAAGATTTTGCAGACTGCCATAACTACTACTTTTTTTTTCCCCCCCAAAAGTTGCTGGAAAATATTAGTTTACAATTTTGCAATTTTCTGTTAAGACTTCCTTCTAACTTAGGTAAAATTTCAAGCTTACTATTATTATTATCGTCTTATGTATGCTATGTGAGGTAGCAGATAACTGCAAGAGTAGAAAACCATGCTAATCTGTTAATGTGAGAAAAGATAGAATGATCAAGTATGAAGTATGTATGTACACAAATTCATCATACCAGTATCTAATTCTGTAAAACATAAAATGTCAACCAAAATACATCTGGAACATCATATCTGTTGCAAAATTGCTTTTTTTTAAATACTGAATTGAAAAGTTACTGAACTGCAGTGAAACTGAAGTATGCAGCAGACTTTGCAATGATTTGAGTTGTAATGAAATGGAAGGAATTTTGCACATAGTGTACAGAATCTTTGGGAAAATGTTTTGTTTATTCCAAAAATAAAAGTTTTAATGTGGAATATTCAAAATAATTTTATTTAGTAAAATGTTTTGGTTTGTAGGTTTTAACAGAGATTAGTGAACACCTACAGCCTTGTCTCTGTAAGTGGTGTAAGAGAAACTTAGTGTAGACATCTGATGTCTAGGGGAAATAGTGTTGATATGGTGTGAAAATGTTAAGAACCACTCAACCAAGCTTCAGAAATAGCATATAACTGTCCATCTCAGGAGTATTATCTGATGTAATTGGATCTACAGAAATTGCGTGTGTCATTTTCTATATAAATGGATGGATCTCATCTCTCACCCACTATAATTCAAGTATTATTTTTCAATTACATTCTTTGAGAGTTGTAAAGGAGACAAACTAATTGAGATTAGTAGATAACTAAAGATTTCAGTAGTAGATAAATAAGACTAAAAAGCAATCGCTGGGGAATTAGTGGGTTTATGGTTCAGCATAACATATACGTGAGTTGTTGGTCTACTTTTTCCCTTTGTTTCCTATCTCCATAGGAGGAATCATTAATTTGAGCCCCCCAGATAACATGGTAATGAGCTTTAGGGCTATACACATATATTCCTAATCAATTATTTCCTCTATATTGTCCCTTCCCAAAATAATAAATGTCTTTTTAAAATTTCCACTTTTTGCAAACTCTTCAGTACCATTATCAGATCACACAAAGTCACAGAATGGTCGGAGTTGAAAGGAACCTCTGCAGATCCTCCAGTCCAAAGCCCGTGCTAAAGCAGGTCCACCTAGAGTACATTGTACATGATTGCATAAGGTGGTTTTTGAGTATCTCCACAGAAGAAGATTCCATAACATTTTTGGGCAGCCTGTTCCAATGCTCTGTCACCTGAAAACTAAAGATTTTCCTCATATCCAGGTGGAACTTTTAGTGTTTCAGTTTCTTCCTGTTCTTCTTATCCTATTGCCAGGCACCATGAAGAGTCTGACCCCATCCTCTTGGCACCCTTAAGATATTTTTATGCATATATTTATGTGCTCTTATTTAGTTAAGGTATGCTCTCAGTTACAAAAATTCTTGTCCACAGCAATTGTAAGAAAATTCACCCATTGCGTGAATCTCTGGATAGATTATTTTTGTGCTAAAGAGAAAGAGGATTACTTTAAGAGAACCTCAGATTTAATTAAAGAGCACTAAAAGAAATTTTCATCCTAGTCAGAATTTGACAGGTCCAAGACAGAAGTACAGACACACTGATGTCAAGGTAGACAAAAATGTGTCAGTATTTATAATATATTCTCATTAAATCAGGAGGCGTCAGGACTTAATAGACTTGGAGTGCAATTGAGTACAACCAGCTGTCTCGAAAACCTCTGTGTCGTGCACCTGTTCAAATATGATTTTTCTGCCTTTGTACCCCATCCATGTTTTTTTCTCTCTATGTATCTCCACTTGAAAATTTGACAAAGTGTAATCAGGAAAATGTGTAGAAAGTATGCAGAAAGAGAAAGGAAAGGAATAATTAATTTTATTGAACTGGTAAAACAGAGAATTGTGTACACTGGAATAGGTAAACTACATGGAACTCTATAGTGGCAAACATGCACAGGCATAGGAAAGACCTGAGTCCCTTACATTTTCTTTCTCATTAATTTTTATGATTTTGTTCAGTACATTAGTTATTAAATTGTCTGAATGAAACAAGTAAAATTGTGGGGAGAATTGTGTGCCAGTGAGAGAAAGTAATACAAAATTTTAGACTACTTGCACTCTTTTTATGCATTCCTTGCCAAAAGAGATATACAAATGAAATGTTTTAATAATACTTAAAAAATCTTCTAAGCTTTGGCTCAGCTATGTGTCATATTTCTAGCATTATTGCTAGATTGCAATAATTGGGATATAATTGATATATCTGCTAAATTGAACAAAACATTTCAGAAATTCATTTACATACTATTTGCCATTTGTCTTTAGATGATTTATCTCTTGCTTTTCATTTTAACTATAGCTGCTGGAAGATCACATCATATTTCAAACCAAGCAAATTGCAAATTGAAGAGAATTATGTTTGTTCTAGAGTGTTTACAATCAAAATAATTAAAAATGTGTACCCCTGATTTGGTTTAGTGCAATTTCATTTTTTTCTCTTTACTATAAATTTTTCCCAGCTCTAATTTTTTGCTCTGTCTTTCAAAACAAACAGGCTTTCCAAAAATCAAAATTCTATCCTACTCCCAAGCCCCACTTGTTTTTAATTGCAAAAGAACAGTGACCATATGATGCCAAGTTCTGGTGCTTTCTGAGAAATAATTTTATTCTCTCAGCAGATTAGAATCTTTCCAACTAAAATTCATCTGGGCAAATTCTTTAACCAGTTTCTAAAACCTGCTTTTTTTGACACCATGTTAACAGATCTCAGAAAAAATTTCCACGCAGCAGAACCCTGGAAAAAAATCAAAGTATTTCAGTGAGCAGTAAAGGAGAAGGTACCTAATAGCACTTGGAAGTTCCAGTAAGATCAGTGGGGTCCTGATGATCTGTAGTGTGTCAGAGCCATTTTGTTCAGGTGTCTGCCATTGGTGTCCTGGATGTGTGAAAAATACAGCACCATGCCACAAGGTTTGATGCTGGTAGATACACATGACACCTATCATCACTTAGCAGTAGCAGAAGCACTGAATAATTTAGAATTATCAGTCCTCTTCTGCCAGTTTAAACTACAGGAGCAGAATCCTTAAGCAAAGTTTACCTGACATAGCTGGGAAATGCCAAGAAAACCCTCTTGAGACCATTTAATGGAGAATAAACTGGGAGGAAAAATCATTGTGCAGTGCAGAACTTGTATGGAAAATACAACCAAAGTCCTAAAAAATCCTGTTTAATCAGACATGGTGTTACGATCTGGTTTAAACTCAGAAAAGCAAAGAAAGCTAAGTCTGTGCATAAACTGGAAAGAACTTAGAAGGCTCAAAATATTCCCAGAAACGAGATTAAAACCAAACGAGGTTAGATGTTGATGCCAAAAAATGGATGTATTTTATTTGATAGTAGAGAGGCAAAGAGAAGGAAAGAGAAAAGAGAGAAAGAAATGAAAAAAAAGAAGTGTGCGTGGGGGGCGGGGGAACAGGGAGAGGTGACAGGGGTTAGGTGGAAGCAGATCACCCATCCGAGGGTCCCAATGATGTCTCGTTGCTCCCCTCCATCCGGTCTGCTGGTGGTGAGGGTCCCCTGTTGCCACCGTGGCCACACCACCACATGCCACACTGAAGAGTGCAGAATCCCATGGATTAATACACGCTGTGGGCCAGGTGGGAACGCCCACATGTCTCTCTTGCAGGGGCCAGCTTGACACTGTCCCTTGCAACACTGAGGGTTGGTTGCATCATCTCTGGTGCTCTGGTACAGGGTCTAGGGACCCCTGTGATGGGCCATGTCACCCCCTTCTGCTGTGGATAAGCTTCCCCCCCCAGGTGAGGATCCCTCAGCTGGGCTCCTCTGCACAGTGGAGGAGGGCAGTCACGGCACCTCTGACCACAGGCTTTTCCAAAATACCCAAAGCCTTTCCTCCTCCTGCCCTTTGGTGGAGGGTCTGTTGGAGCCTGGCAGCTGATAGCCCTGGGGCTGTGGTCTCCACCTTGGAGGTGTTAAGCCTGTGCTTTGTGAATGTCCCCAGCCCTGAGCTGTTACTTTATCTTATCTTCATCAGCGAGTGGTGTCAGGCCTCCGTCAGGGCCCCATCCGGGGTGTGGTAGTCTTCTCTGTATCTTCTGTAATACAGTATTAAAAGTCCTTCAAGAAAATGTTTAAGTAATAAACTATAGTATTTCGGTCCCTGACGCATGGAAAGAGAATTATGGGAGTCCGGAGTTCTCAGAAAGGTTGCATGTGAAAAAAACTGCACTTTTAAGAACACAGTGCCTTTGAAAGCCATGCAACCTTTTTTTGTTTGCTTAATTGGAGACCGAAGCAGGACTTTATGGACTTAAATCATAGAAATGTAAATGTAATTACAAACATGTAATAATTGATTTTCTGGACACCATATATTTTTTGTCTTGTGGATATGTACTTATATGTAGGAAACTTTTCATAACTCTGTAAAGAAAAGTTTGAAAAAAGGACTCCTTTACAATTCAGTAAGAACTAGAGACTAAGGACTGAAGTCTCTGTTAGTTGCCTCACCTGCTGTGACACTGAGAACTCTTTATTCTGTAATAGTGCTCAAGCTGGCAGGGGAGTTACTGCTCGAAAGGACTTCACACAGCAAGAGGCACATTGAGGTTGGTGGCAAAATACCCAGGTGTGATGTGCAGCAATACTAGTTCAGTCAGTGAATTCATCTGAGACACTGATGTTGTTCCTGAACAATAGTAGAGTTGGTACTCCATGAAATATTGTCCAGCATTAACAGTGGTGACTTGAGTAGAGTTTGACTCTGCAAAATATAAATACTTATAGCACAGGGATCAGAATTAGTTTCTCAGACACAATCAATGGAAAGAAATGAAACTTTCAGGGGATAAAAACAATTCTCCATTCTAGAATAGATCCAATGAAAATTACAGTGGATTTCTATTGTTAAGAATAATTATTTCCTCTCCTAATGCTTAAATACAAGTTCTTATATGACAGAAAATGAGTCTGTATCTGTAATCAATTGGAAAGTAAAATGGTACAATGCTAAATAGGAGATATTTACAGAGTAGAACTCAAAATTAATTTTAAAATTCCAGATTTATTTTTTGTTTAGAAAGCATCATTCCATCAAATTTGAACTTTTCACGGTTTCTTTAGGAAAAAAAGCCAAAATGTTTCAACCTTTCTCAAGCCGTAAAATTAATTTCCTTCTTCCAGATTATATCTATAGTTCAATGTGGAAATACAAATTATTTTACTATTACCAAAAGAAATAATGAACTGGAATCGATTGCTCAGAGACATGGTAGTGTCCTGCTAATGGCGATGTCTAAGAACAGGTGAGACACATGTGCCACAAATGTTGATATAACTGATGTTTGCCTATCAATCTCCATACGCCTCCTTCTGCCTCATGTTCTATGGTTGTGGTTTATATATGCTACTAAAAAAATATCAAGTATGTGTGATATTTCATTTTGATTCTGAGTGAGAGAAATGCTTAAACCATAGAACTCCTTATGGATTTCAAATTCTGCTGGCAACACACCAACATTTGGTTGGTCAGAAGTTTCTGAGACGTTAGTCTTGGTAATTTCTTCAGAATTCTGGAACCTCCTGTCTGACAGTGGGAGACTTCTCAAGTTCTGCTCTTTTTAAAGCCAGCTTAAGGACCACACAATCCTGGGTTCAGGAGCAGAATTTTGCCATCAGTTTCACTTTCATGATCAAGTCTAATGGTTGCTTGGAATAGTCTGTGTATACAAAGGAAAAAAAAATAAATATTTTTTCTTTAATAAATAGTAGAAATGGATACAGCTAAAGAAGAGTACAGAGGTAGTGCAATATATATATAGATGTATATTACAACTTGTGATTTGGGTAAGTCACAACAAGGAGAATTCATCCATATTACTGCATTGTGTTAATTTCACCTTTTTATCGCTTTGGGGGTTTATTGCATAAATAGTCTTTTGGCAGTTCTGTATATTCTACGAAACAGCAAGATATATAATTTAGATGGTTTTTGTGTATATATTTACAGTGAAGCGAAATTTCAGTTTACAAATAAGTTCTACCTCCTGAATAGATATTTTACCATTTTTTTAACATGTTTTTGGAATCAAATTTTAGTAATGGTAAATTAGGGTCTTAAAATCCTAAGCTTTTTAGCATGGATGACAATCCAGAGAATATTGCACACCCTGTTTCCTCCACAAAATAGGAAATGCACGCTCAGAACACACAGATGTTACCACCCTTGTGCTTGCAATATGAGTTTCATACTGAGGAGTTAGTAGTATATTTCAACATGATTCTCAGAGACATCAGAGCTGTGTGAATCATTAATTCATGCTTTATGTACTGCTACACCAGATACCACCAACTCACAAAGTATGTCAAAACACATGTGAGATTCAAAATATGTTGTCCTTGCCAGAGAGAACAAACTAAGCATAGTAATACAGTGCTCTCTTAAAAGTCATGCATCCATATCTCTATAGAAATGTAGTTTCTTCCTAAGTATTAGGAGGTATCCTTTTACTTTTGCACCGGTGTTTCTAAGAGTACGATTTTTTTTGCACTGAGGAAAGGCAGAAAATACTCTTGCACATGGAACATTACTTCAAAAAAATCATGACCTAGAGTACAAAACAGGTACAACATAGTCTCTGGCTCAGCTTATCACCTGTGTATTCCCTCTTGCCTAGTTTTGCTGCCTTGTGTCTAGCGATGATTTTTTTTGTTTTGGAATTTGGTTTGAAGGGGTTTTTTTGGAGGGTGGGTGCTGTCTGCTTCTTTGTTTGTTTTTTATAAATAATGTGCTTTTTTACAGCTACGGATTAAACAAAAGGATCTTAAAAAAATCAAATTAATGGAAGACAAATAAATACCAGCTGTTATAATAGCTCATTAACAAATAACTGAGAGGTAGAGATGACTTTTTACAAAGTTCAGAATATTTTTATTTAGCAAACAAAATACCAGGGCTTGATGGTGTTAAGTACTGATGTTTTCATATATTCCTTAGAGTGACTTTATAGGGGGCAGGTCCAGGTCTGTAAGGATCTTTGTAAGTAACTCAGCTAATATTTAACCCCTTTAGAGCAAATGTAACCTGTGACATGCAGTACACATGAGTAAATAAGATACTTGGGAAATGTTGGGGTTTTTATACTTCATTAACTCTAGTCCTCTCAAGAGACTCCTGGGCTTTTTTGTGTGCTGATCAATTTGTAATGGGCTCTGGTATCTAGATATCTGAAAAGGTTTTTTAGCATGTGATGAAGAATCTGATTCTACTGAAAAAGCTGCCATATTCCATGTCTGCAAGACAACTGAGATAGACACATATTATATGAAAATATAACAACAACAAAGATAATTCTAAGACACAATTATGGAATGGCTACTATGTATTTAACACAAGAAAACCAATAAACAAAAATCCTGTTAAAGAAACATCCTTACTATTACCTAAAAAAAATTAAAGTGTATAGACCTTAATGATGACCTTTTGTTTTTGTGAGCGATGCAAATTGCATTTGTTAGAAGTTTGTTTGTTTTGTGAAAATGCAGTCCTTCCACCAAGTGTAGCTTTGCTTGTGTGAGAATGTCTTTTGACTTGTTGCATGTTTCTCTTCACCCTCTTTGTTGGATCAGCCAGGGCCATGGCAACAAGTGGTCAATGGTCAATGTTTCATCACTCCAACCAAGAAAATGAGGGAGGGAAAGACAAAAGTGACCAGGTACATCTCTTTTCCTTGTATAAAGACTGCTTTTTCCTCAGAAAAGATTTTTTTATCTATTTATCCACTGGAGTATGTCCATTTTATCTTGTAGATGTTTAGTTAAGTCTGAATTGTCATCATCAAAGCATTGTAGGTAGACAGCTGGCAATAATAAAACGTAGTTTGAAATTCAGATTCATTCTAATGACAGAGTGCCAGTATTGGAGAGAATTTGGCGGATAAGATTGATTTTTTAGTTGTAAAATTACACATTGGAAATTATCCAATTTTCCTTATTTGACTTGTGTGTATATATATATATAAATAGTTTAAGCTTATTTGTGACCTTCCACTTTCCTGAAGTAGTAGGTTTCAAATACTATAACTTGTCATTGCCACTTTTTCACTGAGGCTAAAAACTACATACATAGAAGAGCAGATGCTTTAAGCAAAGGAGTTGTGCTATTCTCTCTCCAACTCTTTTATTTTTATAGCAAGCAGCATCATATCACAGCATGTGTCAAAGTAAACCAAACCATGAAGAATTTATTTTAAGGAAATGGCTGAATTGTGAATATCATATAAAGCTGACAATATCAGTCATTTCAGGAGACACTTGTTACAGCACAGGGCACCTTGCTCCATGGCTCCTGTCAAAACTCAGCAAAATACAGGGCTCCCTGCCCTCATATAGAAGGATAAGTTAAACTAATTTCTTAAATGTTGTTATTGCCATCTCCTACTTACAGACATTTTGTTTCTGAAGACCCTCTTACCTTCTCTTTTTAAATACTGATATATTCTTTTGCAGATCTCTTTGGTGGCAGTGGTTGAGTAAGGAAAAAGCTGTAATTAAGTCTTCAGCTGAGACCACAAAACACAGCCTCTGTGGCATAAAAATAGAAAATTAAAATGCATACAGCATATGTGCTTTCATGCAATTTTATTTTTAAAGTTCTAATTGTATGCTGGCAAGTCAATGTGTGCTCATAAGACATAGACATCATCCAAACATTTCTAAGTTCAGTATGTCACTTGATTGTACTCCTTTCCATGATTTATGTTGGTCATAGAAATGAAAAGTATCAAATGAGGCCTTGCACACAGACATTTCAAAATATGGTAACCTGCCTTTTCAGACTTTCAGTGAAATAGAGAATCAAATAGCATTTTCCTTTTGTACCTATTCAGGCTGAAATATTTCTCATTAACATCCCTACTGCCCATGTTATCTATTCAAGAACTTTGCAGAGTAATTGCTTGCTAATAAAGAAACTATGGAAGTTGATCGTTACATTTTAAAATAGCATTTTGAAAATCCACAGGCATTTTGTTGCTGGACTTTATTCTGCATGTCTTCCTGACTATCATTCTAGTTCTCTTGCTGGAAGCCACAGAACTTAGGTCTACAGCTGCTTCATACAACACAGACTCATCTTGGAAGACTTTTGACTCTGGCAGATAAAACTGAAATTTAAAAATGAACCACTGTATTTTTACATGCAAACCATTACTGCTATTTTTCTTGTGTTAGTAGCCAGTGAGAGTTATGAATCATTACTGCAGTAATTTCTTTTATTGGTTGTTTTTATTGGCTAGTTTTTGTACTACATCATGTAAGGCTAGAGTTGAATAAAAAGAAAGCGAGCTACTGTGTTCTCTTAAGTTGCTGTCATAAAGAAAGGGCTTTGGTGGATCGATGCTGCATTTGTCCCTAGAGAGTCCCTCATGGACACGCTTAGGCAGCGCTCTGCCAGCACCTACATGTGCACACGATCTCACCTTCGCAGATGGTCACGAACAGCCGCTCACACACCCGGTCTGTGCACGAACCGGAGACAGAGAGGCGAGAGGGGTTCTCTGCATGCAGTTCCGAGGAGTTTAGTGGCAACACCCCCAAGGGAACAGAGGCAAGAAAGAACAACCAAAAAGAAAGCCCCCACCCATTTTATCCCAAAAACTCCCAAAGGCAGGCAGAGAATCCAAAACCAATAGTCTGAGGGCTAGGGGACAGAGGTTGAATGATATAACAGGGACCAATGGGAAAAGGGATAGGAGGGGGGAGAGGGCCAGTGACCAGCAGAATCTAGACAAAGGGAGAACTTTCTAGCACAGTGTTGTAAGGAGAGACCACTTTTAAGGCAACTTGAGGGGTGTAAAGTGGACTTAACCACCGCAACACTGTCACATAGTGCGGAGTGAAAAAAAAAGTGAAATATAATTCATGTGTTGATAACTAAATAAAGATTTTGACACTTGAAAAATGTCATATTGGTTCTGTTTAAAAATAAAGATATGACATAATATAATTGATACATCAATGTGTCTTAGAAGTCTGACTCAAACTGCAGTCATTTTAACAGAAATGTTTTTAATAATATTGGATTCTGTAAATGTTTTCCTGTAGTGGTTTTCAGTGTTAAAGTCAAAATATGGTTTTCATTCTTTTCCTACTCTGTGTCTTCCTCTCCCATCCCCCAGTTGATACCTTTTCAAACAGCCTGCTATCTAAATGCTGAGACATCTTTGTTTTGTGGAGGAGGGATGAATGTGATCTGAAGTTAGTGACCAATCTTCCTGGTCATGAAATGACATCTTGTTCCCTCTGTCATGGTTATATGGGCTGGTGGTCACAGGAATAAACTCACAAACTGTGTGGTTGGGTTTTGTTTTGGGCTTGTTTGTTTTTTTTCCTTTCTGTAAACTAAGCAGCCACAACATAGTATCAGCTTCATGTTGTTTCAGCTGAACTCCAGCTGTTTTCTATACAAACCAGATATGCAGTGTAAACATGCATACCCAGAGCGCATCTATGAAAACTTTAGGGTGGAGGAGCATTATTTGAATTGTGGCAATATTTGTGGAGGCTTTGCAAGAACTGGATGAGGGAAGAGCACAGTGTAACTTCCTTCCATCCTTCCTTCAAATGGTCTGTGTCCATCTGCGTGCTTTTACCAAGAAATTGCTTGGCCTGCCCTGTATTATCCTCTGGATGTGCCTCTTCACCCTTCCAGAAGGCTTCAGACCCCAGTCTATACAAGCTACTGTCAGCTGGTGGTTCAGAGCTCACGGGTCTATTTGAGATACAAGAAGGTTTCCTTCAACCCTCAAGCACCCCAACTAGCTCCAACTGTCACTGAGATGGAAACTGCCACCTTTAGAATTGCTTTCAAAATCACAGCCTAAGAAGATATTTTTGTCTCTCAATAAGATATGCATACAGTAACTTCTCCCAGCTGTGTAATGTGCTTACTTATAATGGTGTTTTGTTTCAAAATATGGGAATATTCAGAAACTGCTCATTGTATTTAGCACATAAAATAATTTTTTCTTATATACTTGAAAACATGTCCTATCAATTTTTGATTCATACTCTAGGTGAGAGAATATGCTCAGTGTTCTATAAACTGATTAAATTTTATACTGAGAGATTAGGTTGCATGTAAGTGCTTCATGGACCTCCTACAGTGAAGCAGGTATCTGTCTGCTAAAACACCAGGACTGTTTTGATCCTTCAGATGTTTATTTCTCATATTTTGAAGAGCAGGTTTGAACAGTGAGAGGTGATGGGCTATAATTTTTTTTTCTCCCTATATCACCACAGCCTCACCATCAAAGTAATCATGACTTTTTGTCGGGAAGGAACCTCAGGAATTCTGGGAGATTGCTTTTATTTTTGAGGAGTTTGTAAGATTAATTTTATTGTAGAAAGTCTGGCAACATAGCTTCAGGATTTCAGTCAGCTTATTGCTAAGATTGCTGATGTTCTCAGTATAGTCAAAGATAAGTGATATGATAAAATAAATGTAATTTCCATTAATGTGAGGATATATTTCTTACATGAAAACTGATGGACCCAGTCATTCTCCCATGCCCATGACCTCTCTCTAGCTTTTTGCTCTGGTGGTGATGAGCTCTGTGGAAGAGGCAATTTCAAAGAGGACCCTAACAGCTTGTCACTCTCATTTTGGTCTAATCAGAATTTTTTTTTTCCTTTTTCAATTTTCATCTGGAAAAATAATTTTGTTTCAGCAATTTTAGTTGAGTTTTGGCATTTAACTTTCATCTTTTTCAGTGTTGACTTAATTTTTAAAAAATCACCCTGGGCAGTTCTAAGGGCATAAAACTATGCCTGCTGCTCCATTTTATTTTATTTTTGTAAGTGAAATATATGATTGTAACATAATATCAAAATGAAACCATTAAGAAAAATATCTGATTAGGGCTTCCTTTTTGTGAAGGGATAAACATACTCTGAATTGATTCTGGTTCAGAATATCTGTAAAAATGCACAGGTACGACTCCCCAGTTCAAATATGAAATAATTCTACGGTAAAATTTCTAAAGAAAGAAAATCCAGGAAACTTAGTCATCCCTTTAAACCTTGATCTCTGTTCCCTTTCTGCATGAAAGGTAGGGGTTACCAGCTTACTGCAGCAGCATCCTTTCTTACCAGCACATTGCACAGGATGATAACAAGCCTGAATGTTTTTTTCTCGGTATGGATTTTTAGCCTTATTGGAGTGTGAATATTATGCTTACAAAGAGTAAAATAATTTACATGATTGCATAAGAGATCACAAGAACAGCAAAACTGTATGATTTTTTCAAATATAAATGTGCTTCTTTGGTCTGGAGGACTTCCTGGCAAGTAGGGCCACCAAATCAAGAATAGCTATGGAAACAGTCACCATTGTCAAATTACTGTTTTACATGCAGAGATAAAATCACAATCATGTCTATAACTTAGCTGGTGTATAGCTGAGCCACACTACAGTGAAGGTAAACTGTGGAAACCAGTATTGATCTTCTGTCACTAAGCACACAGACTTTTATTTTCTGCTGAGGTAGAGACTACATACAGACCTTTCCGGTCTTTTCATTTCTATCTCCAGTTACTCATTGTATCCCATCAACTGAAGATTACTGTTTCTACATCTTTTTCCTGTGTGAGTTGCACAACTTTGCTCCTATCCTGTTCCAGAAAAATTCAACCAAATTTAACTGTGCCACCTGCATAAATTATAACTTAGGGTGAGTTGGGCTGGGTCTTCTTCCTTGTTTGTTTGTTTTTGGGGGGTTTGGGGGGGGGG